>NC_065518.1:20134787-20169895 GCF_006386435.1 Epinephelus moara | reverse complement strand
TGTAAGTGTGGGTGTTCCCAGGTCAGGGCACTTTACCCCCCCCCCCCCCCCCCCCCAAAAGGATAAGCAGAAATAATTTGATTCACACTGAAATTTTTTTTTCTGTGCTTTAAATGTTACTAAGGTGTCAGAATGCATAAAAAAGCATCGTAATAGAGCTGGTTTATAAAAACAAATGCCAGGAGAGGATCCAAGAGAGGTATGGGCTAAGCCTAGAAACACCCCTGCGTAAAGCACACGTTGAATGGGTGAAAAACAGGCAATTTGTTTATTAAATATACTGATAAATATTCATGGTGTTTGCTCATTAACTGCCCTTTGGCCTCCTGTCATTATGCAAGAGTGGCAGTAGAGTATCCCTGGTGTACCGTGTGAACAAAGTACCAGTAGAGCGATTCTGTCAACAGCTCATGTCTGGCATTTATGATACTTAGAAAGAAAAGACTGTCATGCTGCAGTGTTAACATAGTAACATACTGTATACATGTTCAGTTTAAAAGTGGCCATTTCCTGGTACATTGTTAGGAAATGGGTAGGCTACAGTGTTTGTATATTGCAATTGGAAATAAAATGCTACTTGCACCTGATTTTTTTTTTTTTTTTTTAAGTGTTGGTGGGAAAGAACTTGTTTGAATAATAAAAATAAACACAGATTAATTCTCCTTTTTATGTTTTAAAATAAGAGCCAGACTCTACTCGTAATCATGTAAATTCCATAAACGTGTCTCCACCTAACCGTCCCCTTTTCATTTGTATAGCTAATGCAGCCTATTGAAAGAACCTTGGGTACACAGAGTTCCTCAACTCGTCACGCACTCACGTACCTGAAACCATATCCCTCTGTTCTAGGAAACAGCTCTCACTCTCCTCAAGTTAATTCAAACCTTTCTCCTAACTGTGCTCCCCTGCTAATTATCTGCTAGTAAAAGTTTCTTTGGTGTTTTTAAACCGTCTGGTTATTTTATATTTGACAGTGCACGATCTGTCTTTCTTTCTCAGGTGCTAGATCTTCTATCACCAGGCTCCCAGGATTTGCCAATCAGAGAGGACAAGGACAAGAACATCCTCATCCCTGGCCTCACTCACACAACCATCACGTCCTTCTCAGATTTTGACAAACAGTTTGTCCCCGCCAGCCTCAATCGTACCACAGCTTCTACCAAACTCAACCAGCGCTCTAGCCGCAGCCATGCTATCCTCCTTATCAAGGTTTGATATGTAGTCAGAGTTACTGTTTTCTACATTGAGTCTGTGCATGGGTGTCTACTGGGTGGTCAAACAGCATCTTAAACAGGTCGTGGCCTCTGAGCAGTAGGTCAGGATTTGGTAGCTGGTGCTAAGATCAATTCTTTCTCGCAACACTCCCACTAGCTGCCTCTGGGCTTTCTGGGACTTTACTGGGAGAGAAACAAACTTGTGTTTTGTGTCCTTTCACTAACTTTGTCATTTTCTGCGTTCTTGCTTCCTATTTTGTATCGCTGGATATGTGTGTGTTTCATATCTATCAAAAAATGTAAGCCTCTTTTACTGCCTTGTTTTTGCCTCATTTAACCTTTCCTTACGTCTGACCTCTGTCATTTTTCCTTCTCAAATCTTAATCTTTTCAATGATCCAGGTTGTACGGACTCAGCGCGTCCTCCCCCACAGACAGCAAACGGGAAAGCTGTACCTGATAGACCTGGCCGGTTCCGAGGACAACCGTCGCACCGGCAACCAGGGCATCCGCCTGAAAGAGAGCGGCGCCATCAACCTGTCTCTGTTTACTCTCAGCAAGGTCGTGGACTCCCTTAACTCTGGCACTGCCGTCCGTGTGCCATACAGAGACAGTAAACTGACACGGCTGCTACAGGACTCTCTGGGTGGCTCGGCACACTCTGTCATGATCACCAACATTGCACCAGAGTACAAGTACTATTTTGATACGTTCAGTGCACTCAACTTTGCCTCCAAATCCAAGCTCATTGTGAACAAGCCCTTCACCTGTGAAACTGTGGCTGTGCCTGCGCTTCCAGGTAAGAAATATGCTCAATTTTTATTCAGGTGGCTTGTCAGTAGGGTGAAACGATTTGGGAAAACCCTGATACTGCAAAAATAAATAAATTCTTGTTGTCGTCATTGTTGTTGTTTGTGATGTATATTTCAATAAAAAAAAAAAAAAAAAGCGAGTTAAGGAATTCAAAGCAGAACACATACAGCACCAGTATTAAGCACAGGTGTAACCAAAAAACTAACAAATGAGACTTTTCAGGCCAGACAAGGAATAGATGTGAACATTTTTTTCCCCCAGCGTGACCTGAATGATGAGCCAATTCAGGCCATGACTCATATTGCGTCTTCTGCAGTGTCAATATTGTATGAACTTCCGTTGCGATGGTGATTTTTATGAGATTGTCTAGGCCTTCTTGTAAGCGTAGAAAGTCATGTTATTAGGAAGCTCTGACAGACTGATCTAAGGCCAATAGGGGGCATCTGTGACACATCCCAGAGGATGATGACTTGGAGTAAACAGCCAGCTGTCTCACAGCACGATGGGTGTCATTTAAAGAAATGTTTCGAACACCACTCGAGTTTGTTCTTTGAATGCATTTCCCTTACATTTAAGCATCGTCTTAAATAACGCTCTTCTCCCTTTGGCTTTAGTTCTGGCACTGCAATGCAGTCTTGACTGATGCTGTGCCATCTTCATCTGTATTGCTTTACACTCCAGAGAACCCCACAAACAGTGTTGCTCAAGTGCACTGAATACTAAACTGTTAATTTCCCTTCTGCCTTCATCTCCAGTGAAGCGGGCCAGAGAGGACCACGAGGCAGGCGGGTCTGGCACCGAGCCACAGAAGAAGAGGCAGAAAGACGAGAGGAAAAGTGAACAGGAGGGCTCCTCACCGTCTTCACATTTTAACAGGTTAAAAGATCACACACAGACTTATTTGGCTAATCAGACGTAGGAACTGTGATGTTTGACTGTAGAGAAAACACATCTGCCCAGAGCGACTACATCAGATTAATCCTGCACAACGGCAGCTCAAACAAGCAACAGCCTCGAATCAGTGGGCCAGGATTTTATAGTGTGTGCTAAAAGCAACTCTCTCTGCAGTGCTCCCATTGGCTGCAGCTGCTCTGTCTACTGGGAACTCTTTAGCAGAGATACAAGCACTGCTTTCTTGCCATCTGTTATCAGGTGTATAAATCTGTCTGTGCGATGAAGCTCTTCAGCTTGTATTTGTCGGCCTTTTGAGTACACTTCAAAGCCCCTGAACAAACGCACCCCCCCTCACTGTCTACCGGCTTTCCCTCTTTCTTGATTTGTTTGTGTGTGCGTCTCTCTTTCAGTCTGTCACAGCCGTCAGTGATGGACAGGCTAGTAGCTCTGGAGAAGCTGATGATGAAGCGCCAGGACAAAGATGGACTGAGCGTGCTGAAAGATGTGGCACAGGAGATCCAGGTGAAAACACACGCCTACATTTATAGCATCATTATTGTATGCACCATATATGACACCCTACTATAAATATGGGACATTTGTCATGACTTTGTAAACGCAGCATAAGTAAAAAAGTAAACCTCTTTATGCATATGTTGGTGTGTTCTTTATACTATGACAGTTTTCCTAAATTTAGATGTACAAATCGCAATAAATCACCATGCTTATAGTATCGCCATATATTGAATCTTGCCCCCCATATCATATCACCAGATTGTTGCCAATACACAGGCCTATCATCCACCTGGGTGTCATGTAACCCTCTATAATATAGCTTCTGATTTATATACGCACCTGTTCCAGCCTCTGTCTCTTCTGTCCATGTGTGATTTACCAGACGGTGATGCTGTCAGATCTTAACTCTGATCAATCAGCTCTTCATCGCAGATATTTGATAGCCACCCTCTCTGTTTTTTGCAGGTGCTCAAAGATAGGCAGAGGGAGTTTGAGAGCAAGGCTATGCTGTTCAGTCGGTTGGCTGGAGAAAAGTCCAGTGCCAAACAGGACGCTGCCTTCAAGAACACCACAGCGCCTCTGCAAAGACGACAGGCAACTGCAACAAAAGTGAATAAACAGCAGGCCGTAGTCCAGCCCCTACAAGGTCAGTTAGAAACAGATGGAACTTGATAAATGTTTTACCTTTTCACATTTAAATTCAAGTTGCAAGTGCAAAGACTCACTATATTAACACTAAAGATGTGTCAGATAAGACCATCTTTCAGTTGCCCTTGAAAGAGGATGTGCTATATAAAAAAGTGACCCTGGGAAAACTTTTGTCCTGTTCATGTTTCCCTAAAGAGTAGTCACTCACTAATTCCATCATGTTGAATCACTGGAGGTATCGCTGAGCTGCAATGTAATACAAGAGCTCAGTCTACCATATAGGAGCCAGAAAATGTATCCAATGACGATGAGGAGGAATTATTTTTAAACCCCTCAGCAGCTTGGGGATTGAGACGGATACAGTGGTACCTGTCTCACGCTTTTGGCTTGGAAACGGCACAAGAGCCCAAACAAGATATGAAATTCTACCTATTTCAAAGCAAAAATTTTCCCCTCAGTAAGAATATTTTTTCTTTGTTGACAGATTGGACTCTAACAGAGAAATATTATGACAGGGTTAGGAGGTTGTTTGATTTCTAATGTGTAGTATTAAGTGATTTAACATTAATTTATGTGTTTTCCTCCCCATCAGTGTCGCAGCTCCATCCTCTTCAGCAGCTTGCAGTCATCAAGAAACAGTCCGTCTGCGTCAAGAAGAAAGAGAGGAAGCTTTCAGACCAGGTTGAGGTCAGCATCCGAGCCTCCACTCTGCTGCGCTTAGCTTGACACATCTGCAGAATTGCAAGCGTCAGATACAAGCTGACGTAGTGCATTAGGTTCAATTTGTGGTTCGTCTCGACAGACGCTGCAAGATCTCAGATTTATTAGGTCAATATTAACCTCCTGTCCAGACCAATGTGGATGAATAAATCTTGACAGTTAAAGATAAAGATGTCCTTGTACATTTTCTATACCTGTGTAAAAATGCCAACTGTAAATGTAGTCCAGTAAATAACATGAAACTGAAATTATCCGTTCTGTCTCAGCCTCCTGATGGTAAAGAGAACGTAGTAGAGAACTGCTGGGAGTCCCAACTCGACACATCCATGCTCGAGAACTCCACGCAGAAAATCCTGCATGTTCTCAATAACGGCTCCCTCAAAGAGCTCAAAGGTCTGCAGCAGATTGGCGACAAGAAAGCAAAGCTCATCCTGGGCTGGAGGGAAATACATGGACATTTCACAAGGGTCAGTAGAGAAAATGTCGAGCTCACATCGTGCTTTACGTGTAACCCACCTCACAACAATAATTTGTCTTCAAAGTTTTTCTTACTGAAGTTTTTAATTTTCTTGTGGAGACTTGACAAATGGTTTGTTTTTGCAGTTGGAAGATCTGCTAAAAGTCGAGGGAATGACGGAAAAGAGATTTTCCTCCTTCAAGAAGGTAAGTCAGGTCGTCAGTGGAGGATTTCTCGATTCAAATAGTTCAACAATTGGATGGATTGCCATGAAAATTTGATGTTTGTTTAGTTTTTACTGAATATTTTCAGGCAAACTGTCAGGTTGACATGTTCAAATATATCACTTATTTTGTTGCCATTCTGTTTTCTTAAATTAATGATGTTTTTTACCCTACCATACCCTGAAATGTTATGATATTATGTTATTTTATTTAATTATTTTGTGTTTTTAATTTATTCTTGCACTAACCTGTTGACAAAATGTAGATAAACCTTACTCACTCTAATAACTATATTACTACATAAAATCTACTTCTGTATGGGACCACATATATCATATTTAGATTTACTTACTTGAATAAGAAAAAGAGGCCATCTCCAAATTTCTGTCTTATTTTCTGTTTTAAATGACCCCAAAGGCCATAAAAGGTAAAATGTAAGTGTCTGATACCTGCAGACACCCTGTAATGTTATATGCTTAGTAGAAAATGTTGACATGCTTAGATGGTCACTGCTAAACATCAGGATGTTGGCATTTAGCTGAACGCTGCAATTGTGGCCGTAGACCAGGGTGTCAGACTCAGCCCAGTTTGATCGCAGGTGGACCAGAATTGAATAAAGTCCTACAAATAACAAACCCTTCCAAATTTTCCCTTCTTTTTTTTTAATTTAAAGAAGCAAATTTTAAAAACTCCCATCCATTTACAAGTCAGGTGACATAGAGCCTGTGATGTCTTCAGAGGAATAAATGCAGTTTCAACAATATTCCTCAGGTTTTCCACGTTCAGTTGACTTCTCACTGTCATCACGTGCATTTTTCTTTACATTTCCACTCCTGTGTAGTAATCCTAACATCAAAACTTGCTCCTGAAACCTGCCACCTCTTCGCCATTACAAGTGTATCACTATTAGGTGTGCAAGGTCATCCAGTGGGCCAGATTGGACCCTTTGGTGGGCAGATTCTGGCCCCCGGGCCACATGTTTGACACCCCTGCTGTAGCCTTCATACTTATAAATTGTAGATGGGGGGGCAGTAGCTTTTAGAGATGATGTTTTCTCAGTGCTAATATTAATTTCTCCCTTCTTTTTTTTTTCAGGCAAACATCCTGAGTTCCATGGGAAAGTGATTTTTATTTTTATTTTTTTACCTACCCTTATCTAATGTATATGATTTCTATCTCTAAAGCTTTTAATGTCTTTTATGCGGTTTTATGATGTTTTTGTAGTAACCATTGTGTTCCAGCTGATGGCGCACTACTGCTTTTTAAATAAATGCCTCACGTGTCATTTAAATGTTTGTGTGTTTATTTTATGATGATAAATAAATGTGATCACTTTAAACACATGACCAAGTGCACCCTGAACCTCCTGTCAGATGAATCCTCCTCTCTGGGGGGTGTTTCCGGGTTGAAAATCTAATTGGGCTAATTTGTGAACTCTTGGAGGCACGAGGACACATTTAATCACCGCTGATGTGATGCAGCATCACAGGAAATATATTCAGTGTGAGAAGCTGTTTTTGTTTTGTTTTTTAAGGTGAGGAGAGGAGGACGCTGTAACCCAGCCTCCCCCTCCCTCTTCTCCCACAGCACGTAGTCTGGTTGATTTCACTTTTCATTTCACACACACCCCTCCTCCCTGATCCACCCTGCCATCCCGGAGACTCCCCATCCATCCCAGCACACTGCGCTGGCACAAGCCGCTACAACACCACCGCTCCTCCAGCTCTCACACAGGCTCGTAAAGGATCGTATGCAGACGGTTTACACACACACGTCGAGGCTGCAGAGATGTTGGGTCGTGTCTGATGGTTTTATTTTGCACCTGAGAATAAGGATGCCACATCCAGGCACGCTCCGGCTGTGTTGAGACAGGCGCTGGATTAAAAAGGTCAGTTTGATTTATCTTCTCCTCTTCCCCCTCTGTGTGTGTTAATATATGAGACTAATTAAAATATCAGTTCACTCATAATCTGATTTAAACGCAACAATCCAACACAAGCTGCGTGATTTTTCTGCTTATCTTTGCAATGTAGCATCCCTCATCCACTGAATTCAAATCACGAGCAGCAGCAGGCTAATTAATGCTCCCCCCTCTTCCTCATCCTCCTCTTCCTCCTCCACTCGTCCATCCGACTATTCCTCCTTTGTCCTCATCCTTTTCTCCTCTGTCATTTTCTACCTTTTGTTCTATGCCCGGCCACCATATGCCTTTAGGCTTGTGTACACATGATGGAATAATGGTATGTACACACCTGCACAGAGACTATGGCCGCTGCTATGGTTTCAAAGCAACCTGCCTCCATCTGCCATGCCTTTGTACTCCCCATGTCATTGTGACCTGCTTTCACTGTTACCTGAGATAGCAGGTCTGCTATTTTAATATGAGGCCTGATTTACATCCTGAGGGACATGACGTGTGTGTGTGTGTGTGTGTGTGTGTGTGTGTGTGTGTCTCATGTGTTTACCTCGAGTGTGTTTACAGTTCAACATGGCATGAGGAGTTATCAAAAATGAGGATAGATATGATCTGAAGTCAAAGTGGATTATAAAGAGGCTTATGGTGATATTGAGCCTGGATACAAACTGTAAATCAGCTAAAGCAGAATGTATTTAGGGACTGTATGAGAGCTGTTGGAGTGAGATGCACGGGCTGAGCCTTATGGTTCATCAGCCTGTTTTGAAAAAATAGGCCTGTGACCCTTTTCCCCTGTATTGATATTTTCTCTGGACCTCCCCTTGACTTAGAAAAGGACACACCACACCCTCCCCTCAGTGTCTCCGAATAGCCAAACAGAACATTTGGCACAGCTAGTTTTGCCATCATTAACAAAGAATTTAATGTTTCATTCTGATTTAAAGCACTGATTTGGCACTGCACTCCTAACACTAATTTAAAATGATAAAAATGAATAAATATTAAAACGTGATTTAAAAAATGTGACAGAAACAGATAATATATATTTTTTAATTTAAAAAAATGTTTAATGTGATAACAAGTGAAGACCAGGGCAGGACATAGAAGCAGACAGGATAAAATTATACAAAATTAGACAGAGACATACAACAAAAACTAAGACAAAGTGAAATAGGATATAGAAGAAAAACAGAAAAACAAGAAAACAAGGAAAACAAAACAAACAATCTAATAAATTTTTTAAAAAATATATACAGTCCTCTTCCTGGCCCCCACATTACACACAATGCCACTCAACTACCAACAGTTCAGCTAAGTTTTCTGTCTACATGGCAACCTCATACCCTTTTCCCACCAAACTTAGAACATATATGTGAGTTTTTTAAACGTAGGAAACCCCGTTAAAAGTAAGCGATTGAGTCCTTTCCCATTTTCAATAGATCAGAGCCATGTACACGCTCTGCAGTAGAGGATGCTTCTCTAATTAGTTTCTGGTTTGATGGGTTCAAGTCACAAACATGCCAGAAAATGGTTAATAAACAGCAGAAATCCGGTTGAAAACTGGCGCTTGGGCAGTGACTTGCAGCGTCAGACACTGATGATAAAGCTATCTTTTAATGTCAGCATGATACATGGCCAGTCGCTGTTATAGTTTAACAGTGCCCTGTGGCGTCAGGGGGAAACAAGGCGGGACAAGAACGGAAACTATGGCGGCGGAAGTCTGATTAGGGTAGGCAGGAAAGGTGGTGGATGGGTCCAACAACCACAGACCCTTATAAAGCTGAACCCTGTTCTTCTTTCCTAGACCTAACCGTGTGTTTTTGTTGCCGAAACCCAACCACGTGATTTTGTTGCCTAAACCCAACCACGTGTTTTTGTTGCCTAAACCCAACCACGTGTTTTGTTGCTTAAACCTAACCACGTGTTTTTGTTGCCGAAACCCAACCATGTGTTTTTGTAGCCTAAAGTTCACCACATATTTTTGTTGCCTAAACCTAACCACGTGTTATTGTTGCCTAAACCTAACCACGTGTTTTTGTTGCTGAAACCCAACCGCGTGTTTTTGTTGTCTAAACCTAACCTCATGTTTTTGTTGCCTAAACCTAACCAAGTGTTTTTGTTGCCTAAATCTAACCACGTGTTTTTGTTGTCTAAATCTAACCACGTGTTTTTGTTGTCTAAATCTAACCACGTGGTTTGTCGCCAAAACCTAACCACGTGTTTTTGTTACTTCAAACTAACCATGTGTTTTTGTTTTTCCTAAACCTAACCACGTGTTCTTGTTGCCAAAACCTAACCACGTGTTTTTGTTACTTCAAACTAACCACGTGTTTTTGTTTTTCCTAAACCTAACCACGTGTTTTTGTTACTTCAAACTAACCACGTGTTTTTGTTTTTCCTAAACCTAACCATGTGTTGTTGTTGCCCAAACCTAACCATGTGTTTTTGTTGCCTAAATCTAACCACGTGTTTTTGTTATCTAAACCTAACTATGTGTTGTGTTGCCTAAACCCAACCACGTCTTTTTGTTGCCGAAACCTAACCATGTGCGTTAGTAGTTGGGGGAGAAAAACAAAAGTCAATTTTATTTTGAAAGGGACAGTATGTAAAAGTTCAATTTTCTGTGAAAACAGAAGTGTATTTTGAAAGAAGACAATGCATGTAACAAGTGGAACTTGACATGGCGTGCCAGAACATCAACAACCGACACACCCAGGGTACCTTTCACGTCGTATCTGGATGTAGAAGGTCTGTGACCAAACATCAAACTGTGACGAGGTTGGAGTGAGAATGTGTTGTGAAAGCAGCGTGGAGACCAATGAAAATCTTATGGTTGTTAATTTTTTTTTAATATCTGCTTATTAATCTCTCTTTTATACTTGATGGTGACTTATTTTGGACGATGTTCGAGTACCGCTCAGACGGAACTTGTGGTCGTGTGTCATTGCATCGCACCAGAAAAGGGCGGAACATAAGCGCGTCCACTCAGGGATATTTGTCCTGGGAATTAATGCTGATTGTATCCTTTCCGATAAAATACAAATACCAGACATTAGTTGGTGTAAGTGAATTTTTGCCAGTGGGAAAGGGAATTTAGATTTGCGAAAAAAAGAACCCAGCAAGATTCCATGTTTCAAGTGATACCTTTAACCCAAACCTTTATATTTCCTCTAACTCCTAACCCTAACAAAGTGCTTTTTGTGCCTAAACCTAACCTTAACCACAACCACAGCTTTGTTGCACCATAAAACAGCAAGACAAGAATATATTGAAGCGGCTCGTGAGAGTTTCACAAATCTAGGGTTACCATCCAGCCACCACCCACGCAGAGATTCTGGTGTGTTATGCTAGTAGCAGCAGTTGTACACAAATACGATACAACTATAAAATATGATACTACTATAACTACTACTATAAATATTCACATATGCAGTAGTATTCTCTAACCCCTGTAAACAGACTTCGATGTGTAGTCTCCCTTTATTTAGCAACTGCCAAAATTATGGAAATCATAACAAAATGATGTGGCTTGTTAACTTAATAGTAACACCTTTATTTATCTCAATCCTCTTGGAATGTTGCTCAGTCTTTAGGAGTGTATGTTAAACTGGTTCAAAACATACATTTAAGGGAGGAAGTCAGCCTGTGTCTGACAAACATGATCCCCTTTTTGGGGCTACACAAGGGAGCTGCCTCGGTCCATAATTATTCTCCCTGTACACGCTGCCACTTGCTGACATATTAGAGAACACAGTGTTCGTTTCTATAGTTACGCACAACTGTGCATCTGCTGATCCAAACGATGCTGCAGCCACAAACTCCATTACTACCTGTCTTTTGGCAATAAATAAATCGATGAGCAATTTCTTAAAGTTAACTTAGGACAAAAGGATTGTAGAGCACTTTGTGCTGCATTTCTTGTATGAAGGGTGCTATATAATTAAAGTTTATTGTCATAATTATAGGTGAAGAGCTGTGACTATCACTGTCAAATGGAACACTTAACATTTTTTATTAGAAATAATTAACATAGAAGCAGAATAAAGTGAAGGTAGAGGGCTTTTCTACCTAGAAGGCTTTATCTAGGCTAGAGATAAAGAACATGCTCTGTAGAAATATAAAGTTAAATGCTAATAATGACAAAGATTCACATCTATTTTATTTCTCAAAACTGACATTGATCTTGTTGTCCTTCCATGGCAAAGCAGATGTTATGAGAACATGTTTTCGAGCACCATTTCTGAAGCAAAAAGAAAAGTATCACAGTCCTCCCTTTTCAAACCCTCTGTACCACCACAGTAACTTTCATACGCTCCCTAGGCAGATGGGAGTGAGCAGCTTCTGTTTACAAAGATGCTAAAAACCATTTTCTGACCCCCAGGTGAACTAGAGGCAGCACACACAGGACTGGACCACAAACAGAGGCTTCATCTTTGCTGTCAGCATGGCTGTGAACATGATGCCAGCTCCCACCATTTGGCCGGGGGAGGAACAACCGTCGCTGCTGGACCAGGAGGACACTCTGTCGAGCCAAGCCCCGATCTCTGTGCCATGCCCACCAGTCAGAGGTGAACCACTCATCCACAGCGGCAGCAGCAGCCCGGTCGGCACACAGCCTCCCCGCAGCAAATCCAAAGGCGAGCTAGTCATAGTCATCAACGAGAAGCTGAAGAACAGTGAGTTTGACCTCATATTAAGGCAGCGGGTGGGTGGAGGAGGAGGGGGGGGTCATACAGCTGCTTAGTCAGCTCACTCGGGGAATGTCAAACTCCAGTGCATGAACGAGCTCCACGTAGAGCACACACACATCGTTCCTCCTCCTGTGTTTCAAATATTTGCCCGTCCTTTTTGTCCCTCATGTGTAGGTAACGGGATCCACCCGGCGCCCGCAGAGAGCACCTCTCCAGTCATCTGCTCTCCTCCCAGAAGACAACACTCCATCTCTTACCCCCATCACGGCAAGACCAGGAAGGGAAGCAGGGCGAGCTCTATCGGCTACACCGCCTTCTCGCCCCGGCCGTCGCTTTCTCGCCACTCCAGCATCGCCACCAACCCACCCTTGGACCGGACCAAGGTCAAAGACTACCTCCTTCTGTCCGTGCTGGCCTGCTTCTGCCCCGTGTGGCCCATCAACATTGTGGGATTTGTCTACTCCATCATGGTGAGAGCAGGATCTTTTGTTTTTAAATATGCGTCTGTATCAAAACCCAAGCTAACAGCTGGTTCGCCCTTCTCTTTCAGTCCAAGAACAGCCTCGAGCAGGGAAATCTGGACGGCGCTGTGCGTCTGGGACGCGTCGCCAAGATGCTCTCCATGGTGTCACTAGTAGGAGGGACGGTCATTATCATCGCCTGCATTGTCAACCTGGCCAGTGAGTGTCCCAAATCTGACCTTTAAACCTTTTTACCTCCCTCCTGTGTGCAGTGATTTGCCCCCCTCCTGTGTGCAGTGATTTGCCCCCCTCCTGTGTGCAGTGATTTGCCCCCCTTGAATTTGTAGCAGTAGCGCTGCTACCGCTGATCCTCCTGGCCCAAACACCTCCTTCTGTCACTTTCTATCCCATCACAACATCATATTTACCTCTGTCAGCACAATCTGACTGTAATCACTGATATTATTACTCATGTTTGCACAATATCGCACCAGTTACAATGCCTGCACGAGTCTTTATATGCTGCGGCACTTTAGAAACTTTATCAACGCGACACAAAGATCAGAGCATCTTAAGTACATCAGACTCAAATCTACATTTTCTGACACGTTCCTCTGTTTGCACGAGTGGCCTCCAGCTGTAACCAACTGCATGCCTCAGACTGCTGTGTGTGTTTCTGTAGAGTGACATGTGTAGTCCGCTGTCTGTTGTATGCCTTGCTCTGTTTGCTTGTACAAACTGTGAAGTCTTGCTGTCCCTGTACCACATGTATACGTATATATAATGTATGTCAGTGTGTGAGTTGTTGACATGCTCACAAGACAAATAAATGTACATTTATTGCACCAAATAAAGGGATTCTGATAACAGATCAGTGATTATTACTTATTAGGGACTAGTATTTGTCTTCTGCAGTACGTTACATTTAAAGGGGACCTATTATGCTTTTCTGTATTTTCTGTCATAAATGTTATTATGTCAGATGTTCATATTAAATATGGCCAGACCTTCAAATAATAAGGTAAACGTTTGTGAGAATAATCCCTGTGAGCATAAACCTAACCCAGCTGGCCACCAACGTCATTCGATATTGACTTTTGGTTTAATTTCAGTTGTGACATCTGGTGACCAAAATACAATGTCAAGATGTCAAAAGCCCCGTTTCCACCGAGCAGTTCAGTTCAGTTTTTTCCTGCGAAAAGTTGTGGATGGTACCATCGGGACTGTTTTTGGTGCCCCCTCTGTTGGAGTACCTAGCACACAGATCTGGTACTAAAGGTGGAGCTGTGAACACTGCAGTCCATTGATTGGTCATTAGCGGATGGTCACAGCAGCAGCTGGAGTCAGAGTAATAGTAATGACTGGATCTTCAAGCGTTTATGTGTATTAATTTCAGCCAAGTAATGTGAACTGCATATATTCTAATCCTCACTTGGACAAAAAAAAAGTTGCGGAGCATCGTTTCTGTTGGCTCCAGCAACACTAAACCCCCGAGCTTGCCTGAGAAGGGCTAAATGCACAAACCTGCTAGTTTTAAATATCCCGTGGAAAGAGTCTCTCACTGCAGCCTGTTTTATTTAGTTCTGAAAATGCCGGCGAGTAGCCTCGTTCTGTGGACGATAAACGAGGTGCAGACTTCCATCTGTGTCACCGGTAATGAGGAAATACTGTTAGTGGCAACAACTCCGCCCACATTTAAGAGTAATGTTTGCAGAGGAAACGCTAGGGTCTAGGTACCATGTCTTAAGGGTTACTTTTGGTTCCAAAGGTATCATACCAAATGTGTTTGGTGGAAACGGGGCTTAGTGCCAACGTCAGTTTGACGTAAACACTGACAACAAATGACGTTGGTATTTTGTTGGGTTCAAGTTGTGTTGTTAAGAAACCAAAATCCAACATATTCCAAATGTCTTAAGCTAATTCCAGCTTGTCGTAGATTAACAACGTTTAGTCAGAAGGTATGACGAAGCCCAACATCTGCAAAATATCATAATGTTAACATCCACACAATGTGAAATTATAACGTCATTAGACATTTACAATACCGTCAACCTGATTTTAATCCCAACCAAAATTTAACATTTGTCTGACATAGGAGTCAAGTGTCTTTCTGAAATCATATTGCCGTCCAGTGCTAGTTTGGGAGGCTACAGTCCATTCTGAACATGTTTCCATTTTTTTTCTACTTTCAAAACAAGAAAACGTCAGCTCGTGACGGATTTCTTTATATGTTGCTAGCTCCTGCAAATGTTTACATTACATAACCCACACTGCTACATGTAGCTACATGCTAACATCAGGGAGACATGTAATCTTGGTTGCCAGTGTCGTTCATTTCTCTTTAAAAGATCATATTCCTGCTGGTAGAAGCTTTCTTCAAGGTAGAAAGTGCTGCTATTCTTCGTAACAGTCATTCCCTGGCTGCAAGTACATGTAGCTACATGCTAACATCAGGGAAATGCATAATCTTTGATGCCGATATTAATAATTTCACCCAGATTTCGAATTACAGTCCTGCTGGGACATGTTCAACTGGGAAGCTTTTGGTTTAGAGGCTTTTATTTGTGTTTTTAATGGTATAAAGAGCCAGAAACGCTGACCAATCAGAGTTTTAAAGAGACAGGCGCTTAAACAGTGTCTCAGACAGACAGTGAACACAGGGGTTTCCAGCACAGACAGTACGAGGAAAATAAAGTGTTTTTTGAGCATTAAAGCATGTAAACAGGTCCCTGTAGAAACTCCAACTACAAGTAAGAACCTGAAAATGAGCATAAAAGGTCCCCTTTAAATATATACATGAAGGGTCAGTCAGTTAAATGTTTCTTTGCTTTTTTCGCTTCAGTTCAAGCAGATACTTATCTGTACTTTGAATGCAGCCTGTTGGGTCTCATTAAGCCAAGAGATATCCTCATTAGCTTGATGACCGGAAGAGCAATTGTACACACAACTATAAGGGCTCTGGGAGTCAACAACCCTTGTTTTTCTTTTCTCATTATATAACTCTGTCCTCTGTGGTCTGTGAAAGTTTATACATCCATATTAAGTTGCAGAATATATAGCGCTTCAACTAATACGCTTCCTCTTCTTTTTTTAGTAAATGTGAAAACCTGAGTTTCATCCCAGGATGAAACTGGATAAGGCAACTGACCGTCTGGCCCGCACCTGCACCACCGTCTTTACCGCCTAGTCATTACCTGGATGTGTGACAAATATGCACCCGATATACAGTGCTTACTTGTATTTCTGTAATCTATATGAATCCCTTTTTGCTAATGGAAGAAAATAAAATATGCAAATGCTGCTGCTCTGGGGTTGGGGTGGGGGGGGGTGTCTGTTAGATGGAGAAGGGGAGTAGACAATCTAAATCAGCCCCTTCGTATTCTGGTCAACACATTCAGAACGATTCTTGAGACACTCTTTGAGAATCCCATCATCAGCCGCAGCACTGACATGGTGGACTAGAAAATGGAGAGACCAGTGTAGGTGGTTACAGAACGCGAAACAGGAAGGATCGCCTCCCCAGCTTCAGCGCCACATGCAACAAAATGTCCGCCAAAGTCCATCCTTCACTGCACCCGACGACAGGACGCCATCAGAGCTTCAGCTTGCCGTTAAATCCCCTCGGACACGTTGGGAGGCTGTGGGATTTGTGGTTACAATAAAATCAGAGAACAGAAATTCATCCAACGCCCTCACAGAGAAGAAACACTTTGAATCACAGTGTGTCCTCTTGTTTCTGACTCCTCTCTGTGGCTCTCATGACTCCCGCCCGCCCCATACATCTTGTGTGTGAGAGTGAGTGTACGGGTGGCAAAAGAGGATGAAAAAGAGGCTTACCCAAGGACAAGCTATGGGTGCTAAACTGGAAGGGATTATGGGAAGTCTCACACAGAAGGCACCGTCATCACTGCAAGAAAAAATATGTGCCAAAAAAAAATTTTTTTGAGGGAAAGTTTCTTGCTTTGTAAAGACCCAACTCTGATTACAGAACTGTTGTAGAGAGAAAACCTGTTTCTTTTCCTTTTCTTTTTTTACTCTGCTGCAACGTTACTGTCTATCCACTCGACACCACTGATCACTGTGAACCAGGGGAAGGGTACATGTTCACAAAAATCACTGTAGCAAGACACTGTAAAGCTAATTATGCTACATCACCTATAACCTATCTTTTTGATAATGTTTGTAAAAGATGATTTTGAAACTGAATTTCATAATGTGATGCTCTTGAAGTGCTGTGCCGCAGTTGACAGGTGGTGGTAGTATTGTATGTGCGTATGGGCATCACTATTTGGTTAACAAATTAAATAGCTTGTTATTGCAGTCAAAGTTGGTGGCTGCAGGCTCAGTCTGCACCCACAGGTAGCCTGTACTATCAAACCAGACAGATTGTGGCTTTTTTTGTCCTTTTGAAAAGAACCCTAAAACAGCAATTAACACATTAATTATACCTTTTTATTTTGTTGAATGCTGTCTTTCATATTTGCAAAACACTGGTTTAAATATTGTTTCATGGGTGTGAGATTTAGATAGCAGTACTGTGGAGAAACACTTTAAAAATCTAGTTTATTTATTTATTTATTTTTACTGTTATTATATCTCCTGTGTATCCTGAACTAACCTCTAATCTACCTGTGAATCTCACTGTGATCTGAAACAACTGGGTTTCAAGAAACTCCTTATTTATACCCTGGATTTTGAATCATGTACAGAAACTCCCCGACTTCCCATCATGAGTTCACACCTGCAGATTCTGTAATGATTATTTTTGTCCCTCTGTTAGCACTTAATATGTAAATTTAATTGTAATCAACAGTTGATGTACTCTGCAGATATAAATCTCAATATTGTGATATGAGTTAGCATTACGTAGTTATGATCTAACATAGGCACAGAAGCTGACAGTCCTCGTGTTTCCACCGGGCTTCTATAATCTTTGTGATTAATGGCATGTTGTGGATTTTTATTCATGTATGATGATAGAAGTTTAAAAAATAATACAAAGATAAGCTGGCACTTGGAATATTATACTTCTGCAGCACATTCATAATAAAGACACAATGCATGCAATGTGTTTTTTATTGTCCTGGAGAGATAAAGAGCAGCGGAGGGGATTAAAGAGATTTTGTTTTTGTGGGAGAGAATGAGTGTCATAAGTGAGTGATACTCAGAGAGCTTAGCCACCGAGAAGAGACTGGGCTCTGCAGTTTAGTAGATGAGACAAAAAAAACAGGGAGGTATTAATGTGGTTGTCTGTGCCGTGATAGTGTGTAAGCTGCAGGGATTGTAAGCGCATGCTGTTGACAATAGAGCGGAGGCAGCAGGAAGCGCAAATGCTGAAGGGAGAGGTCCTGAGCTGAGGAAATACACTGTGTGATGGGCTGTAATGAGAGCCAACGCCTCAGATGACTTCAACAAAATCAAAGCAAATTATCCCTCATTATTTTCTTTGAGGTTTTTTAAAACCCCAAAAGGAGCTTTCAGGCTACTATCGGCTGCTTACATATTCATAACAAGAACAGTGAATGGGCAGTTTTGGGAGAATATCAAACAAAACAAATACAGTTTTTATAGTCAGTTATAGGTGTTTGCACCCAGACTGACATGATGAGGTCTAACAGCCTACTCTTATTCTTGAGAACTGGGACAAAATCTTATGAAAAATTAAAGCTCGAAGTCTTGACTATGAAACCTTGTACTGGGCCAACCTCCCAGTGATTTTTATTTTTTAAACAATCTTTTTATTATTGAGTTTTTAAACATTAAATGCGAACAGTCACATTTCAATGACAACAAAAAAAACCCATAACAGCCCCAACCCTGGCAAGAAAAAATAAAAATGAAAAAAGTAATTTAGATAATAAAAAGTACATAAATAAATAAAAGAAAAAAAAACCCGAATAATTTATTTTTTTCTTAAATAGCCTGACATCTTATAGAGTTGACAAGTTATGTATTTATTAATTTTACAGCAGCTGTAGAGAGTAGCCATTTTATTTTTCAAAGCTGCTAAGAGTTCACTTAATGTTAATCAAAATATTAATTTTTAAAATGTAATTCTTATTTAGTTTGATTTAGAAGGGCTACAGAGTTGACATGTTGTGCTCGACACACATGTGCTAGCAAAATTATTTAATAACTTTATCAACAAAAAAAATAGAAAAATTATCAAAACAAAACAGATTTATTTCAAATTCTTTAAAATAATGTTTCATTCCAAAAATTGAGTAAGTGTGTTGATAAGTTATAATTTGATTTTTTTATTTTTTGGTCGGACATAATTTGTCCCAATTCTCAAGAATACATGTGTAGCATGCCCTGCACCAGAATGGCTGACTGATGCATTAACAATATCAAACCATTTATTTAAACTAGCGTTGCAACAATCAGTCGGTTGTTGAAAACAAACTAAAACTAAAACTAAGCTGTAATTATTTAGTTTAAAAAGTAATTTTTAAAGGCTAGCCACTCAGTGAGGCTGTACTGTAGTGTGTTCCAGTTGGGAGGTCATTATCTTTTAGTTCCCAGTTGAAAATTTAAACTGGAACACCCCCTTAAAGTGGGAGGAAACTTACCAACTGTGACTTTAAAATCCAAGATGGCTGTCCTGTGCATCAACAGTAGTGACAGCTGTTTTAATATACTAATTGTTAGCACTTAAGTCATATTCATGTCTCATTAATCATCAGTTGTACACACAGTACTTACCAACTTCTATCTGTGGACATGTTGCTATGGTATTAACATATGCACAAAATACAGCCTAATGCCTTGTTATCAACTAGCATTGCTTACAGTGGCTACCCTGGCTAGAACTGGTATTGCTAACAACATGTTTTTCAAGTTTTCCAACTTGTACTGGAACGCTGTCAACTCTGATGTGACATCCATCCCAGCTCCAACCTCCAACTTCTGAGGTAAATGAACACAGCATAAGACATAGCAGTGTTTAAAGCTAAATGCTAATATCATAATGCTAACATGCTCACAATGAAAATACACTGTTCAGGTTGTCCAAAAGTAACTGAGTTAGCAAATTAGTTCCACACTTTATTAACAGGATATTAAATTAGCCTGAAAATACAGCAACCCTCAAACATATTTATTGGAAGCAAGACTCTGCAGCCATGCTAACAGCGCTGATAGCTGTACTGTGCTAAATGCTAACATCAGCATGCTAACAGTTGGACCATGTAGAGACAGGCATTGCAGATTATCTGAGGCTACAAATGCTGTGGTGTCTGGCATCGTCTTATGCTACAAACTTGTCCTTAGACAAAACATTAAATAAATATTTGAATGAATAAATAGATGTGCTCACATTGACAATGATGCTAAGTTTACTGTATGTTTACAACGTTCACCGTCTTAGTTTAGCCTGTTAGCATGCTAATATTTGCTAATTAGCACAAAACACAGTAGCCTATAGCTGAGGCTGATGGGAATGCCTTTAGTTTTCAGGTATTTAGTAAGTGAGTATTGGATAATTGGCTATTTTACAGATTGGTTATTTTATCCTGATGGGGACATGGATGTCTGCACCAAATTTCACGGCAATCCATCAAATAGTTGTTGAGACATTTAACTTAAAAACAAAAATGTAAAATGGTGGCACTGGAGAAAAAGTCAGTGGATCACCAGAGTCAATAGGGTTCATCCCAGACCCCCAGGAAAACACCTTTCCTGGTGGTCTGATTTGTCATTGCTGGATGCCATCAGTTTTAGACGCCGCTGGTTAGAACGGGCAGAACGACATTTCCTGTGAAAACAGTGTGTATTTTAAAAGACACCATGCACGCAACAGGCATAAATTGACACCGCATCCTGGAGTGTCAACAACAGACGCAGAGGGGTACCTAATGCATCAAATGTAGACGTGACAGTCCACTGACAAAACTGCAACATTTGATGAATTTTTCTCAGTGGCCACTTGCAGTATTGCAGCAAAAAAATTCCTGGGCCCAAAAGGCATTTTCCCCATAGATCAACATTTTAAAAGACACATCTGTAAAACTATTGACAGGACCTCAAACTGCACTCAAGGTCAATTATGACTATTTCTATTATGAATTATTGATCCATGGAGGTTTTATATTTGTGAAACTGCCCTCGAGCAGAGAAAAGTGATTTTACAATCCATGCGTCATCACAGTGTAAAGTTTATGAGTGTTTTCACATATAGTGTTTTTTAAACAAACCAAACTCAGTCCTCTAAAGTGCACCAAAAAGTGGACCAACAAAAAAGGGACGCAGTTCTTTTTGTGTTCACATTGTCAATTCATATGAAAGAGGATTCAGTTCTCTTTCTGGTCCACTTCAGCTCTGATCAGGCCTCAGGCCTCTTTCTGTTCACACTATAGCTTTTTTATAATATATAGTGACATAGTTTTGTTTTTACTTTGACGTGCTACTGCAGTGCAGTTATGAAGCCCCTCGCTTTCAGAACAAAAAACTGGATGAAAACCTTAGTGTTTCTGTGCTGTAGACTCTTGCTGTTTGATGTATTCTACATTCCACATCTGGAGACACGCAGTATCTTCTGGGGACCAAACTACTCCTCGTCCTGCTTCCTTGCAAGCATTATAGACCAACGTAGTTCCGTCTGTTTTTTCAAGCGTTCCAGTGCAGTAGCATGTGATCTAGAGGGATAAATACAACGGCAAAGTGCAAAGCTAACCTGGAGTGCTTTGTTTTCACAATGCACAGGTTAAGCGAACTGCACCACAGACTTGAAGTGAACCGAACTCAGACCACCTTGAGTTTAGTTCATTTCAGAGGGGACTGAGTTCTCTTTGAGTGTTCATATATACCCAAAAAATTCTGAGTCACCGATCTGAGTCCATTTAGAGGGCTGAAAAGGACCAAGTGTGAAATTACTGTCAGAGACAAGCAGTAACTTACGGGCACGGCTAGTGGAAGAAACACTACTGCTCATATTCAGTGGGTAAGTAAGTAAAGTAAACCTGAAAACTCAAATCTTTTTGGTGCATGCGCCGCATGAGAAACTTCATTGGAATGAATAGGTGCCATCTTGGCATCCGATATCTAGTCATTATTATAAATCTGTGGTTCATCCTCTGGGAACCATGAATGTCTGCAACAAATTTCATGGCAATCCATCTGATAGGTGTAGAAATATTTCAGTCAAAGAGTTGGAACAACCAACCAATGTTGCCATTACAGGAGTCACGCTCCCAGCATAACTACAAAAACACTAAACTCTGCTTTTTTTTTTTCAGTTTCTCAGTTGTGGTTATCTGCTTTTTTCCTGGACTTACATTATGGTCAATGTATTATCTTTGGGTTTTGTACTGTTGACAGGATATGTCGAGGAAATAGTGATTGGCACCTCACTGTTTTCTGATGTTTAATTGACCAAACAATTAATCAATTAATCAAAAGAGACAGAGTGAGGCATAGATAGAGACTTGGCACAAGAACTGGGATTATGTTTAAATATGTTACATGGAAATAATAAGGCATGATAAAGGTTAAAGAGATGCATAACTCGCAATTAAGTGAGTGCTCTGTTGTAATAGTGGACATAATACATACAAAATAAATCCAACTATATTCACTATATGAATAAATTCATGTTACATTTTTCTTAAAGGGGCAAAAAGCGAAATCGTTTCACTGCTAGGTTTGCTGTTGTGCACTGCCTGTAGACCAAAACAAAGTGTGCCATGAGCCACTCCTCCCTCTACCTCGGCTCTCCAACCAGGCACGGGCTCACGAGAAGCCGGCTCATGGGCTCACGGAGAAGAGCAGGAACATTAGTGTTAGCTCCCGGGAGCGTTAGCAGTTAGCACTAGTCGGCTGCCACGCTAACGTTCCTACTCTTCTGCGTGCTCACGAAGAAGAGTTAGCTCCCGGAGTTAGCACTAGTCGGCTGCCACCGGCTACTGGAGTAACCTACAGCTATGGAGCGCTTCTACCAGCTCTTCTAGTCACTGAGTCTCGCCTCCATCTCAGCAAGTATATTACATTTATTACAGGTACCATCATGCCATCTGCCATTGCTCACTGGCTGTAGCCTTTTATAGGGAGGGAGGGCCAAGGGCTCCGAGAGGAGGGAGGAGGCGGTGATTCACATGAACATACATGAACACGCAGCCGGACCGGCTTGTAAACAATGGGCTGGAGATCAACACAGAGAGAGAGTGTGTGAGGTCATGCTATACTCCAGATGAAATTACACCTCTAGTTCTTCACATAGCAGTTTTTTAATTCCTTCAATCTAGAAATGATGAATTTCACTTATTGCCCCTTTAAAGCTAAATTTCCTTTGCTCACAGAGATAAAAAAAACATCTACATTTGCAGAAACATGACAGCACTGACAACAGCAAATTCCCCCTCGCCAATGTTAACATTTTGACAGCAAAAGGTATTTTTCTTTGTACTCAGCTAATTTACCAGTAGGTATATGCTGTACAGTACGGCTTGGGAGAGGATCAGCATACCAGACAGAGTCACATCCAGATGCAGTAAGTGGGTCAGGGATTATCCAGCTGGGTCACATAAACACTGGGGCTGTGAGTCAGCTTGGCAGCGTTTGGATGCATCATGATCATCCTGTCAGTCAGCGCAGGAAATAATGAGACGTGCTGACCTGTGGCGATGCTGCTCTATTTGTGCCTGTTTAATTTGTTGAAGGGAACTGGGGCTGAACAAAAATCGTTACGAGTGTGAATTAATGCTTCGATGGAGTGAGAAATATTTATTCATTAAAAAAAACAAAACAATGACACACTTGTGAAAGTTTCCACAGCTTCCACATCAAAGAATGAGACTTTATTAGCTGCTCATTTTACAGGAGACACAGTGAATTATCAGCTCCACTTTCTATTAATCACTCAGTCACAATTTTCTTTTATTTGAAGAAACATTTCGCTGTTTGTTGTCAAAGAACTGTCAAAACTGTGCAGCTGATGTGATAAATTAGCATATGTCAACAGATCAAAGCAGGAAATGCACAGGTGTAACTAATAATTTTAATTACAACCACTCCATTCAGCTGCTTTAGAGACAGGCTCATTTTAAATGCTGGCTCACTGGCACAGCTTAGTAATAAACCTAAATGGAATGGAGCCAAATCAATATTACTTTTTACATCTGTGCTTTTCCTGCTATGACCTGCTATGAAAAGGGTCAACTGTGGATTAAACTGTTGATAGGCCTTTCCCACAGCAGACATTTTGAGGAAAATCACAGGTGTCATTGAATATATTAATGATGGCTCAGTTCTACTCATGAAACATGTTTAAAATGTTTAATTGCCTGGTATGAAGTCAGTGTTTCCAATGAGGTTTGTCTCTAAATGCAGTTTTTTCAACTTCAGAACAAGGTAAATGTGACAAAAATTCACCCTAAGGGACTGTTCGTTATTTATGAGAGGGTAAGGGGTGGTGCAAAACAGGGGAGGCACTTCGTATAATTTTAACTTAATATAACATTCGTATTAATTTTAAATAACCCCAGAACCCAACAGCCCACCAGCAGGTTTGAAAGGTATGTTTTTTTAACAAATCGCCAAAATTACACCATTTATCATAGCCAGAATCTGTAAACAAAGAAATTAATGTCAGATTTTTACATTTCCAACAGTCCTTGAACACATGCGACAACACTTCCATTAACATGTAATCAAATCTAAGGTTAAAACAGTGACATTGGGGCGTCGGTAGCTTAGTGGATAGTGCCGGCGCCCCATGTATTGAGGTGATGCCTCGCTGCAGCGGTCGCGAGCTCGACTCCGGCTTGCAACACTTTGCTGCATGTCGTCCCCCCACTCTCTCTGTCTCCCCATTTCACACTGTCCTGTATATTAAAGGCATAAAGCCCAAAAAAATAATCTTTAAAAAAAAAAAAACAGTGACATTTAATCAAAATCACTTTTTCTGATTTAAACCCTCACCTGTGGTCATGAACTCTGAGTAATGACTGAAAGAATGAGATCGCGGATACAAGCAGTGGAAATGAGTTTCCTCCATGGGGTGGCTGGGCTCAGCCTTAGAGATAGGGTAAGGTGCTTGGACATCCGGAGGGAGCTCGGAGTAAAGCCGCTGCTCCTTCACATCAAAAGTGGTCAGTTGAGGTGGTTTGGGCATCTGACTAGGATGCCTCCTGGGCGCCTCCCACTGGAGGTGTCCCAGGCACGTCCCACTAGTAGGAGGCCCTGGGGCAGACCCAGAACATCCTGGAGGGATTACATATCTCGTCTGGCCTGGGAACACCTTGGGGTCCCCCAGGAGGAGCTGGAAAGCGTTGCCGGGGAGAGGGACGTCTGGGGTGCTTTGCTTGGCCTGTTGCCCCCGCGACTCAGCCCCGGATAAGCAGATGAAAATGGATGGATGGATGGATGGATGATTTAAAATGTCACCAAAAATAAATCGTTTGCACAAACCAGATCCTGTAAAAACATTAAATTCGGTGCTTGTGTTTGCATGACAGAGGTTATTTTTTAACTTCAGGGTTTTTCTTTTTCGGCTTTTAACTTTTAATCATCAAAGGGTGAGTTTTTAAAATCTAATAAGGGCCGACGTGCAGGTTTACTGCTGTCCACTGCTGCCACTGTTGTGTGTGTTTATTTGGAAAGTGGTCATTATATGCTCATGTAGCTAATGTCGGCTGTGTGGGCGCTGTGATGTCTGCGTGTTTATTAAGTTTTGTTTTGTGGATTTTCATGCACCCATATTCCACTGAAATGCACACACAGCTTTTGTGATGATGTGATTGTCTTCCCCTGCCATGCTATATCTGTCCCAGCAGAAAAAAAGCCCCCAAGACAATGTAAAAATAAGAAATCAGCTGCTTGTGTTGTTTTGATTTCGTTACCTAGTTAAAGAGCTATCATGTGTGTTTGAGAAAACAACAGTAGTGTTAGTTTCTCTAGCAAACTTTGTGGTGAATAACGTAGGTGCTGACGTTTCCAGTCAAGTCTTGGCAGTGCTTTTTGTGGTTGGCATTGGACAGTGGTGGCGTGATGCTGCAAGTCACTCATCAGGACGAGGAAATCAACTCACCAGCCTGTAAACTCTCCCTCTGCCAACTTCTAGCTAGCCAGAGTGAGGTTTTTAAATGCAAACATCAGTAAACATCAACGACAGATGGAGAAGAATGAGCACCAGCTGAGGGTGACGATGGAAATTTGAGGTGCTGTTGTGTTCCTGTCGTGGATCACTTCAAGACCCCGATCATACATAAGCATTCTGCAGGCGAACCACACTGCCTTTTTTCCAAAAGTTGAAAGAAGGGTTAGAGGCTGTCACCAAATAGTTTGTTGGGCACAGGGAAACAGATCTGTGTGGGTACATGAGACCCTGAAAATGAGGGTGGATCACGGGGAGTACCACCAGTTGGTCCAGGAGCTTTGCCTCCATGATGGCTGTTTCCAGGCATATTTTAGGATGACTCAGGGCAGTCTGACAACCTGCTGTGTATCGTTGGGCCGTATAGCTCTGGGTATCCAGCAACTGCCACCACCAGTGTCTCTTCCATTGTTTACCAACTGTAAACTTGTTGTCCAGGCCACCACAGAAGGTCCGCCTCTCAAATCATCCGAATGGACAATGGGAAAAAAGATGATGAAATAAGAGATGACATGGGGAGCTTTTTCGATCTGAGTTGAAATTTTTTCAGCTCGAGGAGTTCAGAGCGCTCCAGCAAAAACACTCAAGAGTTGTGCCGTGTGTAATCTTTGACATGTGACATGACTGATTGATTGATAACTCCCTCTGTGGTGTTTGCTCGTTTCATTGGCTTCATAGGCGTAGCTCCATTAGGTGTGAATATACAGATACTGTATGTGGGTATTTATAGTGGACGGAAGGTTGTGTATTTTCCCTCAGATACTCAGAAAAAACGCTCGAGATTAAAAAATAAAAAAAAGTCACACCCCAGCCAACCCCCTTCGAAATAAAGTAAAGTCCCTAATAAGCATGTGAAGAAGGGGTGTGGGTAATCCATGCAAATCTACTCATGAACTGTGTTTTAATTGAGTGTGATATCTACAAGAAGCTTAATTGAAATGTGATGTGAGCTCCAGGCTCATATTTGGCCCATTATTACCGCACAGCCCCACTGCCACACTTTCTCTGCTCGCCTCAACTTTTAACTTTCCATCACAGCCCTGGCTAGGTGGCAGTAATGTGCTCATTACTGGCTCTCTAATGAAAACCACTTAATCATCACAGAGTGGATTCAGAGCCCTGTGGTGAGATAGCGCTATAATATTTCCATCAAGGCTCTGAGTGTGTCTCTAGCTGCGGTGGTGGTGGCTTCATTCCTCGGTATATCTTTAATGTCTGCCGCACCACAGCAGCCTTTTCTGACACTGACTTTTTTATTGTGCTGCCAGTTTTATCGTTATGAGATGACAGTGCAAAGAGACAGTCTGAGCAAATATCTGTTGTTTTTTGGACCGAACCAAAGAATAATGTGAATGTTTATTAAAATCAAATCCATGTCAGAGCATCAGATAGCCAGATGTTTGGTGTTGAAACACACTACTCTGTGACATCATGTGCTACAAGTGGCTCTCATCATTATCCATTATGTGTTATCCCAATCAGCAGTAATGCTTGTCCCTGCAAAGAGGGCTCGGCATTATATAAATGTTTGTGGTTTCACAGAAATCTGCTAAACCGCTGGATTTTAGAATAATCCTCCCTGAGCAAACTATTATTTAACAGTTACATGAGAGTCTGTCTGCATCCGTGGAACATGACTTTTTATATAATAGTTACAGGGAAATCTCCTTTTCGATGTTTACTGCAGCTTTTGTTGTTCATTTTGAATGTAATTAAAACATCTTTATCTCTAGTTGGCCATCTCTGGTTTTGTTTTACCTCGAACAGGTTGGAAATTAAATGTTTACTGTCCTCGAGTGTCCCCTCTCATTATTTTTCAAACAATAATCTCAGGTTTGATCATTGGACAAAATCCGCAGTCCAGTTCTCCCTCCTGCATCCTCCTAAAAATATATCAGATTGGATCTTTTTTTATCTGCAGAGACTCATTCATGTTTTTATTACATCTGGACCCGGACTATTGCAATATTCTGTATCTGTGTTTACTTTAACTCTCTCAAAATTACTTCATAAAACCACAGACGTCTCACAAGCCTCAGCAGGACAGTGTGTGGAACCCCAGTTTTAGCATCTCAGCTTCTGCTACGTGGAGATTTTAAGACTTTTATGATCAGTTTTAAAGGGACAGTCCACCAGAAAATCAGAAATACATATTTTTCCTCTTACTTGTAGTGCTGTTTATCAGTCTAGATTGTTTTGGTGTGCGTTCCCAAGTGTTGGAGATATCAGCCATAGAGATGTCTGCCTTCTCCTGAATATAATGGAACTAGATGGCACTCAGCTTGTGGTGCTCAAAGTGGTAAAAAAATACATTTGCACGAGATGTGAACATTTATGGTGTCCTCCTTGGCCTAGAAGCTCTCTTCCCTCTCTGCGGTACTAAAGTTGGCGGGTGTAGTTTGGTATAAAGAAAATAGTTCCTACATGAATCTGCTCACAACAAGGTCTGTGGATTATCTTGAGTAACCAGGTTATGATTTCTGGAAAGAGACATTGCTGTTGAGTTCTTCAAATGTCTTTTGGCGCTTTGAGCACCACAAGCTGAGTGCCATCTAGTTCCATTATATTTTAGAGAAGGCAGACATCCCTACGGCCGATATCTCCAGCACTTCTGTTTATGTCCCTTAAAATGGCAAAACCTTTACTATATTGACTTGTATCTGAAAGTTTGCCTCTAGAGAGGTGTTTGACATTCCTCTACTGAAGGGGGGCGATGTCTGTGTACTTCCCTATCTGAGTGTCAAAGGTACACTTGGCAATATAGATTATATACGTCACTAAAATGAAAGCCAATCGCTGTCTAACACAGGAAATGCTATTTGGAGTGGTAACAAAGTTGGACAGATGCATAATGACGCCAGGGACAGTACCCAAGTGATGTATGCTTCGCTTTGCTTCCCTCTGCACTGTGATACAGTTGGTAGGTGTAGTTTGGTGGAAAAAAATAGGTCCTATTGGTCACATTGCTGTTGAGTTTTTCAACTTTGCACTTTGAGCACCCACGCTGCCATCTAGTTCCATTATATTGGAGAGAAGGCGGACATCTCTATGGCAGACATCTCCAACACTCTACAACTCACACCAAAACAATCTAGACTCATAAAAAGCACTTCAAGGCCTATATTTGGCTTCTGAACATCTCCATGTGGTTGTTCTTAGTTAAAGATTTAAAACCTTGACTCTGTAACGACCTACCAAAATTGACATCACATTTATTTAACATTCATTATTTATTTTTGGAGAGCACTTCTGTAAAAGTTTATTAGTTGTTTTTGTGTTCATATTACTGGCAGGATCTGCAGAAGACCTCTGGTGTTTATCCGTCAGGCCGAGAGCACAGGGAAGAACAAACAGTGACTAAGATGAAACAGTAGCAGCCGTCTCTGATTTCACAAAGAGCTTCTTTTTTCCTGCTTGGGACAGACAAGAAAATGCACAATAATCAGAAACTGCACAGCTGCAAATGTGTTTTTCTGACCTCTCATCTTCTATTTAAAATCAAGACTGAGCCTGTCGATGTCCATGACACCACTTCTGACTCACACACTCAGCTCGCAGTCAGCCTCACAGCATGATACTCTATCTGTACTGTGAGACAGCGAGCAGGAGTGTGTTTATCAGAAACATCCCAATGTCCTGATGCTGATACTCTCCTCTGACCCTTGACCTCTGATCTTTTACTCAGAACACCAAACAAGTAAAAAGTTCAATAAATGGTACAGAGATCATGAGAATGTTACAGGATGAAGGATGGTAGATAGATAGATAGATAGATAGATAGATAAATAGATAGATAGATAGATAGATAGATAGATAGATAGATAGATAGATAGATAGATAGACAGATAGATAGGGGGGATGTGGGTGGTTTTACCCAGATAAGATGCCCATTTTGGGCCCATACCCACTTAGTACCCAGGTAGCCCTAGGCTAATCCATGACCCGCTTGGGTAAAACCACCCATGTGGGCAATTGGCATGGGGCCATGATGGAACCCATGGACGATCCTATAAAGGGCCAGTTTTTCAGCTTATTAAGTACCCACATGGGCCCCACATACAAATGTTGGCTGGGAGGAAATGAACAATGGTCTCCTGGGTCAAAGTCCTGTGTTTGTTTGGCCCATCCACCTTTAGAGATTTCTGTGCTCATGCACATGGGTATGCATTGGAGTTGGTTGAAAGCCTGGTGCGTCTCATACAGATGCTAAAAGGTGCCCTCTGCATCATTGTAATGACACCAGGGACACTACCCAAGTGATGTATCAGGAGTGAGACCAGGCTGTGGTGCACAACAGACTGCTCTCAAACGTACAACTAAATCTCCCCCATGTTTCCTCTAACGCTAACATTAGCCATCTTGATGCAGACTGCTCTTTCACCAGTCAACCTAGCACTCGTCTCCCATAGCCAGACCTATCTCCACACTTCTCTGTCAGTGCTGAAGAAAGTGGGAAACAAAACCTCGAGCAAGCAGTGGTGGTGGGTGGGGCCAAAGCTAGATCCAGAATTTCTCAGTGAGGGAGAAAGATTAGATCTGCCTCCAGCCCCTTTTAAAAGTTATGTATTCACTTTTTATTTGGGAAAATCACTTTAAACAAAATATTAATCATAGCAGAATATTTTTACATACTTTAAAACATGTCTGGAGGGGCACTTTAAATTCCTGTGATGAGTATTCAGCAGAGATTCTAATTATTTCATGTATTATTGGCATCCATTTAACAGTTTGAAGCTTGAAGTTAGAGTTTATTTTAATTTGACCAATCACACCAACTGCAGGCCTCACACTAAAAATGATTCATGGTTAGTGGATAATGCTTAAAATAATGATGTTTTTCAGCATAAAAAAAACATGTTTGTTAAAATAAAGTGTTTTAGGTAGTTGAGAATAATATTAAGAATCAAATCAAAAGCATTACATTCTTGAGCACGACCGAATTATAATAATAAGATAGAGTATCTTAAATAAAATAATTTGACCTCTTAATATCAGCACAACTTTTAGATAAATATTAGGTTAGTTCGACTTAATTAAGCTTTTTTTCTTTAAGATCAAAGTGAATCATGCTGATTAAACTAAACTAATTGAGTTTGTCAGATTAAAAAAGACTTATAGGATTAATTCCATTATGCCAGAGTTGGAACTACTCATAAAGATGTCTGGAAATTGTTACCTTCATTGTTATAAGTTGAACCAGTGGATTGTTTTTTATAGTGCATGCAGGAAGTGATATAAAAACACATTTTGTCTTGTTTTTGTTTGCATCAACGAGTTGTTCTCATTTTGTTGGCTCTGTTGACTCTGGGATTCACCAATGTTTCCTTATTTTTGTTCTTCTCTTAGGTACGTGGTCGAGAGCACACACTTACCTACCAAGGTAAGAAAAAAAAGCCATCTTGTTTTCACCATCCACGTTTTGAAGTTGAGGAATATTTAAAAACACATGAATTCCATATAATCAAATGTAGATTATTATATGTTTTCGAGTGATTGCAATGATTGGTTTATTACATTTTTGAGCTAAAGAAATACAACTACACTTGGTTCATGGATCCCAGTTCACCATTTTAATGTGTGTGTATCCCCCTGCTGACCAGTAACTAAGTACATTTACTCAAGTACTGTACTTCAGTACAAATTTCAGGTACTTTTAGTTTAATCTCATGTTGCTTTCTACTTCTACTCCACTGCACTTCAGAAATGAATATTGTATTTTTTACTACCCTACATTTACTTGATAACTTTAGTCGTTAGTTACTTTACAAATGAAGATTTTTGCACACAAACCATTTAAAAATATATAAGTGCAGCTGATATGATTAGTTGACAGACTAGAGAATGCGCCAGAGTTTTTGCACATGGCACAACACCTACCCATATATACTGTTTAGGGGGCATTACCCACGCCAATAGGTGACATGATGAAATGGGATTCATCATTAAGCACACCAAGGTTAAGAGCAGAGTTGGATGGTTAAGATGTCTTTTATGTTTTCTCTTAACAGAAAATTAAGAGAAATTTAAGAGAACGTTGCTGCATGAGGCTTTAGTTAAATATCTTTTACCTGTGGTGTTTGCCTCTGTGCTCCTCGGACACATCTGCTACATCACTGTTGCTCACACTACTGTCAGAGCAGAGGCTGCAGCTGCAGAGCCTGAAGACTAGGTGGCAGTGTTGACTTTATGAGCTGCACGTAAACATTTCAGATCCAAAGAGGCCACTCAGAGAAAAATAGGATAGAAATTCAAGGATGCAGGCAATAAATCAATATGAATATTTTATGAAAAACAATCATGCACACTTTAAGTTCCAAAAGACAAACATCCAAAGCAAGTCAAACACAATATATATTTACATATGAACACCACTGGTATTATCAGCATGCCTCTTTAACCACACGAGATCAAATCTGCAGCGTGGTTAACAGGATCCATAGTAACGCAGCAGCACTGTGCTCTATACACCATTCATGTTTATAATTTAGATACCAAACAAAGGCTGATGATTTTATTCACTGGGTGTTACAGTGTGACCATGCACAGCTCCCCATAAACCAGTCTGCTCTGAGACCTTCCTGTTAATTACATCACTCTCCTCCTCCGTACAAATCAGGGATTGTGGAGCAAATTTAGGTCAACATCAACGTGTCACCAACAAGACACTGACACTGTGATATCAGAGCCGACACATTAAACAACTCAACGATATTTAAAAAAAACTGTTACCCTTGAATTAAATAAAACAATCTCTCAGTTAATCAGAGCAACACACCTCAGGAGAATTGGGAGCAACACGATGAACATCCTGCAGCAGAGCCTGGCACATATTTGTCTTTTTAGTTTGCTCCATCGACACCAAACATGCAAATCACTGACACGAACCATCAACATGGAAGAACCAACTGTCTTATCAGGGTGTGCTGTCTGCAGGCAATCCAATGGCAATCGGATCAATAGATACAAAGTGTCTGACAGTATCAAGACCGCGTGAAGGTCTCTGGAAGCATTAGAAAAAACATTATTGCAAGGGAGAGGTATGTGCGCTGTGAGATGGATGGTCATAACGGTGGAGTTTTAATGTCAGCGGTCAATGAAAATAACATGCAGACTGTAATGAGAGCGAGTAAACCTGACATGAGAGTTGAACAGCAGAATAATTCAGCCTCTCCCTCGTTATATTTTCCTGCACGATTTCAATTTTGCTTGTTGATTGAGATCTGACCAGTTTGAAGCAGTGCAGAGGAGCATTTAGTCTGACATTAAATCCACAAAAGGGACATGGATCCCTATGAATATGATTATGAAAATTCTCAGGCTGTACAGTTTTGCGTTAGGAAGGGTTTTCATATTTGCATCAGGTCTATTTAGATCCAAGATGAGAGTATTGATCTCTGAGTGTGACCCCCCTTGGGTGTGAATTATGATCTCATTCATGACACAAAGTAAGTAGGATATGAATCCTTCATAGTCATGCAGACAATCCTCAGGGCATGCGATGAAACGTCTCTCGTCAGGCAGCCTCTCCAGTGTCAGTACAGAGGAAGAGGACCAGTTCATTCCTGCAGTGTGGATCCCGGCAGCTCGTTGGTCAGCGTGTGCCAGCGCTCTACCTTCTTGCCCTTGTTCTTCAGACAGTCTATCCAGTGCTGCAGAGTTTCTCCCTGTGAGTGGCACCCTAAGGACACACCGCCTAACCAGCGAAGAGACAAAGAAAGACAGTGTGACTCACGATGAAAGTGAACGTTTGATAGACAAACTTACTGAATTAAAGTTGATAAGTTATGTAACAGTAGTAATGAGGAACTGAAAATGTGTCACACACTCTGCAAGTTTGGCATTTTGTCTGGTACAATGTTTGATTTATTGTAAGAAGGCGTAAGTAGTTGTAGCTTCAGCCTACACGTTTTCAGTGTATGAAAAATCTTCTCCACTGTGTTATTGGGTTCTTTTGTTTTCTACTGCACTGTTTTATTAGCAGTTATTGTATAGTTTGTTCACTTTGCATTTTTTTGTTTGTGTAATTACATACAGACAGAAGTACAATTCAATTTCAAAAGAAACCCAGACCAAGGAGCCAAAAACGTTATTTTACATTATTTATATTACTGTAAAACTTCGATTAGTGGCCCGGGCTACTATTTGCTTAAATAACTAAACTTAACAGGTGTCTATTTGGGGAGAGGCATTTAATTCCTTTAAATGAAACTGTTGCTTAGCAAAGATGGGAAATACTATCAAATTGTTTATTTGAACCAGTATGAATATTACTTGTATAGAAATTAGGCTTCGAATTACATACCAATTACACATCATTCACTGGATCTAGCTCCAACAGACAGCACATCAGAGAGAGTGTTATGACACTTGTTATGGCACCCGAGGATTATGGCATCGGGCATCATGATACAACACCATTTTATCCTGTTAAAACAATATCCATAGCTATTTTTAAATGAAAAACTCATGGTTCAGTAAAATGAACCAAACTATTGACTTGTGAAGAATCTAACCAAGCTAATAATGTATAGCATCTCCATACTGAGATACTAAACTAATGTTAGCCCCAGCAAGTAGCCAACAACCTGGTTTCATAAATCCAAAGGTGTTGAAACAGGCATTTATTTGTCAAAATATGTAGCTACACCAGGCTAGTAAAAGGGACTGCGTGTTTTATTTAAGTTTTATGGTATTTTCCGTTTATAGCAACAGGAAAAACCTGCTTTAAAATATGATTAAATTAGTATTATATCCATAATACTAATAGTAGCCTATACCATAAAAGTGTTCATGATTTTAACTACATGGTACTACGGGGCCCAAAAGTCCTGAAAGGTGATTATTTTTTATATTGTGTGCACAAGTTGATTATTATGTGGGAACAAGTTAATGATGTTATGGGAACAAGTAATTTATATTGTGGGAACTAGTTAATTGTCTTGTGAGAACAAGTTAGTTATGTTCTGGGAACACATTATTAATCTTGTGGGAACAAGATTAATTACCTTGGGACATGTTATGTATCTTGTGGCAACTAGTTTATTGTCTTGTGGGAACAAGTTATTTATGTTGTGGGAACAAGTTAATTGTCTTGTGGGAAGACATTATATATCTTGTGGAAACTAGTTAATTTTCATGTGGAACACGAGACATTATATATCTTGTGGAAACTAGTTAATTTTCATGTGGAACACGTTATCAATCTTGTAGGACGAAGGTAAATTTGTTGTGGAAACTAGTTAATTGTCTTGTTGGAACAAGTGAGTTATCTTGTGGGAACCTAGTTAATTGTCTTATTGGAACAAGTGAGTTATCTTGTGGGAACACATTATTAATCTTGTGGGAACACACTAATTATGTTGTGGGAACACATTATTCATCTTGTGGGAACAAGATTAATTACCTTGGGAGATGTTATGCATCTTGTGGCAACTAGTTTATTTGTCTTGTGGGAACAAGTTATTTA
>NC_065518.1:20075107-20134287 GCF_006386435.1 Epinephelus moara | reverse complement strand
CACATCAATGGCACAGCCATTGGGAGCAATTTGGGGTTCAGTATCTTGCCCAAGTAATGCAAGATACTGCCCAAGGTAAATTGGGCAAGAGGAGCCGCTGATTGAATCACTGATCTTCCAATTAGTTGACGGCCTGCTCTACCTCCTGAGCCTCAGCCGTCCCAACATTATTATTCATTTATTCATTCATTCATTTTCCGTGACGGCTTATCCTGCTAGGAGTCTCAGGGGGGCTGGAGCCGATCACAGCTGGCATGGGACAGGTCACCAGACTATCACAGGGCTGACACACAGAGACAGACAACCATTCACACTCACTTTCACACCTGTGGAAAATTTAAAGTCACAGTTCCTACATGAAACTGCTCACAGGTCTGTGGATTATCTTGAGTAAGCGGGTAAGGATTTATGGAAAGAGAAATTGCTGTTGAGTTTTCCAGTTTGTTTTTATTGTGCACTTTGAGCAGCACAAGCTCAGTGCCATCTAGTTCCATTATATTTGAGAGGAGGATGACATCTTTACAGCAGTTTAAAAATAAAGACTTCATCTCACCCAGAATGCTTGAAGGCCCTGGTTTCCTCCCGTCCATGTCTTTCATCCCCTCCACATATCGAGCTGCCACCTCATGCATGAGCTCCTCCCCCGTCTTCCCTATGAGAGAAAACACAGAGTTAACTTGTTCAAACTGCAGACGCTGTCCTTATTAACTTTTTAAAGATGTAAGGGACCTGTTAACAAGGCTGGTTGTTTGTCTTATCACAGTAAAGGTCAAGTTGAATTTCTACCATTTTCCTTCCACTTCTGCCGAGCTGTAATAGAGCACCAAATCAAGGCGAGGCTGGAAAATTAGATTTAACCTTTAGTTATGAGGAGGAGGGTGTGGCGCATGGCCTGATGAGGCCTCATCAGAATGACGCCGACAATCAGATCAATCCAATAAACTCCTTGTTTGAAACAAAACGAGCAAAGGAGGGGCAGAAGAGAGAGCAGATGGCTTGAGTGTGTTATTTTGACCTCACCAGTTGCCAGTCCTTCAGCCGTTGCCAGATGCAGAACTGTGTCATCGCTCACCGGCCAGTCAGGGAGCTCGGCCTTGATGTTCTTGAGACCACCAAGCTCCTTCAGCTCCTGCAAGGACAGAAAAGACAAGGGCAGACATCTTAGGTTAAATACACCTTTGGCAGTGGTTTATCTTCATCACAAACTCAGAACATCTTTTCATGTTGACCTGATGGATAGCTGGTCCTGACTCATTGTACTCCCACAGCTGGTTCCTGTATCCCAGAGCATCACCGACACCACTCAGCAACATGGCTGCCTTATAGTGCTCCACTGAAGCAGATCTGCTGGGACAAAAGAGGCTATGACCACTCTGTTAACTTCACTTTTTTAAAGATAGACTATGCAGGATTGTCTTGAAAAACAAGGTTTGGACTCATACAGAAGTAATCCCTGTAGGTCATCACTACTAACCCACTAGAAGTGTGTGGCAGTATATTTTTCTGAAAAACTCTGCCTCTTTTCTGCCTGTATTTGCTTTTTTTCATCTTATTTTCTGTGTTCTGCATGTTTATGGCCGTGTGCCCCTACAGCACTCAGGTGAGGTCGGGGCTTTATAAGGCAGGTGCCAGGCAACAAGCAGCAGGCATCCTAGGGACACAGTGTCAAAACGATGCAAATAGAGCAAGGCCAAATGCCAAACAAGAGTGAATCTGAGGTTGGCTTTTACTTTCAATCTGGCTGGCGAGTATCCTCGGAAACAGTAACCAACAAAGTACACATCACCCAGAGTCTATTCACCCTCTTAAATTCAGTAAAAAACAGTCAAGTTTACATCCATGTCTGCAAAAACATGGATGCTTCACACACATCCTCCCCTGGCAACACAGAAGATCTTAATAATCACCAGTTTCGAGGTGAAAAGAGTCACCAGTTCAGTATCTGACCAAATGTCTCCCCTTCTGTTCCCGAGTTTTGAAATTGAGTAATGGCCAGAAAAAAGTGTTTTTGCAGAACATTATGATGTCACAGTGCAATCTTTGACCTTTTGGATGTATAATGTCATCACTCCATCATTTTATCCTAATAGACATTTGTGTAAAATTGTGTTGTTATTAGCGTATGAATTATTGAGTTATGGCCAAAACCAGTGACCATGACCTTTGACCACCAAAATCTAATCAGTTCATTCTTGAGTCCAAGTGGACGTTTGTGCCACATTTGAAAAAAGTGCACCAAGGTGTTCTTGAGATATCACTTTCACGAGAATCAGACAGATGCAAGGTCACAGTGACCTTGACCTTTGACCACCAATTGTCGAGTTCAAGTGTACATTTGTGCTAAATTAGAAAAAAAATGCATCATGATGTTTTTGAGATATTGCTTTCACAAGAATGAGACAGACTAGGACACAGTGACTTTGACCTTTTACCACCAAAATCTAATCAGTTCATTCTTCAGTCCAAGTGGACATTTGTGCCAAATTTTAAAAAATTCTCCCAAGGTGTTGCTGAGATATCACATTCACAATGATTACACAGAGGAGGTCCCAGTGACCTTGACCGTTGACCTATGACCACCAAGATCTAATCAGTCTATTGTTGAGTCCAAGTGGACGTTTGTGCCAAATTTGAAAAAAATCTCTCATGGCATTTTTGAGATACTGCATTCACAAGAATGGGACGGCCATATGGACGGACAAACAGCTCGTTGTAGCGTCTCGTGTCGTGAGATACTTAATATATAGTTAACAACAAAAAACAAAAGTAAATATAGCAGTGTGAGCATAGAGTGTGAGCCTGTCAGTGCGAACGTTTCTTCAATCACACAAGCACAGCGAGAGATGAGTGCCTGCTGCATGTCACATACTGAGGACAAATGCCCTGTGTGTGCCAGACCCCTACATAAAGCCCCGCCCAGCCTCTAGTTCTGCACGCTGTTTTTTGATAATCACAGCGATTACAAAGCTTAACTTTTCACTTCTGCAGCTTTCAGCAGCTCAAAGGTTGTGGTCAGGGGGTTTGCGTGCCTCAGTGACCCTAAGAGCTATACCAGCAGGAGCTTAGTCTTCAGGTGGGACACCCAAGTTGGACAGGTCTTAGGGTAGAGGCCTGACAAAGTGCAATCCATTTCTTTAGGCTGGGGGTTGAACACACAGCTAACAACAACCCAATTCCATGTAGAAAACACTGTTATCAACAACAAAACAAGCGGCAAGCACATTTGAAACCACGGTGACACCTTCTATAGGGCACTCACACAGCATCCCCACATCCTGCGAGTGAGTGAGTGAGTGAGTGAGTGAGTGAGTGAGTGACCTTTATTTGTCAGCTCTACCTATGGCAAAAATGTGCTGGAGCATGATGCCCCCTTCACATTTATGACTGCCCCCTCATATATGCCTGCCTAGAACCGGGCTTGTCGCCAGCGTGGAGGCATGAAAAGCAGACAAGCTTAGTATTACATGTAAAAATAAACACACTCACACACACATATACATGGGTAATAATGTGGGTAAAAGAACAGGGTTAAAGTTAGTCATTTTAAAAAAACAGAGATCAGACAGTATAACTGAAACAGGATCGAGGTATCCTACATATCAATGAGGTGAAACCAGTCAGTGATTGGGTTCCCAGCTGAGGAAATTAGGAGAGATCATAATGTACAGAAAAAAAGATGTGTTTCAGCTTTGGATTTGTATCAGCAGAACTTGCCTTCCTAATGTGCAGTGAGAGATTATTCAAGAGAAGCGGGGCTTGCTGGGCAAAGGCTCGACAACCCCATGAGTTCTGATTAAATCGAGGAATGGTTAAGTAACCGGCATCAAGGGAACATAAAGGGCATGATGGAGTATGTGGGGAAATAAGGCTGGAGATATATGAGGGAGCCTAACTAATGTATGCCAGTCTGCACCATAACACAACTAACCAACTCAAGGGGGAACTCTAAAACCAGAAAATTACAAATGTGCATGCTCTTTTTAACAGTTCTATTTTTACCACCCATAAAAAGGAATTCACACTGAGGAGAGGCTGCTTCATGAGATCATTTACCTTCTGTCTCACAGTAATTTCAACTCAAGCTGTTTCCCACATTTAAATCTTTTTTTTTTTTTTTTTTTGTACCCGATTTAATTAAAAACAAAACAAAACAAAAAACACTTACACTACTTGTATTATCTTTCAATAATGCTCGTAACACTGTGTGGTAATGGGGTTTTAGCTGCCACTGTAATGTAATTTTGGAAATGTCTCACAGTGGAAAAAGATCCATATCTAACACTTCAGATTTTGCCAAGAGCCTTTTTATAAATGGAGATAATTTTAAAATATTTCCAATAAAATAAAACCTTTGGCTTTTCAGCAGTGGTAAAATGTAACTACGTACATTTACTCAAGCGCAGTACTAAAGTACAAATTTAATGTATTTTTTACTTTACAGGAACGTTTTCATCTCATGTACTTTTTACTGCACTACAATTATTTGACAGCTTTAGTTACTAGTCACTTTACAAATGAAGATTTTTGCACAGGAATGTTATGAAAATCTACAAGTGCAGCTGAAACGATTAGTCAGTTGACGAGAAAATTCATGGGCAAGTGTTTGGATAATTGTCATTTTTCATGCAAAAACATTTCATGGTTGCATCTTCTCAAATATGAGACTTACTGCTTTTCTTTTTAATTATTTTAATTAGCCTAAATTAATCTATTAAACTGATTTAAAATTCTCTGCCTTCAATAATTTTACTTTTAATATTTGAATACATTTTCTTGATGTATTTGCATACTTTTAGGTAAGTAACATTTTTGACGCAGGACTTGTAACAAATATTTTTATGGTGTTGTATTAGTACTTTTACTTAAGTAAAGGATCTGAATACCTCCTCCACCAGTGGCCTAAGGTAGTTATGACAGGCCCCAGTGTACGTTATTCTGATGGGCAATATTTCAATTTCAATATTTCGACTTGTTGACATATTGACATCATACTGTTGCCCACGGAACAACAAGCATGGCTGAAAGCAAAATTATTACCGACTCTGCGGTGGTTTCAAAAAGAGGCGCAGCTGTGTGGAATAAACTGTGGCGTCCTGAATGTTTTATGAACAGCCCCGGACTTCTCAGGCTCTTTCAGTGAGTTACTGCTCAGACAGAACTCATTGAGCGGCTCCTCTGGCAGCAGCACAGCGCCTCTCTCTCTTTCCTCTCTCTCCGTGCGCACACAGGAGTCGGTGTCACCAAGTCATTTTGTCATAAACCTTTGGTAATGTAAATCTACGTGACGCTCACGGCTCAACAAATAACTACATATATGTGAATGTGTTATAGTTGTGGTATCATAACAGCCTGTCACAGGTTACAGTGTGATGATTAGAGGAGAAATGGCAGAGCATAAAGGTCCAGGTGGAAAAAAAAAACAACTCAATCATTTAAGATTTTGTTAAAAGAGAAGGAAATCACCTGTTGATTCATATATATAGATCCCAGGGTACTTTTTTTGTATTGGGAGCTGTTTAATTGTGTAATTTGTGTTAGATCTTCTTTTCTGAACTATTAATATTGTATACAGAATCTGAATCTCACTCGGAGTTACTGTTGTTGTTTACAAACTAAAGAAATGAGAGATCGTTTTTGTTTAGTTTTTACTGAATATTTGGAGGCAAACTGTAAAACTGTATCATTTATTTTGTTGCAATTCTATTTTCTTAAATGTTATAGTAAATTATTATTACTAATTTGTCATATCGTCAAGACTATCGTTATTGGCAAAATACGCAAAATATTGTGATATTATTTTAGGGCCATATCGCCCACCCCGACTGTATATCGTCTCATCTTGTCACATGATCAAAATGTAGACATTGGACAACATCAACATATATATTACCCAGAAATTATTACTTTATATCAGTACATTTCAAAAAATTCCAAAGAAAATAATATATTATTGATTAAATTGATTAATTAATTAACCAATTAAACCTTTTTGTAGTTTATTTAGATTTTTTATAATTACTGCAGAATAAGCATATCATGTTAATGCAAATTACGACTGTTTGACAATTAAAAAAACAAAAAATCGAAACCATGATGGAGATAGGTTTGCTTTTTTGAGGGCATATAAAGCAAATTATTAGCATTATCATTTTTAATTTATACGTTTCAAACTGACGTAAGGAAATGACAAAAAAACAAAAAATGTAAATGTGAAATTGATTTTAAACATAAAATGACTGTCTTTGACAAAAATGCATTTTCCTCAGCTTTTTGTCTGAAATTTTTTGTTTTATGAAAATACACAAATTCAATGTTGATAAAAAAGGAATGGAATAAGACAGAATAAAATGTTTTTGTGTGTTTAAAAACAGAGGGTCTCTTCCTTAGTTTCATGTACATACTGTTCACATATTAATAGAACAAATTATTCTGTGGGTCTTGAAAGATTAGTGAATATAATCAAAATGCTGGCGGTGGCTGGCAACTTTGAATAATAATATGGCAGGAAAGTGTTAAACACAGGTGTATTTCCAAGGCGGTGAATCTGAATCACTTGCAAGGGCCTGTTCTCCGCCCAACACATTGTTGGAGGGTCCACTCTCTCTGTGGCCCCCTCCACCCCAACCCCACAGACCCCGGGACTACACTGTTCATATTTACGCCCCTGTCCTCTAGGTCTGCTATTCAGTAACCAGACTTCATACTTGCAGTTGTGATGAATGTTCAGGCTCAGGGCGACAAGGAAAGAAAAGTAATAATATGCCTATAGAGCATTTTAAGTTGTTATTCCTAAAATGAAAGCCATCTGAACATGCTCTGACCTGTCATGTCACGTTACCCTAAATTAAAACATCGACACATTAACAAGCCATCATCTTAAACACGACGTTACTCTCGGACTTTATTTTAGAGTAATTAAGGTAAAATGTTGCACTTGCTGCATGAACTCCTCCCTCCATGCACTGCAAGTCTCACCGGTCCATCGCAGCGTGTCGTTCCCCGAAACCAAGCTTCACCAGGCGGTCACACGCAGAAGTTGACACCGGGGCTGTAAACTGAAGCGCTGCACACACACTGCTGGTCTGTTTCCAGTCTCAGCTCAGAGAGGCCTGCAGCAAACACCAGTGTTCATTCACTAAACTTACTGCACTCTACTTTCCCAACCCGAGCGGCTGAAAACGCGGAGGCTAAAAAAAGACGCAGCTGCAACGCAATTTTAGATGGCTGCTTTCCAGCTGGCAAGATGGAGACACAATAAAACACACTGCAAATCGCCCCTCTAACTGCAGGACAATCAGTGACGGACCACTCAAACAGCTGCACCACAAAGAGTAACATTAACTGTGTGCTATTAACTTTGTGCTTTTAGGGCACAGTGCATGATTCATTTGAAAAACCGTGACTAATTTTTTGTTGCTGAAATTTTTTTTTTACCTAGTACTCACTCATGCTCGTTCCAAATGTATTTTTTTTATTCAAGGGTATTGACAAAATAACAATGTTGATGGATAATGTAGCCAAAAAAATAAAAAATGTGTTGTGTTTAGTACTTATCTTTAACAGTTTTTCCAAAGCAAATTTGTTCCATACTTTATTATCTGAATATTAAACAGGCCTGAAGTACAACATACTTAGGTCATATTTATTGGAAACAAGAGACAAGCGCAGACTTTAAATAAGAACCTTCAGCCATGCTACAGGTAACAGACCTGCTTTGTCCAGACCCAGACACACCAAACCTGTGTTAAAGGGCAACTTTGGTATTTCTCAACCTGGACCCTACTTTCCCATGTTGTTGTGTCTAAATGACTAATGGAGACAACAAGTTTTGAAACTGGTCCAGTACTGAGCAAGACTGCTGCAGACGGCGGGGCGAAACAGCCTGCAATGTGGTCATGTGGGGCAATTGTGCACCTTCAGTGTACATCTACTAAGAATGCTTGTTCTGGTCACTAAAGCCCTGTTTCCACCAAACACTTTGGGTATGGTGCCTTTGAAACCAACAGTAACCCTTCAGACACGGTACCTAGACCCTAGCGTTTCCATTGTAAACAGTACTCTTAAATGTGGGCGGGGATGTTGTCACTCACTGCCCTCTCCAGCACTCACTGTACTCACTTTTCATTACCGGTGACACAGATGGAAGTCTGCACCTCGTTTATCGTCCACAGAGCGAGGTTACACGCCAACTTTCTCAGAACAAAATAGAACAGGTTGCAGTGAGAGTCTCTTTCCACGGGATATTTAAAAATAGCAGGTTTGTGCATTTCGTCCTTCTAAGGCAGGCTCAGGGGTTTAGTGTTGCCTTAGCCCGACACTCCGTGATGCTTTTTTTTTTTTTTTTCTCAGAGCGAGGATTAGAATATATGCAGTTCACATTATCTGGTCGAATTAGTCTATATAAATGCTTAAAGATCCACTCATTAATTAAAGTATATGTCATATAAAAACTAAAGTAACGGTCAAAGTTGTCATATGGAATATTCAAGGTGTGTCGATTGATTCACGTCGTCAGCTCATGCACTGAGTAACATTACAAGTTAATGTTCCACCTTAAAAGTCGTCGGCAGTCCAGTGATACATCCTTTCTTTTTAGTTAGTCTACTAATAAAACTCTCCACAGTATGAACAGTGGTTACATGAGCCTCAAAACCAGAAATGGGGACGGTACGAACGATTGGTTATCATCCACAACTTTTCACAGTGGAAACAGAAAAAAAAGCGTACCGAACTGAACTGCACTGTATCGTACTGCTTGATAGAAATGAGGCTTAGCAGTCTCAAAATATTATACTACTTGTCTGACAACATTATGGAAAGGATCACTACAGCTAATGCACGTCTTTGTTTAAGAGTAAGATCCTTTTTGTTTTTGTTTTACCCCAAAATTGCCATTGTCAGACCAGACTCCATCTACAAAAACTGTAATTTTATCATCATAAAACACACCTCATTCAAAGTTGACAGAAGCAAAATAAAACGCACAATACCCATCTTGTGTGTCTTTACTACTATTTCAAAAATCACCAACTCTGGTTTGGTTGAGATAAACCCTTATTTCACCCAGTTAGATGTGTAAATACGCTAGTTCTATACACCCTAAAATTACTGTTAATTTAAATGGAGTCTGGTGGGTTTGGGGATAGCGATTTTGGGGCTGTTTCTGGTCAAACAAACAGGATCTTACTCTCTTACAATCAGGTCTATCTCTGCAGGGATCTTTTCTGTAGTGTCAGACATTCACAGCAACAATCTGAGCCTGTCAGTGGCAAAAACAATAAGTTTTATTGGACATGAATTGGCGGTGCTCAATTGCCAATTAGCACTTAACACAAAGTATAGCTGAGGCTGATGGGAAATCTTTTTATTTTTATAGATATTTAGTCATAAACCAAGAATTCTTCTTTTTAAAAACCCTTGCTACATAAATAAATCTACTCCACCCCTCTCTGTCTGTGTGCCTCTCTTGCTGTCAGCAGTGAGTAACTCTATCTCTGTTGTCTCTCTGACCAGATGTTGAACTCTGTGGATGGATGGATAATCCAGGCAGATAAAACAGCCTGAGTCCCTCCTCCGCTCTCCCCCGCCTGAACTGTCACCTCTACACCCAGTCAAGATCAGTTCATTGAAGTTAATTCATGACGTTCAACATAAAACTTTCATCCAACAGAGAATGTTCAGTTTCAAAAAGTATTATCAAGCAATTGTCAGTTGGAAACGATTACCCAAACCCTGTTAAAGAAATAATTAAAAATTATGGGTAACAGCCTTATATTCACTTGTCAAGATCAATACCACTCTCATGTGTGTAGCTGGAGCCAGAGCATGGATTATCTTAGCTTAGCATAAGGGCTGTAAACAATGGGGTAACAGCTAGCCTGCCACAGTCCAAAGGTTAAAAAAATCTGACTAACAGCTTCTCCAAAGCTCACTAATTAACATTTTGTACCTTGTCTGTGTAATCCATACAAAAGCCAAGGTGTAAGAATTAACCACAATAAAATGATGGAAAAGTACCCTGGAAATCCAGAGTTCTCGTGAGCACAATTTGAATTTGCTCAGCGAGTCACTCTGGCAATCAGTAATGATGCTCATTACCCATGCCCTTGTAGCCGATCTGCATCAATCACATTGGTGTATCTGATATAGGCGGGCAAGAGGCGAGCTAAACAGATGACGACAGCACTGCGTCAACGAAGTCCAGAATCAGTCAGTAAACATTGCAAGATGGCTACGGATGAACACCATTTGTTTGAAACGGCTTTGGCCGCTACAATGAACGAGTTAGACTTGGCTTTTTCACTAAAAGAGGAACAGAAGACGGCGCTCGAATCTTTCCTTTGCAAGAAGGACGTTTTTGCTGTTTTGCAAACCGGATACGGCAAGAGTCTAATCTACCAGTTAGCTCCGCTGGTAGCTAAGCTCTGGATACGTCACCCCTGTACTGTTCTGATTGGTCATAGTGTTATCCAATTGCGTGCAGTGATATTTTCAAATGCATGCTTGGTGTTGCCCCTCGAGTTGGGCCATTTGCATTACTCATAGCCAGACCCTAAATCTTTCTAGATTTGGGTCTGGATTTCCAGGCTAATGGAAACGTTCATAAACACAAATAACTAGCAGCGTCTGGCAAGGATAATAAACAGGAATAAAAACAGTAAAATGATGAAAAAGTAAAATAAAATCTGCCAGGAAGAAAGGACATATATATATATATATATCTGGCTGCTTTTACTCTTTTTCCTCAGCAAATTACAACCAGGCGAAGCATTATCGCCAACATTTGACTAACAACTGTCACTTACATAAATGTATGCTTGCTACATCTGTTTATTTGCTCACTTGACTTTTTCTGTATTATTTATTTACTTAATTTAAAATGAACATGCTTTCACGGCATGTTGCTCGCTAAATGTCTGTGGCTGATAATGGCTGGTACTAGCCCCTGAGTTAATGATAGCTGGTGCATTTGGTGAATATTTACAACTTGTCAAGCATCTGACCACAAATCTAATACTGTCAAAAGAGCTCCAGCAACACTTGTGGTATGGAAAAAAAAAAACTTTATTGACCAACGCGTTTTGGCTTGTGGCCTTCATCAGGGTCATCAAGAAACATATTGCACACATCATTTAAATAGGTTCATTTGAAATTGAAAAAGTAGAAAAAAATAAAAAATGCATGCATGTGACCAATCCTATGCATCCACATATATATATCTCAGCCAATCAATCACTAATAAAGGTGAGTGCGTTGGAAGCACATGAGACCTTTGGACCAACCAGAACTGCCAAATCTAATACTAAAATCTTCTACAGTGAAGACGACAATTTAACATGCATAGACACTCTTACCTTTCTTGATTAATTCCAGCTTGTAACGCTCAAACTCCTGACGCTCTTTCTCCTCCTGCCACTCAGCTTCATGTAACCTCACATTACATTTCAACCTCTCAATTTCCACAGCATGCTCCTGCGCATGAATAGCCTGGTCTTGTTCCATTTCCAATTTATGCTGCAAAATCAACAGTTCTTTTTGCTGTTCAAAAGTTAAAGGCACCCCAATCCCAGCTACAGGCCTCACAAACTTTTGAGATTCTCAAAAGTCTCTGGCTGACTGACCTGAGAAGAAACTGCACTGACTGACTGGGTGTCACTACCTTTACCTGTAGCAGACAAAACCCCCAACTGAACCAAACCATCCTTTAATACACAGAAGGTACAATCTTTACGTCCCTGACTGGGGATTTCAAGCTCAAAATGCTCTGCCACCCTTACCAACTGATCTTTGGTGCAGGCCTTCAACAGACCTTCACTGGGATTCTGCAAAAAAAATCCTCAATCGCAGACATGATTGGACCAACAACAAGTTGACCCACACAGACCAAATACATACACCTGACTCTCTAGGCTAACCTGCCACAAACTGACCACAAAAGTTTACCACCAACCTGATGTGACAGCCACAATGTGGAACATCCTCCCCCCCAGCTAACTACCTAACCGGGAAACTAGCTGTCTGTCTCAACCCTAGTCTTCATGCAATGGTGTTGGTGGGAGATTTAAACACATAGCCCAATGACCCAGCCAGGCAACCATTAAAATGGCGACCTACCTAGACAGTCATGGAAGTGCACCCAAAGCAAAAATGCTGTGGTCATAATGCACAAAAACAACAAACTAAAACAAAAAAACAACAAATCCACGAATGGATGTCACTCTAATACCTATCTGGAAAGTAGTTCCACTAACAAGGCTGTTTTATTCACACCAGATCAGAGGCAAACACAAAACTAAGGCAGGTTAACAACTGCCTACTGGTGTGACTAACTGAGCCTGAAATCCAATCCACACTGACTCACCACATATGTACNAGTTGACCCACACAGACCAAATACATACACCTGACTCTCTAGGCTAACCTGCCACAAACTGACCACAAAAGTTTACCACCAACCTGATGTGACAGCCACAATATGGAACATCCTCCCCCCCAGCTAACTACCTAACCGGGAAACTTGCTGTCTGTCTCAACCCTAGTCTTCATGCAATAGTGTTGGTGGGAGATTTAAACACATAGCCCAATGACCCAGCCAGGCAACCATTAAAATGGCCACCTACCTAGACAGTCATGGAAGTGCACCCAAAGCAAAAATGCTGTGGCCATAATGCACAAAAACAACAAACTAAAACAAAAAAACAACAAATCCACGAATGGATGTCACTCTAATACCTATCTGGAAAGTAGTTCCACTAACAAGGCTGTTTTATTCACACCAGATCAGAGGCAAACACAAAACTAAGGCAGGTTAACAACTGCCTACTGGTGTGACTAACTGAGCCTGAAATCCAATCCACACTGACTCACCACATATGTACCCTTTAAATATGTGTTAGACTCCCTCCAAAACCAATGCTTAAATTTAGACTACTGCTACAAAATACAACAACAACAGTCACTGTCTCTTACTCACCATAGTAGACAATTTATCCCGGACAAGCCCGCATTTGTTACAAACCTGGCTCACACAAAAGAGAGTCTACACAATCATTTCAAGGTACAGAGATAGTTTATTTAACTAAACACACTCCAAAAGAAGAAATAATGCATGCCGAAGTGGTAACTGCAGTGTGTGGATGTGTGTGTGTAAAACAGAACAAATGGAACAAAGGAAAACCAAACTACACCATGTTGGCCATGTAGCTGTCAGCTGCTCAGTCAGGGAAAAGAGAGAGCAGGATGACAAGGCCTTTTTATAAGGTGAGACCACACTCTCAGGTGTGGCCAAGAAGATCTGACGGCCCGCCTCTCCAGCCACAAAGAAAAAGATAGCTGTGTAGAAACAGACACATTAGTAGGGCCGTCACAACACTAAAACGCTACTGACAGCCCTAGATCGTATGGCTCACACCACAATACATGTAGCCTTGCCTAATGTCAAGGCCCGATGATACAACGTGTCGCGGTTAGTTAGCTAGCTAGCAAGCTAACGTTAGCATTCACATTATCATTTGCAGTACAAATTATTATAGAAGTGAAGACAGCAATTTAACATGCATTAACAATAAAACACTACTGACAGCCCTAGATCATATACCTTACACTACATGTAGCCTAGCCTAACGTCAAAGCCTGATGATACAACGTGCCGCTTTTAGCTAGCAAGCTAACGTTAGCATTCACATCATCGTGTGGGGTCTGTGTCATTGGTCCGACAGCCCATTGGTCCGACATCCCATTAGTCCGACGGTCTGCAGTGCTGAACGGCTCCCGGCGGGTGTATTTCTACCTTGATGGTGTGCCACGACCGGCTCTGGGTCAGCTGGGAAAGGCTGGAGGCGAAGCAGGCTCACGGCTTATGTGTTTGCCACTTTCATTTTCATTTTAACCCACACCATGATCTTTTCCTGACCCTAATCAAGTGGTTTTTGTGCCTAAACCTAACCAGACCTTAACCACAGGGCATCATGATGATTTTGGAACAGACTTCGGAACAGTGGGTTTAATATGGTCGGAACAATGGGATGTCGGACCAATGGGCAGTTCCCCATCATGTGCTGTACTAAAATATTACAGAATTAACCAAATAAACAAAGTGATATCAGACAACAATATGGTGGTAGTGAAAAATACACAAATATTTGTACAATGTTTTAATGATGACATTATAAGCTTTACAAGTTTATCTGTGATGTTACTCTGCCAGATAAGACAGATCCTTATCAAAATTGAGAATAACAATGTGTAAGTGTTTTGAAATCACAATTATTGTAATCTATTACATTTGATATATATATAATACACACACACACACATATATATTGTGTGTGTGTGTGTATATATATATATACATATATATATATGTATATATACACACACATATATATTAAAAAATACATTGTAAACAGAGGCTTTGAATGTGTCCCATTACTCATATTATACAAAGGCTGATACTATTATTTAGCCAGCTTACTTAGTAGGTGTACATTATCTGTGTTTAACACCCTGCAGCCAATCAGAATAGAGTATTTCCCCCAGACCATGGTATAAGTAGATATAAATGGCTTATTCTAAGGTAAAGAAAACACAATTTCAGGCATTTATAAACTAATGAAAACATAGTAATGGATATTAAATACAAATTCTGCCAATATATGCCCAAAAATAACACTAGACCTTTCAGCCAAAACTGATTTACAGTTTAACTGAATGAATGGTAATTCTAACAATTCTCTACCCAATCCTGCAGATCCCTTTTTACCCATTTTGTTCCCACCTGGTGTCCACCTGCCAACGATCCTAATGGTGCATTCATTGCCTGGATGGAATTTTTCATGGATCTTGGACAATGGCACCATGAATTCATTGTGCTTTTGGACGACATTCAAGAAAAAGAGGACGACGATGTGCTTTCGGATGACATTGGCAATGACAATGGCCAAAACCAGGACAACAATGACAACCAGGTCGAAGAAAACAATGATAACATTGTGAACAATGACAACAACAGCAATCATGACAACCTCGACAACAATAACGACGACAATGCAGATGTCAATGTTGAAAACGCTGACAGTCTTAGTGCTAATAACAACAATGACAATGCAGAGGACGCTGGTCCGAGTGCTGGGCTTGAGGTTGGATCTAACCAGAGTGTAGAGGAAGATGACCCTCTGACTGGAGGATCCAGGAAGAGATCTAGAGATGAGGATGACCAGGACATTTTCAGAAGGTGGGATGAGTTTACTGACAGCAGCTCAGACAGCCATACTGACAGCACCCATAGTCAGGACTTCAACAGGGAAACAGGAAGAAGTCCATTCAAAGACACTGAGGATGCTGAGGAAGACCCTGTGCCTGGTCCATCCAGGAAAAGGTTACGAAAGAGCAACAGAGCAGAGGACGAGAGAAGCAGCAAGAAAGCAAGACAGTGCGATGAGTTTGCAGACAGCAACTCGGACACTGTTACCGTAACAACTGGCCAAGGTCTTTCTGACAGCAGTGGTAATGTTGATGCAACCAAAGATGCAGGTGCCGCGGAACAGACTGATAATGAGGAGGACAAGCAGGTGGACGAGGAAGAGGACCTACAGCCAAGAAGACCAAGAAAGAGGTCAAGGCAGGAGGATGGAGATGAGGAAAACACCAAAAAACGTAAACGTTAAGAGGAGACACCAACAACAAAGACTGCTGCGGACAAAGAGACAATGGCACCCATCTGCTGATTGTCCCAGAGGGGGATCTCTCTTTGAGTGGGCCTATGGCAAGCCGTTTTAACATTTAATCGCTAAGTTTGACTATCCGGAATTACCATTATAGATATCAACAACGTCATTTTGACAAGTAGTAATGTCATTGTGACTAGTATGAATTTTAATTGAAGATATCTATAATGTCATTCTGACTAGTCAAAACTGAATTACAGATATCTATAACGTCATTCTGACTAGTCAAAACTGCATTACAGATATCTGTAATACAGTTTTGACTAGTAAGATTCAAACTATTTTTGCCATTCATGTGTATGGGGTTTGTCATTATAGATATCTACAATTACNAGATATCTATAATGACAAACCCCATACACATGAATGGCAAAAATAGTTTGAATCTTACTAGTCAAACCTGAATTACAGATATCTGTAATTAGAGTTTTGACTAGGCAAAATCTAATTACAGATATCTTGAATAAGAGTTTTGACTAGGCAAAATTATGTTGCAGATATCAGTAATGAAAATCCAGTCTAACAATTAAATGTTAAAACAGCTTGCCATAGTGGGCCCTCCCGAGGTTTCTTCCTTTTTTTTGGCCTTATAACGGGAGTTTTCCTCGCCCTCATTGAGAGTCTAAGGTCTGGGTGGGTATCACTTTCATTTAGTTAGTTCTGTTAATTATCCTTAAAAACTCTCCATTGGTGTTAACGTCATTGACAAACTATGACAAAAACACCAATAAACAAATAAATAAATAGAAATTGAACTGCTGGTTCACTGTCATTGCTGTCAGAATCCAAACTCTGTTAGTATTTAAAACAGGTGCAACATTTTTTGAAACTTTCAGAGCATTACAGGATTTTAAACATGCCTCTGAAACCTTTACATGGAATATGTTTTGTAGACAGAATAGGTATTACAACCTCAGTCATGCATCATACATCCACTTCAAATAGTCAACAAATACTTATTATAACATATTATCTCATAGTCATCTTAACAGTAATGTATGACAAATGTCTAGAAGTTTGATGTTTTGGAAAGTAAGCTTCTCGAGTTAAATTAGACTGATACTACTTGCATGTCTGTACGCTGAAGATTAATCTACAACCAGCAGCCTGTTAGCTTAGCTTAGCATTAAGGCTGAAATCAGAAGGAAACCACTAATGTGGCTCGGTTCAACGATAACACAATCCACTTTTCAGACCTCTAAAGCTCATTAATTGACATGTTAAATCCTGTTTGTTTAATCTGTACAAAAACCAAAGCTAAGCTAACCAGATGCTAGTTCATGTGGTATCATCTCAACTAATTCTCTGCAAGAAGGGGAATATGCTTTACCAAAAATGGTGAACAGGCTATAGAGACAGAGCGCAACACACCATACAGTAAAAACCACGCCCACCAGAGGGGAAAAAAGGCAACAAAATATTCATGTAAAATCTCTGTATGTCCATTTATTACTTTAAACCAAGTCTACAAATTTAAAACACTGTTCTGTGTGATTAAACAACCTTTGGCCAAAGTATAATGGCCTGAAATACAAGAGGCATCATTGACCCACCGACACAAAAATCTGAGTACAACAGGCCTCGCCCCTTTGCCCATCATTACACAGACCAGGTCAGAGCCACAAGTAGGGAGCAGAAGGAAAGGTTTGGCCTGGTTTACTGGTGCTTACATATTGCAAAACAAGAGGACCTGACACGTGGATGTTGTGAACGATCAAACCCACTCAGCTGCCTTGCGTGTGTGAATTAGTTTCCCTGCATTTCAAGTTGATGAAGAAAATCCATACTGTTAATTAAAGTATCTCACTCATGTATAAAGCAAAATATAAAGCTTTAAAATAAAGAGATAAAAAATAGAAAACACAATTGGTTGTATTCAAGCTAGAATAACTGACTTATTTAACTGAAAACTACATGTCTGATTTCACGCATAGTGCAGCTTGTACCCACTGCAGAGGAACACAGCACCTGCTTTATATTCCCCTGGGAGCCAGATGTGATCTTTGCATGTTTGACACAGAAGTTTAAACTATCCCATCTGGATCGCAGTTTGTGCAGCAGGTTGATGATGTGAGTACCAAGACACCGGTTCCACCAGAGGTCTCGGCTCCAAGCTGCACTGTCAGCAAGCATCCATCCTGCTAACATGTCCTTGAGCAAGACACTGCTGTTTTTCATCTGACCCAGTGCTCTGACCTAAAGGTGGTGTGAGAAAAGCAAAGAGAGAATTCTCCTCCGGGGATCAATAAAGCATTACACCACATTAAAATCAAGTTTTGGATCCTAGATCCAGCTGTAGATGTAGCAAAACCTATGATGTGCTCTTCATTCTGATGCTTTCTGAAGCTATTCCCTCCACAGGGTGGCATGGTTTCACTGTAATACACAAACAGTAGCCTTGAAACAGACTTGGTGATTGACGCTAGCAGCTGGTGGATCCCAATGCCAGACAGTGATTCCCCATGGCTGATGCACACAGTCCGTCTTTGCCACCAGACGATTATCATCTAAGAGAAAGTGGAGATTGTTGGTGGGAGCTGAGGTATCAGGAGAGAGGCGGCCTGGAGGTTATTTGTCACATGAGTTGTCAGGGGCCATAAAGGCTGATGGTGAGCAGAGCTGCAGAGCGGCACAATGGTGAAATAAGAACAAATGGTCCATGTGCAGATATGCCTGGGCGCATTGTGGTCGTGCCTACAGTTTCAGCCTTTGTCATTATATCACTATTGTTGTCGCTGAGGGACCTTGCTGCATTGTGAGCGTGTATGTTGGAGTATCAGTGCTCCAGAGAGGATGAGAAAACATATGATTGCATCAGTGATGGCTGCTGGATGAAAATCTCCGTCTAGGTTCCAAATAGTCACATTGATTAGCTAAACACAACACTCTAATTTAACTGAGTAGGGATGGCAGTGTTAGTTTATTTTGCTTTAGATAGTCTGAAAATCCATCAATTTTAACTAACCGGTTAACTTTTAAGAAAAAAAAAATGTATAATGACGTGAAATACAAGAGTCCTTTCCTTTTAGCCTGACTGAGTGACCTTTAGCACCGCAATTCAAAGTGCTGTCCATTTACAGGTGATAATATTTTAATGGTTTGTGATGTAAATGTTTTGCCTTGTATTTTATTTTCCGTTGGCTTTGCTGATAGTAGGCTGGCCAGACACGTTAACATGCAGAAACATAATGCCCACTGTCCACCATTCCATCTCCACTGGTTAGCTAACGTTAGCCTTGGCCACTCTGCACTGCGCACCACCTTGTGCTAGCTAGCAGCGCCGCTCATTTGACGATTACCTAGGATGACCAGACATCCCAGTTTTCCAGGGACAGTCCCCGTTTTGGTGGCCCGTCCCTGGCTGGAGCTGTGCCCGGGAAATGTCCCCGTTTTTAGCTGCAGGGCTGCCAACTCTCATGCATTAACTATAAGACTCATGTAAGTGACATTTTTCACATGTTGCGTGCCACAGGTCCATTTTCTAATGCAGAGAAAAACAAATTTCTAACTGATAATAAGGCCTAACTGCTCTTACATATAAAGGTTTAGAAACAGTACGGACTGATTACCACACCTACTTTGTGGTGTTTTATTCAACAAGTTATTAATGATGCATCACGTTTTAGATATCCATCCAGTCAGATGGATATCAGAATCAGAATCATTATTGTCTGGCAGCGGGACCTGTACAGCTCCTCTAAGGAGAGGAGAGCACAGCCGATGATCTTCTGTGCTGTGTTGATGACCCTCTGGAGTGCTGTCTTTTCTTGAGCAGTGCAGCTGGCAAACCACATTGAGATGCAGTACGTCGGTACACTTCCAACAGAGCATCTGTAGAAGGACACCAGCAGCTCCTTGGATAGGGCATTGTTTTTCAGGACCCTCAGGAAGGAGTCGTTCCTGTGTTGGTTTCCAGGTTAGGTCATCGTCCAAGTGCAGGCCCAGAAACTTGAAGTCAGAGACCCTCTCCACACAGTCCCCGTTCATGTATATGGGCTGAAGGTCAGATCTGTTTCTTCTGAAGTCCATAATTATTTCTTGGGTTTTTGTGGTGTGGTTTGAGGACCAGGTTATTGTTGCTTCACCAAGATGACAGTTTTTCCACCTCATCCCTGTATGCAGTCTCATCTCCACCTGTGGTGAGCCCGATCACTGTCATGTCATCCGCGAACTTCACGATAGAGTTACTTGGGTGGGTGGGAGTGCAGTCATGTGTGTAGAGAGTGTACAGTAGGGGGCTCAGCACACATTCCTGTGGGGAGCCGGTGTTGAGGCTGAGTGCTGGGGAAAGGTGGGGCCCTACTTTGACTCTCTGTGGGCGGTATCTGCATTAAATTTGCTTTACTTCTACTGAATCATTTAAAATAGCACTAAAAACTTGAAGCTGGAGGGACGACCATCGATTGGTCTTCTTTGTCTGCCTTTGAACACATGACCCAACCACAACAAGCAGGAAACACAATAGCCAATCGTCTTTGTTTCCTCCTAAAGACCAATCTTGGTTGGTTTGAGGCCAGAGCCAGATACCCCAATAGTCACTTACTTCCTGTCCCCTTTGAGCTCTGAAAGCCAATCACAGTTGACAATTTCCATTCTAACAGCCAATCACATCCTAGGGTGGGACAAAGCCAGTGGTTTATATCCAGGTTGTACGGCTCTTTATCTCATGTCGTTTGCCAACGACCACCTTTGCAGTTTTCAGAAGAAGATAGGATCATCAGTCGATAATGTCTGGAATGATGCATCATGTTTTAGATATCCATCCAGTCAGACTTCAGAATCTGCAGCTGTCAGAGTGTTTGTTTTTATCTCTTTGCCTCCACAAGTCGAATATTAGTTGCTGCTCTGCAGGCTCGTGAACTCAGCAGTGCGGCCAGACTGCAGTCCGGTGCGCTCTGCCAAGTGCCTCACAAACGTGCCAAACGCACTTTTGGTAATTTTGTGGCCAGGCTCTTTTGGCACACCTGTGGCGCTGGCATACCTGTGCCAAATTTGGGCACGAAAGTAGTGCCCTGAGGCAGTTATAAGCGGAGCGAAAAGTTTTAAGTGAAACACAATGTTTTCGTGGAGCTGTGTGAACAGTCGGGGAACCATCTCTATTCTTCGCTACTTAATATGTTATATGAATATGTTATGTACTGGTCATACATAATGCCTTTAATCACCGATGAAGAGTGAGAGAATCTGTAGAGGTGATTACTGGCCCTTCTTCAACCTGATCCATATTTCATTTACTATCAGCACCTGAACCTGGAAGCAGGACATACCCCAATCAATATCTCCAATGTATGACTAACCTTTTGTTAGCCATGCTAACAATGCAGATGGGAATAACAGAGCCAACAGTAATTAACAACGCTAAATGAACATTGTGGCTCAAAATTGGGCAGCTTACTCAGTGGGGCGACCTGTGGGAAGAGCTTCTACAGCAACACTGCTGGGTCGGGCCGGCATTACATGTGGTAATCGCTATGAGCAGTGCTGCTAGCTAATGGTAGCTCCCACCAGACCTGGGTGGTGTGCAGTGCAGTAAACTGAAGGGTAGCAAACTTACCCTACAGACCAACACACATAACCGGACAAAAATATTATCTGCAGTTATTAATCAATTAACTGTTAAGTGTTGACATCCCTAAATTTGACATTGAGAATTAACATTATTTTCTTTGTTAGCAAGAGTTAGATAAGAAGACTGATACAGTACTGCTCTCATATCTCTCTGGTAAATACAGAGCTACAGTCAGTTTGCTTACCTTAGCATAAAAACTGGATTTTCCCCAAATATCAGGCTATGCTTTCAACCACTGTGTCATGTTTAACATGCACAGGATAGCAGTTTCTGCTGCACTTGAAAACAGCAGTGCTGCGATGGATGGTTATGGATGGAATTCGACAAAAGACCATTACCCTAAAACCTGCATGAATTATGAATGTATGTTTTCCCTTCCTCCTAAAAGTGCTTCCAAGACAGCTGGAAAGAGGATAATGAAGAAGCCTATTATGCTGTTGCACAGCAGCCAAACCAAATAGCATCAAAGATATCCCCTACTCGCCACTGCTAATTATCAAGCCAGAGACATTTCTCCTCATGTGATTATAATGTTTTTTAAATTGCCCCCTTTGGCACAGTTGAGCTCCAGTAGGCAGTGCGGCTTCTCCACTAGGGTGGTTAGTTCAGTTCTGCTTGGCGACAGGCAGAAGGTACAGTAAGCCTGACTAAACCTGACAAACTTGCTCCCAGGTTGCCTCTTAGGGATGAGGGATGGAGTGGAAGACTATATCACATCAGTGCTGGGGTACTATGTTGGCAGCCACGTCTGCCTGAAAGGAGGACGGGTGATGTAACTGAATCCAGCTTCCTTCTTCCAGCACTCTGTCCCTGTTCTTCCACAATGACCAATTCCTACAACATGAATTTATCAATGCAAACGTGTTTCATTAGATTTATTGTGTCATTTTAGTTACATCTAGCCTTTTTCTTAAAGATGTAGCAGCCTGTTCAAGATATATTGACAATACATCAATTGATTTAGTCTTTTTATTTTCAACTTTATGTTTATTTGGCAGAATAAGAATGCAAAACTTCATGTACTTCCCTGTCCCTCTCCTCCCCGTTACATGTCAGCTTCAACTCTACTTTCATCCACACCCATATTCAAACACACACCCCTACTCACACACATCTTCATCACTACCATCATCCATCGTCCTCCACTGTGGAGGGGGGTTGTGTTTCTTCATTTCGACTGATATGTCCGACTTTGAGTCGCCCCCAGAGCCTTAAAGGACATAACACAAATTATAAATGAATTCATCAAGATCATGTTATCAAATGATAAGTAAATTATATTTTCAGATTTATAATCCTTGGAAGACTAAATGTTTCAGTAGGTATAACAGGCACTGTGCTGCTGTTAATGTTGTTTTTCATTAATTTTATTTTTTTATTATTGCTGTATGTATAATGTAGGTTTGATGTTGATGCTGACATGTTTTATTTCTTTTTAAATAAAAGAAAAATTGTAGGTTCTTGCAGCCCTAGTTTGGATGATAAAATATTAAATCTTTTCAGTATCACCCACCTCTTCTCCCTCCACCCTCACTTCTGTCAGAACATAGGCTATTGGGAAAAAAAATGCCAGAAATATCTAGTCATTTGTCCCTGCTGTGCTCGCCCTCATCTAACATCGTAGCCCCTCTTGTAGAGCTGCTCTTGTCAAAAATGTCATTAGTGTTGACTGTTGAGTCCCATGATGGTTAGAGATGGTTGGGTGGTCAAAGGAGGAGCCAATAAGCCTCCATCAGTTGGAGCGACCATCGTCTTTCTCCCCCCCAGAGGCTACCTCTCAAAAAAAAAACATGTGACCTCCTCACCCCGGCACCCCCATCCACACCCTCACCCCCACCCCACCCGCAGTGGGCCATGATACCCGAGTGCTATTACAAGTTCCAGTGTTGCCTAGCAACTGGCAGCCGGATTACAATTGGGGCTGTACGTGTTGGAGATTTAACACTGTTTATGGGGGTGTCAGCGCGTGTATACGTGCGTGTGTGTGCATGCATTTGTGTATACATGGGGGCAGAGGGAACAACAGTGGGTGAGTGAGTGTGTGTGTGCATACGAGAATCCGTAATGACTGAGTGTGTGTGGATGTGTCACCAGTGCCGTTTCCCCTGCAGCCTCCAGGCAATATACTGTAAACTTGGCCTCACAGTGGTGATTGGAGCTAAACAGATTACTACAGTAGATGTCTTCTTGTAAAACCTTGGACATATTCAATTTCACTGCTGCTGCTGGGGGTGCAGATTGATTTCACGGCCGGTTGACGCTTTGGGAAACACACTAATTTGGATTCTTTCCGAAAGATAGTTGAGAAGAATGACACCATATCTGCCTGTTAAATATGAAGCTCCAGCCAGGAGACAGTTAGCTTAGACTGGAATTCCCTGAAAGCGGCTAGCCGGGCCCTGTCCAACTTTTGAGTTCTCTCTTTTAGCTCACTTTTTTGTCCTCGCTGTTATTACAAACACATCTGAACTCACCACCGCCATGGACTCCTCTGTCAGACCCAAGCAGCAACTTCTGAAGCCCCAGGAGCCAATCAATAGACATCAATGTTAAAATGCCCAACTTAACAGCAGAAATAAACGTGTTTACAGCCTGGTAAAAGAAACTATTTTGCCCTTATAGCTAATTTCAACATTCATGACAACTGTGTGAAGGTGAATTTTTACTGGGTGACAGGCTGTCTGCAAGGTGTCACCCCAGTACATGAGTCACATCCACCCCTCCTTCCTCCACAGTTCCAACCTCTTGTCCAAATATGGCTCCACAAATCTAAGACAGCAACAGTCAGCATGTCAAATTCGAGGCCTAAAAAACATAAATATATAACAATTAGTAGATTCCAGACCCCAACATGGCGCCAATTTAGTTAAGTAGAAGTTTCTATCTTTTAAGTCTGCTTTTGTGCTATGTGGCCCAGTGAATATGCACAGTAATGTTTCTACAAAACCTTTCTATAAAACCTCCGTGGATCAAAAATTCATAAAAGAAAGAGTCATTAATGACTCTCAATCCCAATCTGCTAGGACCAACTGACCCATGTTCAACTGCTGTTCACATGGAACCCGTCTTTTTTAGTCATCAGTTCAAGGTCCACACAGTTTAATATAGTCCTACTTGTGTTTGGCCATGTCGTCAAGCTAGTTTGCCGTTTCTGTCAAGTAGCTGTCCGTTAGTCCCTCACTTTACAATGGGAAATGGCACCTCAAAATGAAAGCTCTGTGTTGGAAATTCACTGTACCTCAAAATAAAGTGTTTTTTACAAACTGGACAAGGTAGCGAGTCACTTGCGGTCCCTTCACAATGGACTTTTGGACCGTGACCCACCAGTTGGGAACCACTGGTCTAGGGCTTATGGAAAATGTTGTCTGTTAAAGGCTGCTAAAAAAAGTATTGATATTAGATGGTGTTGGAAAACAATTTCTATCTTATAGAGTGAAACGCAGTAAATGTAAGTAAGGTTATGTTTAAGGCCGCACTTTAAGTTATTAGCATTTACAAATGTCAATGGGGTATTGAATGAGATTTTTTTACTTATGTATGACATAAGTATTTAAGTATTTCCTCGCAACCAGCAAAGACTCCAGGATGTCCCCCCTGTGTGTGTGTGTGTGTGTGTGTGTGTGTGTGTGTGTGTGTGTGTGTGTGTGTGTGTGGTGCAAACATCAAAGGAGGACATAATCCTCTTGCTCTGGACTGAGGTAACATTTTGCCCACTGGCAACTTTGGTGAACTACTTTCATTATAAAACAAAGAGCAATTCAAACACTTGTGAATTAGACTCTACGAACACTGAACAAACACTTTCCCAAAAGGCAACAGGTCACAACGGCCTATAAAACTGAAAAGCATATCTTGTGCTATGAAACTGAAATTGCAAAATAAATTGAATAACAAAAAAAACGGAGCAGTATTTCAATTAGTTCCACCTCGGCTATGTGCCAATGTAAATGTGAAGTGCTTCAGTAATTGTTTTATTCTGTTCTGCTTTTGTGTTTAAAATCTGCTTATAAGCAGCAGGGTAAGAGGTTCAGCCCTGGTATGTTTGTCCCTCAACCCAGTGAACAGCACATCTGGGTGATGTCGTCGAATTTGCGTTAGCAATAGCATGTTGGATGTGTTAACATTTACATACTACATACTAAATAACGGCGCAGCAGCAGCGACACATCTTCTGTCTTATAAAAAAACTCTGTGTTGCTGTTGTAGCTGCAGATTTATTTGCACTCGCTAGCATGACTGACACGCACGCCAATCAGATGCTTGTTTTACAAAGCACAGCACTTGTTGCTAATGATGAACAGCTAAAAGTTTCCAGGCGGAACTTGTGCTTGTGAACTCAAGATACATATATACGGTGTATTCTGCGTGCAGCTGAAGGCATGTATTTGGCAGGTGGGTGGGTGCTAGTGTCAAGCCCTGCATGAGTGGTATCATTCTTGTCAGCTCTCGGGCAGAAACCAAATAAGCATCATAATATTGAACTATTCCCAGAAGACCTTTCCTGTCATCCAATCAGTAAAAAACATTGTTTTCAGATCTTCCAACTTTCCTCTGATCCCGACATGAATCTTAATTTATTAGAGCGCAGCTCTTTATGTCAGTCTGACTCAGACATTTGTCCTGTGAGCTTTGCTATGAAAGCATAAGTGCACTACTGGATAATGAAAGGTCACTCTTGAAGTTAATGTTCCAGCCATCACTTGGCTTGGTTGTCATCTGACAGACCTAATTTAGTCATTTCTGAAGAGCCATTACTCCTCAGACTGGGTCATTCAAAGCTCTGCTGGAGGAGATAGTGTTGTGCTTTATATTATTCTCTTTTCCCCCACCTTTAAATTAGACACTTAAATTGTTGCTTAACATTTGGTTAAAGCAAGACGTTAACTGGTTATGAAACAGTTTCAATTTAATACTGATGCCTCGATATCAGTGGTTCCCAACTGGTCCAACCACAGGGTCCAGATTTCTCCTTAGTCATTAGTCCAAGGTCCACACAGGTTTATACACTCAGCATCATGCTTGCGTTTGGCCATGTCGTCGAGCTAGTTTGCTGTCTCTGTCAAGTAGCTGTCCGTTAGTCTCTCCACAGCACTTCAAAATACAGGATCTGTGCCAGTAATTCACCGTACTTCAAAATAAAGTGTGTTTTTTACAAACTTGACTCGTTCTAAAGTCACTTATGGTCCATTCAGAATGGAACCTGCACTATATGAAAGCAAACAGGACCATTAGCGAAAAGATTGTTTTTTTCTGTAAAGTTATTCTTAATGCCTGTCCCGGGTCTTATTCCCCACAAAATCATCTGAAATTTACTGCACACAGACTGGAAGAACCTGTTAACATATTCCCAGACAAAGTTTCAAAGTGAGGAGTATATTCGCTTTTTTTAAAATTATATTTTGTGGTTATGGTTGATACTGAGGCAGGATCAGCAAAGAAAAAAGAAAATAATTGACCGAAAAACAAAAAAATCTGGTAGGAACAATGTAAAAGTATAGGAGAAAACATGAGACAGCCTTGGTCAGTTATTCAACAGATGGAGAGAACTGTGGGATTTAAAAAGATGCAAAATTGATCCTGAATTGGCCACGTTCCTTCTGGACTGGTACGTAGTGTGTCTACTTTATTTATAACATACATTGCTACACATAGTTTTATCCATCCATCCATTTTCAACCACTTATCTGAAGCCATGTCGCGGGGTCAGCAGGCTGAGCAAAGTATTTAAGACGTCCTTCTCTCCAGCAGTGCTTTCCAGTTCCTCCTGGGGGACCCCAAGGCATAGTGAGGCCAGACCAGCGTGTTCGTGGTCTGCCCCACGGCCTCCTACATGGTTTTACAATATATGGATTTACACTGATTCATGCCTGAAACAAGTGGATTGCCCCCTGTGGGTTGGGAGAGAGTTATTACCTCAAGCGAGGGAGTTCAGGTATCTTGGGGTCTTGTTCACAAATGAGGGTAGAATGGAACGTGAAATGGATCGGCGGTTTGGTGCAGCTTCCGCAGTGATGCGGGCGCTGCACCAGATCGTCTTAGTTAAGAGGGTGCTGAGCCGGAAGGCGAAGCTTTCGATTTACTGGTCCATCTACGTTCTAACCCTCTGCTATGGTCGTGAGCTGGGTAGTGACCGAAAGAATGAGATCACGGATACAGCGGCCAAAATGAGTTTCCTTTGTGGGGTGGCTGGGATCAGCCTTAGAGATAGGGTAAGGTGCTTGGACATCCGAAGGGAGCTCGGAGTAGAGGCGCTGCTCCTTCACGCCGAAAGGGGTCAGGTGAGGTGGTTCGGGTGTCTGATCAGGTTGCCTCCAAGGCGCCTCCCTTTATAGGTGTTACGGGCACGTACCACTGGTAGTAGGCCCTGGGATAGACAAAGAACACATTGGTGGGATTATATATCTCATCTGGCCTGGGAATGCCTTGGGGTCCCCCAGGAGAAGCTGGAAAGTGTGCTGGGGGGAGGGACGTCTGGGTGCTTTGCTTGGCCTGGTGCCCCTGGGACCTGGCCCCGGATAAGCGGGTGAAAATGGATGGATGGATGGATGGATGGATGGATGGATGGATGGATGGATGGATGGATGGAATTAACATTGGCAACTAAAACAAACTTTATTTTGTTTCAATGACGTATGATCCCCTCCAGGCTTACATCTGGCGGAGACAATAACTAGCATCTTTTTTTACTCCCCTCCGCATGTACTAGCCAGATCAAGATCTTCACGACACAAGTCGATAGTGCTAATGGAGAAGGCGACAGCTTTTGTCACAGGGAGCGCCAAAGTCAATACGAAATGAAAGTTCCTTGTAGTTGCTTTAATAATAGGTGAGGATGAGGTGTAAATGGAGAGGGATGCTGATTGTGTAATTTCACAGGTAATGGGCGAATGGAGGGTTTGTATATGTTTATTAGAAATATTTTTTTTTAAATGGCTGTTTAAAATATTCATGTGTTAATGAAGCAAAATGTCTCTCAGTGCACTGAAAATGTGTCTCTGCCAAACAAAGGCACTGCACTTTTTCTAATAAATCCTGAACCCCTGAGGATTTTAAAAAGCGTTATGAGAGAAGGAGGTGTCCCTGATATGTAAAATCAATATCTCAACAGAGCCGGAATAACTCCCGTCTCTGCGGTGATGCATTTTCTAGATGATTTGATTATTTGACTTTTTTCTGGTGAAGGCCTCTCTTATTCTTATATCCAGCGTTTCAGATATTTGAAGCGATAGAGAAAGACAATTTAAATTCTCAGAAATGATCACGACAACTCTCGGCTTCATAAATGTTTATCTGACAGCTCATCTCTTCTTCCCTTCCCTCCATGTTCCTCCTTCCTCTCTCTCTGTTTCCCGTTTTCCCCATTTTTTTTATTTTTATTTCTAGTCTCCAGTCTCTGTTTCTTTCTCCTACTCAAATTCATAATTAATTAACACTGCACTTTCATCACTTCAACAAGCTTGCTGATTAGAGCCCCCAGCTTACGTCATGTAATAAAGCAGCCAAATGATTAAGGAAAAAAAACAGCACATCTCGTGTCAAAATAAAATTTTGTTAATGTTTATTAATCAGGTTTTACATGATTAAGGTCTTGTTTCATGCGTGTTACTCTGCAAGCCTGTCTGTCATCATTTAAATTAGCATGTCTGATGTTTCCATATGAAATTCATCTCATCAGATGTCACCATCTGATTAGAAATTAGTTCCATTCCTTGTTATCTTGATACACATTAATCTCTCGATCAAAACAAGTTGGTCAGATACAATCACCATGGCTGGTGGATAGCTTACAGGGATAGTTCATTCCAAAATCAACATTTTTTTCCTCTTACCTGTAATGCTATTTATCAGTCTAGATTGTTTTAGTGTGAGTTGCAAAGTGTTGGAGATATCAGCCGTAGATTTTGGCTTTATCTTAAATATATAGCCCTGTTTCCACTGAGCAGTACAGTACAGTTCAGTTCAGTGCGCTTTTTTACTGTTTCCACTGTGAAAAGTTGTGGATGGTACCAATGAAACCATTCCGTACCGTCCCCATTTTTGGTCCTCCCCTCTGTTGGGGTACCTAGCACACAGATCTGGTACTAAAGGGTGGAGCTGTGAACACTGCAGTCTGTTGATTGGTCAATAGAGGACGGTCACTCTGCTCAGGGCTGAGTTGTGGCTGGTTTTGAAGCTCATGTAACCACTGTTCATACTCCCTTTAAAGTTTAAACTACAACCTTGAAACCTGCCATGTAAAAGTCATTTAACACGCCATACTGTCATTAGCACACATGTGGTTAGAGGTGATGTATTTTGCACACTACTGAAAAGTTAATAAAACCTCATGTTAATTTGGGGACACAAGTTCAAGTATTGAATCAATTACTACTTTTCAGTTTCCTCTGAAATGGTGCAGCTTGGAGTGCAGACAGTTTTAGAGGCCGTTTGGCAGAAAGACTCTTCTTGTACAAAATATTCAATAAAACAGTCATTTCTCTTGTTTAGCCAAGCACTCCAACTGTACAATGACTTTATGAACACTGCAAACCAACATCAGACTAAAAAATCTTCATTTTCAAATGCCCTTTCGAGCCTTTTTGCATATCAATGTACTTATAATAGAATTCAGTTTTGAATGTGGCTGGCTGCACATCACCTAAGGCTGTATGTATGCACTTTTGAAAGAAAAAAGAAAGAAAGAGAGCAAGTCGATGCCATGCTCCTATTTTCAGGGTACATTTTCAGTACTTTACACTTTAGGTCAGATTTAGACATCGCTGACATAACAGCTTGTCAGCTTGCATCTTGTAAGCGAATGTATGCTAAGCTGTGTGAGATTTAAATGATGAAGGTCTCCAGATGCATATGAATATTATGACTAAAGTTCTAAGGACTACATAGTAAGGCTGAAAATGTTCATTTTATAGTGGTTTACAATAACCACAGGGACTGAATTAGCTTTAAACTGAGCCTGAGGCCATTTGTGATTAAAGAAATTATGCTTTGGATGAAATCAGCTTCCAACAGGAATATACTCGCCTGTATAATTCTTTAAATGTTGCCTATATAAACAAATAAAGAGGTGGTTGCATCATGTTTTTACCAATTATGTTTGCTTTTTATCACATATAAATAATTACATTAAACAAATTAGGAGAAATTCTTATCAGTGAACTGCTTTTGAACTGAATCACTCGAGTAAAATTAAAAGTGCAATTTAAACACAATCCTGTGGTTGAAAATAGCCTGTAATTAACTTTTGCAGCAGCATATACTTTGTCATTTATATCGGTCTTTTCTTTCCTGTGTCCCCTTAAAGGTCCAGTGTGTAGAATTTAGGGGGCTATATTGGCAGAAATGGAATATAATAAGTATGTTTTCTTCAGTGTGTAATCACCTGAAAATAAGAATCGAATGAATGAGCTGTTTCTATTTACATGGGGAGCAAGTCGTTGTCTATGTTTTTACAGTAGCCCAGAATGGACAAACCAAAGACTGGCTCTAGTAGGGCAATTTGTGTTTGTCAGGCTTTAGCATTGGCCACCATAGTTGGCAGTGCACTGGTTAAGTTAACAGCGCCCCTGCTAACAACGCTGGCCCTCAAATGTCCGTCAACCTCTTCCATGGGTAAAGCCCACCAAGACACTTAGAGCTTGGGATCACTGTTTGCAAGACTACAACTGGAATACTTTCAAGATTACTTCCTGCTCCCGGTGGAAAACATAACACCAAACAAAAAATATGACACATTAACAATTCCTAACGTGTCCACAAAACACATACATTTACAAACACAAAATAAAAGACGTCATAGCTCAACAGTATTCTTGTCGATTCGGTATCAGTACGATGATTAAAGATTTTCTGTATTTGCGTTAAAAAAACCCCAATATATTTTGTGGCCTCAACTCGCTACCAGCCCCCATTGGTCAGCTGTGTTGTTTAAGTGGGAGGAGACTATGGGAAAGGAAGGCAAGAGGTCATGTTCACTCCATGACTCAACCAGTTTCTCCTCCTTTTCCACAGCCCAAAAGAACCAAGACTTGTTCACGTTCTTGTGCCTACCCGGAGTCCCCTCCATGTATACCAGTGGTGTCAAATATACGGTCCAAGGACCAAAACCAGCCCACCAAAGGGTCCAATTCAGCCCACTAGATGACTTTGCACACCTAATGTTGAGGCAGTTGTGAAAGCTAAGAGGTGCAGCTTTCAGGAGGCAGTTAAATGAGTATCCTGCTTCATGTAAAATGCTGCTTCAGAGGCTTTTCCACCTTGACCAGAATACAGTTCTCTGAAAAAACAATGAATACTTATTGGTCATATTTAAAGATATTAACCTTTGTGCAAAATATTGTAAGCCAGCAGCTTCAATACGAAAGAATATGTATTAGACTTATATTTTAAACACATTTGGTGGAACCCTCCAGTTACCATATGGCCAAAACTTTAGATATGTAAATGGTTTGTGAGGCGTAGTTAACTTATTGCAGCAAAGTTGTGGATATGTATGGAAAAATGTAATGACAGCGAGTAGTAGACTAAATAGATAAATGTTTTTAAAATGTACTTGTACTTACTTACTCTAAAAGAAAATGACAAATGTTAAGGTTGTGATTATTTCTAGGTTATTCTACAATGGTTTTACTGGTCCGGCCCACCTGAGATCACACACGGCTGAATAAGTCCCATGGGCTAAAATGAGTTTGACACCCCTCCATGTGTCCCACTTGGTTGGCTTCTTCCTGATTGGTGCTAGAGAGAGTGCAGCTATTGGTTGATGACAATGTTGGCGCTATTGAACTTCAGTATTTCCATGAACCAAGAGTAAAAAAGTCCAATAATATTAAACATGTCTGAGTTTGTCAAAACACGTCAAGACAAGAAAAAGTTCGACTTTAGACAGCTCGGACTGACTTTTATGACCACCTTACACCAAATAATGGAGATCATGGGAGCACACACCAACTGAGGTCAAACTCTTGGGATTTTATTCTGCTGTCTGCAACACTGAAATCAAGTCGTTTGGTGTAAAGCCAGCATAAGAAACGGTTGGAGTCATTTGGAGAAGGTGAGAAGCCATTACTGTCCACTAAGGCAATGGCAGTAATCTTTAACAGCTGCCTCTTCTCAGGATTTCCTCCTTTAGATCAGTAAACAATAAAATAAAATAAAATAAGCAAGCTGAAACAACCTGTGAAGTTATTTTATTCCTGCAATTTCCATAAAGTTTAGGTTAATCTGTCTCAGCCTGCAGGTTTGTATATATTACACATCTCCAATATATTAATTTTTGCAATATAGCACATATCTAATAAACTGCCAGCTCTATTCCCCACACAGCTGTAGCTACGTGATTATATCAACATTCAGAGGATGCTCTTCACATACTATACAACTACATCCCTATGTCATAGGCAAATGTAAGTCCACAGACCCACAAACATGCCTGGATCTGCACATTACAGGCTGCAGGGTTCATAAGCTGCTGCACACTCATCTGCACACGTCACAGTCGGTCATGTACTCATGTAAACTTGTCCTCTGCCCTCCATGACTGTTCCAGCGGCTCGTCTCCATATGCCAACCAAGGCTGCTCGATGAATGACTGCGCCGTCAAACATCTCTTCAATGTCTGCCTGTTTGTCAGTACGCAACTTGTTTTTCCTTGGAAAAAAAAAAAAAAAAAAAAACCTCTTTGGAAAACAAATTTAAATGAAACAGCTTTGAGATATGTTTTATGTTTCCTTCCATCAAACCAACTGACATGAGTGGGCTGCCCGTCTGCCTGAGTCAGAGCCTCGTGTCTCTTGATGTAAAGCTCCATAGGGGATGAGTTGGAAAAATAAAAAAGGTAATTGGGACAGTGCCCAGGATGCTCTGCAGTGAGTAAATGCATCTTACATGCAGTAATATCACATGAACCTCGCCTAGATGTTCTGTTCAAAAGGAGCACACGCTCGAGGCTAAAACTTTGTGCCGTTTCCATTTATTGTTTCACACTCTCTTGACTGGACTTATGAGGTAATGTAATAAAAGTGTGTATATTTTTTGCCTTGAGCGGGTGCTTCCTCTGGATCTTTATGGATTATGAGTCATTAGATGAAAGGTACAAACCCTGCAAAGATAGTTCCTTAGGTAGGACTTGATTGTGAATTCTCTGCCGTTTATTCTTCATCTTCTTACATTTTGAAGTGTTTTTTTTTTTGGTGAAAATGTCAGCAATCCACTTTGGTGAGGTTTATTAATTATTTCTGCAGTGATGGGCCCGGCAAACAAATTAAACAAAGACTGTTTGTCCTCGCCTCTTTTTAACAGAAATTCTCCTACAGCTCTAATCGGTGTTATTTGGATTGAGTTTCCTCTCCTATCTGTCATCACAACAGCCCCGGCATTTCTCTACACAATGTTGATATCAGGCTCCTTCCTTTTCATTTCCAACATAAAGACGCAGTGCTAGCATTTCCATTTCACACATTTATGGGCCAGTGACTCATGCAATACATCAGGGCAGCTCATCTCAATGAGTGACAATACTGTTGTGAGAAGCTTGAGTCCTTTTCTTTCCGATCTGTGCGCGTTGACCTTGCAGTCACATGGCTGAGATTCAGAGGAAAATAAAGGACCTTGGAGTTCTCAGATTGTGGACAGAATTCAGTTTCAGAGTTGCTGCAGCTGCCAGGAAACACATAGCCCACTGTTGGCTGTGTTGTTAAATGATGTCGCTCTGTATAAGAACATACTGTGCTGTCTGTTAGTATTTTGTCTTACACGAATATAAGGGTTTTCTTTATTATACTTGTGGGCTATTATGTGTATGTGACATCCATATATATGAACATATTACAATTACAGATGACCCAGATCACCCACTCCACCAGTACTCTATCCCTCTTCCTTCTGGTGTCTGTTAGAGGCTACACAGAAGGGCTCTTTTCCACAAGAGCTTTGTTCCCACAGCCATCTGAGCTTTAAATAAGTAACCTCCTCTTGATTTGAAATTCAGTCTGTGGTGTGTCGAATGCCAATCCACACCTCTGTCTCTTTTGTATAAATTCTGTATGTCTTAGGTGGCAGTGATATGTGTGGCTGACTTGTTTGTGCTATCTATCTATCTATCTATCTATCTATCTATCTATCTATCTATCTATCTACCGACTTACCTACCTGCCTACCTATACATCTATCAATCTATCATCCATCTACCTACTTTCTATCATCCACCCACCCACCCACCTACCTACCTACCTACCTACCTACCCATCCATCTATCATCTATTTATCCATCTATCTACCTACCTATCCATCCATCAATCTACCCATCCATCTATCCATCTACCTACCTATCTACCTGTCTACTTACCTACCTACCTACCTACCTATCTGTCTACGTACAGTGCCAACTGAATGTCCTATTTGCGATCAATTATTAATTATTATTTTACTAAGTTGCTGCTAACGTGCTCCATGTCCTATGCCTGTTGCAGTTTTTACAAATCTTTTGACTTTTAAGCTTGTTTTTAGCGTGTGTGATATGACCATTTTACTAATGCTGACCTTCAAAATATGTCTACCCATATTTTATTAAGATTAATTAATGATGGTGCTCCGTACGCCGCCTCAGAAAGCCAGAGAGCCAAAACAGTCAACATGAGAAAAAGGCTCTGAGCCAAACTGTGTAACAGATGTACGAGGTGTTAATTTTATGCCTTTTTACGCCGGCTATTAATAAATGTCACAGCAAAAAACAAAAAAATGAAGATACTGCTCTCTATTTTGGGACAATCTTAAAGGCATGGGGAAAATGCTGTATCTACAAAAAGATGTGACAAAATGTTCTCATTTCTTCTTTGGTTTATTTGGCAGTTTGAAATGATGAGCTAGTTTGCTAAATTAATTTTAAATTACACTTAATTGGCGTGTTAATGTGTTGTGGCCTGGAGTCTTATCAAACTTGGGAAGTGTGAGGCACATTGAACAGTAATAGTTTTAACAAATTTCTGTCTCACAGCCACAGCAGTAAAAACTCACAATCTGGTCAATAAACAAGGGGCAGATGATGCTACTCAGCTAAGCTGGTTAGCATTTAGCAAGACCAGCCTATCCGGCACCAATGCTACTTTTTTTCTCCATTATGACTGAATTTAGCTACTGCTTTATTTATGTGCCCCCCCCCCCAAATACTTAAGTAAGAAAATAAGAAAATTTCACGATGGGATTTTTGTTTACTTTAAATATACATAAATTGCCAGGGTGCATAAAAAGCATCAAAATAGTGCTTTATTTATCAAAAAAGTGCCAGATGAGGGTCCCCCGGATCACCAGCAGAGGTCCAGACTAAGCCCCAGATGTCCTCAAATCCCAAAAAAAAAACCTGCGTACACCTGCACTGTGCAGGGCTTTTGCAACTGGCTGCCTGTCATTTTGCAAAAGTGGCCCTAGGCAAAGCAAGTTGAGTATCCCTGCTGTAGGCAATGTTTCTAAACCTTTAAAAACATCTTGCCAAAGGGATGCAATTGAAAAAAAAGTCTGCTGGCTAACGCTGGTGCAATTACAGAAATGTTGATTAATGCATGTTAATAAATTAGAAATAAAGATAAAACAAAGACCTAATCACAATGTTTGTGTACAATAACTCCCAGATAGAAAATCCTCACGTCACCTACATAAAATGAAACAGGGCAGAGCAAATGCTGCCACAGTTGGATAGGTTTTAGCCAACTGTAAAAAAGGCCCACCTAAAAACTTAACACCAATTCAAGAGTACTTCATATTTAGAATATTTTCTCAGCTTTACCTTGCCATCAGATGGCCCTTTCTGACGGGGAACTGAAGCCATTACCAAAAAGCCACCAGACTCCATCTACAAAAACAGATATTTCATCATCAGGAGTTGTTGGTCTACTGCTGCCTTGATCACTTAGTGTGTAAGGAAAATATTCCAAATATAGGTTACACTGACATGGATACTGATTTTTTTTTTAGGTAAGTCTACACCAAATATGTATATGTAGGGACCTAAACCAACACATATAAAACAAATGACACAAGTATAATAAAATGAAATCTTTATGAAATTGGCCATAATCATGTACATGTACACAGAATCTATAAGATGTCTCGTAGTGACTCCCGCTGTATAAATGGTCAGAGAAACCACTCCGGTCTGTGTTTGTCATCTGTGCGTAACAAGGGCAGACTGGTTTCGCTGATGTCATTTGTTCTTGTCAGGGCCATTGTGGACTCTGTTTTGGTCAGCTGTTTTCACTGAAGCACCAGCAGCCATCCCCGACATAATTGGTGTGGAGAGAGCACGTAACGACTATGCATTTATAATGAGGAGATTTTCAGTCCTCATAAACAGGAGGCAGGAGAGTGGAGATATGAGGAGGAGGAGGGAGGGAGGGTGGGAGGTGGAATGAAGCCCAAAAAGATGATGTAAGGTTTTATATCATATATACGTGTATACTGTATATACTGAAGTGTGTCTTTCACAGAGTTGGCAGAGTGGTGGCTCTGCAGTGTGTGTGTGTGTTTGACTGTGAAAGCGGGTGTGGCATTAGCTGTTTGCATGAAGGAGTGGGAGTCATCGTTCTCTTGAGGCTTATGCGTTACATTGCCGTGTTAATGCATTCATGCATGTCTGTGCTATGGCATCAGTTTAATGGGACCAGAACATACATGTGTGTGTGTGTGTGTGTGTGTGTGTGTGTGTGTGTGTGTGTGTGTGTGACAGGAGAAGAGAGAGGGAACTGGAGAGGGGTTATGAGATAAGAAAGGAGAGACATGAAGAACACCACTGAACAAAGACATCAAGCATTTTTTTGAGGATAACACCAAAAAAGCAGCAGTGAGCCTATTCAACAGCCTGTGCTGCGTGTGACAGCTTCTTGGCTCCTCCTTTTGATCGAAGGAGAGTTTCAGAGAGTGTGGACTCGAAACTGAGAGAAATAAGGACACGTCAGATAAAAAGTGACAGAGACACGTAGAGAACACCAATTTTGTCCCTTCAATAGACGCAACGGGGAAATAGCATGTTTCCTCTTGTCTATCACTGACTCAAGAACCATTAGCCTAATTATATGGAGGAACTGAGACTGAAGAGACCTCGGGTTTGTGTATGTGTGTGTGTGTGTGTTTCAGAGAGAAGGACAGAGAGATTAAGACACAGTGTATTAGTTTGGAATTAGCATGGACAGAAAGATGGAGAGATTTAATTAGATGTCTTTTTCCCCCCGTAAAATTAATACAAAGCCTGCCATTTAATAAGAGATGCTGTCTGTGTGTTGTACTTGTATCATTCACATTAGGAGGACTCAGGAGGTGATTAGCTTAGTTTAGCATACAAACTGGAAGCAGGGTGAGACAGCAAGCCTGGCTCTGTCCAAAATGGACAATTGCCCAACTGCAAGAGTAATGGATAGTTGGTGGATTATACTCAGTGCCAGCATTTTCAATCTGTACAGGGCAACAACTGCATGAATATAAGGTTATGGGAACATCACTGTTATGGCAAATAAGGTATGGTTGAGGTACAGTTAACGTTAACTTAAACACTCCGTCACGGTTTGAGCAAGACTGTGGGCACAGTTAATAAAAAGGTAAACATTGATAGCAGGTCCAATCTCGTGCACAGAAATCTGACATGCTACAACCATTTATCTTTACTTTAGCCCCCTTACCACCAGTATGGTACAGTACAGTTCGGTACGCTTTTTTTCCATTTCCACTGTGAAAAGTTGTGGATGGTACCAACGGGACTGTTCCATACTGTCCCCATATTTGGTCACCCCTCTGTTGGGGTACCTAGCACACAGATATGGTCCTAAAAGGTGGAGCTGTGAACACTGCAGTCTGTTGATTGGTCAATAGAGGATGGTCACTCTGCTCAGGGCTGAGTTGTGGCTGTTTTTGAGGCTCATGTAACCACTGTTGGTAGACTGTAACTATAAAATGAAAGGAGGTTTTGTTGCCTCTTGCAGCAGCTGGAGTCTGAGACAAAAGTAACTTAATTCACTGGGCTGACTGCCGGCGACTTTTAAGGTGGAATGTTTACTTGTAATGTTACTGCATTACTGAGCATGAGCTGACGACATGAATCCATCAGCACACCTTAAATTTCACTGTGACAACTTTGACCATAGTTTTTATATGACATAAACTTTTAGTAATGAGTGGATCTTCAAGCGTTTAATAATTTCGACCGAGTTATGTGAACGGCATATCTTCTAATCCTCACTAGGAGGGGGAAAAAAAGCGTGGCAGAGCATTGTTCCTGTGGGCTACAGCAACACTAAACCTCTGAGCTTGTCTTACAAGGATTAACCGCACAAACTTGCTATTTTTAAATATCCCATCGAGAGACTCTCACTGCAGCCTGTTTTATTTTGTTCAGTCTTGTTCTGTGGACAATAAACGAGATGCAGTCTTCCCTCACCGGTCGCTGATGAGGAAATACAGTGAGCGCAGGACAAGGCAGTCAGTGACAACAACCCGCCCACATTTAAGGGTACTGTTTGCAGTGGAAATGCTAGGGTCTAGGTACCACGTCTGAAGGGTTGCTTTTGGTTCCAAAGGTACCATACCGAATGTGTTTGGTGGAAACGCTTTTCTATCCAACCCTGTCTCCTAGAAATTATGTTTTTTATTACTAGATTGTATTCATAATTACGTTTTGGTGACAACGTCATCGTTGCCTGGAATATACTAAGGGACAACATTATTTTAAGTTAATCAAACACTACATGTACGGACCACGCTGGATTTTCAGAGAGGAGATTTGTACGTATACATGCATACACCTTTTCTCACACATAAAATGGTATTTATAAAGGAAGACTGTGTGGTGAAAATGTGCAGACCTCACATAGATTTCCAGATTGTCTCCCAATGTCACTGATTGTGTTACTATTTTTGCAGCCAAACAAGTGTGGCACATTCTGGCTCCATATGCAGTTCTTTTATTTTGATGAAGACATTTCGGCCTTTCAACAATCGACAATCAGTTGTTGATTGTTGATCTCAAAAAGGGCCCAAAGGCCGGAACATCGTCATTAAAATAAGAACTGTATATGGAGCCAGAGTCTGTAACACTTGTTTTCTATAATCAAGTCTACTGCCAGTCATCAGCACTTCATTATAATTCTTGGTGTTCATTAGTTTTATATTTGATTATTTAGCAGGCTCCACCGTTATCTGTAAAATGTTAATCAAAGGTGCTTTTACACTCTAAATTTTGAATTACTTATGAGTGATGATTTTTTTTTTTTAAAATATATACGTCCACATCCCTGTGTGTTATCATCTGTTATCCTGAATTGTGAAGCACTTTGTAAAGAAAGTTTAATGTGAGCACGATGAATGAATCAATAATCATTGACATTTAATGACAATAATGATGAAGATTTTACCAGCGATGACAGTCTGCATAAATGCGGTGAATTACTGGTGCTGTCTTTACTGTACTTCTCACTGACAGGTCTAATGAATGGTGGAGGGGTACAAGTCCTGATAAGCAAATGGATGGAGCCAATGGTGGGTTTGGATATAAGGCTTGTGCCCGTGCACCCAGCACCTCAATGACTGAAATTTGTAAAACAGAATCAGGCGTACGCACAGCTTTATAAATCTAATGACAGTAACAATGTTAAAGTAACGCTGTGGTCACTACAAGTGGATACTGCATTGCAAGACTGCCTATTTGGGTGGAAAACAAATGAATTACGTTGTCAGTGAACATTTTGCTGATGTGTTCAGCATCAACATTTATGTGGACTTATGAACGTTGTATGTAAATGTTATTTGAAGGAGACAGAGCTGCTCTGCATTGCTACCTATAGGGGGCACACTACTTCCTGCAGTGACACTGAACATTGCAACAAGCATGGAGCCCACAGGGTAACTGACTGCACAATATTATTGTATTTTGTGGAAAATGAAAGAGTGATTCCAGAGACAAGCAGACAGAGGGGTCTACAGTCTGTGTTTGAAGGATATATCCAGGATGTCAAACTGACTCAGCAGCAACAACAGGTTAAAAAGACAAAGATAGTTAGAAGCTAAAGCCGAACTATAGGATACAGATCACAGTGTAAAAGTGAACCACCACATCACTGCTGATCACCACACAAGACAATGAATATAAAGGGAAACTTTGCTGATATTGAACCAGCTGTGTGGCATCACAGTGTGTGCAGATGAACAGTGTTTGGCCTGGGTGCCTCTGCCAGTGCCCAGACCTCTGCTGCCGGACAGGCAGGGATCTCCAGGGGAAGTCAAACAACTTTCATCTGCACACACTGCGATGACACAGAGCTGGTTGAATATGAGCAGAGTTTACCTGCTTCCCTTCACTGGTTCCTGTACAGCAGGGTCTGTCTTTTTTTCACAGTTATAATCATTAAAAAGAAAAAGCAGCATGTCTGGTTTGAGCCGGCCCGATGCTACGTTAGGATTGGCCAGTGTGCGTATGGGAGCGGGACTTAGCGAAGGGTTTGGGTTTGTCCAATATAGACCTAATTCCAGGGAATACTGGACTGAACTGGGACTATTTCTTCATGAACATCAGTTTATTCATCCACTCAGCACCTTTTTTTTTGCAGATTTTGGTGTCAACACAAAATGGCACCTAAACTGGCAGTTATTTGTGACACAAAGAGTTCAAGAAGCAGGGCACAGTCACTCCCCCTGGCTATTATTTTCCAGGTAATAAATCTAGCTCATAACTCCCCGTAAAATTGGGAGACATGGCTGATTTATGTTTTTTTAAATATTTCTTTCAGCAAATACGGAGGTTTAACTCTTCATGTAACCCTGGCAGAACGGTAAGAGGAGGAAAACCTGACTTGGGAGTGTTAACACATTATTTAAGGATGGTTTCCCCCATTGTTAGCATTTTAGTTACACAATTTAATAACATGATTAGCTGCTGTTATTGTTACAAATATCTGTCCCTATCCCTAAAGGTTAGTTTAAGTCGTCAAGGAAAGGATGCAACGGATGCAATGTCCTCCCAAGTGACAAAAAACAAGTGTGTGTGTGTGTGTGTGTGTGTGTAATGGTGGGGGGATGCAGGAGGGAGTGAGGCAAAACAGTCACATGCACAACAGACTGTCAAGTAAGAACTCCCTGCTGCCTCTGTCTCTCCTTCTCTCTCTTCCTCTTGACTCCTTCCATCCTCCTCCTCCTCTTCCTCCTCCAGCATGCCTGTCCTCTCCCACCCCCCTCCTGCGCCTCGTTTTATATCAACTTGAACTATTCATGCATTTAATTTCTAATGATACACGTAGAGCTCACTCTCTCCCTCCCTCTCTGTCTTTGTCTCCCCCCCTCCTCCTCCTCCTCCTCCTCCTCTTTCCTCTCTCCAGTTCCTGCTCCTCTCTTCGCCACCTGTTAGTTAGTCTCCCTCTCCTCTCCGTGCTGGAATCCCCTCTTTTTTTATGAGGAGTTTCACACTCGCGCTATCAGTGAGGTAAGTCCACATTTTTTATTCTTTTATTTTGAAATGCAGGCTGGTTGAATCTGCTGCAAAGTGATTGTGATTTTTTTTCCAATTTTTTTATTTCTCCGCATGAAATACACCTTTATGTTTTACGCTATGAAAAAATGTTTTCTGTCCTCCTCCCTCGCCCTCCATCACTATCATTCTATCCTCACTTTACTCGTCTGTTTGGTTCGCGTCTGTTTTTTCTTCTGCATCAGAGAATAAAAGCAGATGCAGTAGAGACTAGACAGAGACGGACACATTTATTCTGCATCTTCTTAACACGGCAGACAGGTGCAACACGTGGCAGACTGTTCTTGTACCTTTTTACTTGCTCCTTCACTTTTCTTTCACACCTTCTAACGCACACTGTCACATGACACACACACACCGTCACTCACACACTCTGTGAAGTTTACTCGTCCCTGGCTGCCTGAAAATAACCGGGGCTCTAATTGACAAGCACCCACTGTCACTGTGGTTAGCAAAAAACGATGTGCCGACTGTCGAGCTCTAATGAGTAGCTACAGTGTGCGGCACTGTACTATACCATCTGCCTGTCAGCCAGCAGCTTGTTATTTAAAGGTGAACGGAGCCCGCCGCAGGGGCCCCATTGTATGTAGGACACAAGAGAAGAAGAAAACCAGCCAAGAGAGAGCAGGCGAGAGACAGAGAGGGGGAAGAGAGATCCTAACACACCTACAGGTGGAATAATGGTGTCTGAGAAAGTGAGATAATGGCAGAGATGGAGAGGGCAGAAGAAGAAAGGAGATGGAATTTAAAGGTGGAGATGAGAAGGTAGAGAACGGGGGGTTGACAGAGGGAGCGCCCATGCCTGTGATATGACTCTAATTTAAAGTGAAGGAGCTAAAAGAGGAGGGGGGGTGGTCGCATGCTGCACAAAGATATTCCTGACTCCCAGCTTCATTCCTCCCTCTCAAACCTATTTAACATCAGGAATATATGTGCAGCGGGGCCACGCATGAAATACCGTATGTGGTTGCATTACTGGCAGCCACGGGGCTACTGTATGTACGGCTGGCAAGTTGTGCCACGATTAAATTATAGCTTATAGGAATTATGTAAAGTAGTTAAAGCGTGTGGTCCGAGGGTAAGAGTCGTGTGTGTAAACAAGCTTTAGCGTGTAAAGAAGAAAAAAAAAAAAAAAAACCTGTGAAGTGTGAGGTAAAATCTCTACCTTGTTATTTTGAGTGTGAGCAGCAACAAGATGATGATGAAAAGAGAAGATGAGAGAGAGGTTCCAGCTGGCAGCATGAGAGCGATCAATCATGAGCTCCCCGTGAGCTTCTGCTTCCCCGCAAGGGGAGAGCCACCAGGCCTCCGGGCTGTACGACTGCTGCTGGTGGTGGTGGTGGTGCTGGTGGTGGTGGTGGTGCTGGTGGTGCTGGTGGTGGTCGGGCAGCTTCAGCTTACGGCCACATCTGCCAGGGCTGGGAGGCGACTGACTGCGCACATTATATCAACAGACAGTCGCTCACAAGCCTGCAACAGCTGCATAGTGTGTGTGTGTGTGTGTGTGTGTGTGTGCAGAGAGAGATGAATTAATGATCTGACGCAAGTGTATCTGCATTTATGTTTGATGGCATTCCTTTGTGAATGCATTTGTGTGTGCTTTGAGGGATTATATGCAACTCAGAAGAGCCACCGATCATTATTATCCACTCATCCAAGTTAATTAATCTCTTAATCAATCCTAGCTGTAATCACCCTCATCACTGGGAGTTTCATTACCTTGTTTTCACCTTCTCATTCTTCTTAATGTCGGGCAATCTTCCCTTTAATTTAAGATTATTTTGCTGTTGTTTTATTGTTGTGCCAGGCTGAAATGATTTACTGTAGCTGTGATGAGCACCGATTTGTCTCCATATTTGTAAGAACTGTGGTTGTAATGAGAATCACAGAGTCTTGTCCCAAAGTGCAGGAGCCTGACGTTATCTCCGCGCCACTTAATTGAGCAGCGATGAACTCTGACCGCTTGTTCTGCGCTTCAGAAGTCATCAATTTTCTCACTGTGGTCCTCAGTGGCACCAAAATGGCTGCTGCTGATTTTTTTTTTAAAAAGGCAGGAGGTCCATCATGTTCCGCTCCGGAGCCAGTGGTGTGTCAAAGTCCCCCTCAGTCAATCGAGTGGAGGAAGTTTTCAGGCTGGCACATGCTGCGGCGCGGGTTCAGAAGTTTGTTTCATCTCTAGCCAAGGAAAAGCCGGATCGCCCGCTGTTGCGCTCACAGCAGGGAGACTGGACCGTACATGACAAATGACCCTCGCTGCCAGTAAATCTGCTGAAGGTCAACAGTCAGAGGCAACAATTTCATTGACACTCTCCGCCAGGACGTCATTGGTCATATTAACTTTATGCTGCAGGAAATGGCGACTGAAGGGTCTGAAATTAATATGTTTACTGGTCTTGATCCCACAAACAGAAGGAAGGGGACAAAGAGGAATAAATACAGATCTGATGACCGTTTCGACGAGCAGACGAACTACACTGAACAAAAATATTAATGACAACCGTTTGTCACAAGTTTCTCTCAAATGTTGGTCACAAAAATCTGTTAGTGAGCACATCTTTTCCAAGATAATCCATCCACCTGAGGCATATGAAGATGCTGATTAAACAGCACGATTGCGACACAGGTGTGCCTTGGGATGCTCACAATAAAAGGCCACTCTGCAGTTTTATCACATCACAAAGCCACAGATGTCGTACATTTCAAGGGATTGTGCCGTTGGCATGCTGACTGCATGAGTGTCCACCAGAGCTGTTGCCTTTAAACTGAGAGTTTGTGTCACTACTATCCGCCGTCTCCAATGTATTTTCCGAGAATTTGGCAGTGTATTCAACCAGCTTGATAACCACACCTTCACATACAGCTTCCTCACCTGCAGGACCAGCCAAATGAACATCTGATGCCACAACTGGATTACACATCTGCAGAATTTCTGCACAAACCATCAGAAACCATCTCAGGGAAGCTCATCTGCATCTGCAGTTCATACACTGCCTGAATACTCATCAGACGTGTCACCCACTGAGCATGTTTTGGATGCTCTGGATGGCAGTGCATGACAGCGTGCTCTAATGCCTGCCAATATCCTGCAGCTTCACACAGCCATTGATGGGGACCGGACCAACATCCCACAGGCCACAATCAACAACCTGATCAGCTCGGTGTGTCGCACTGCATGAGACAGATGGTGTCACACCAAGATACTCTGATGCTCTGGGGAATCTGTAGCGCAAGTCGTGTTAAAGCCTAATAAATTAAATTTTTCAAGATGAAACTGCACATTTTAGTGTGGCCTTATTATTATGACCATCCCATGGCACGCCACCTCGGTGATCTTCAGAAGTCAAACATGTCAGGTGGATGGATTAGAACAGCAGTCCTCACCAACACACAGTTTAACAAGATTTTAACCAAAATTTGGGAGGGAGAAGCCTTTTTGAGCATAGACAAAGCTAAGCTCTTTAATTTAAAATTGTATAAATTGGGAGGAAAAAAACCAAGTGTTCCATTTAAACTTTTGTTCCGTGTAAAACTTTTTTGAGAGGATCGATACCTCTCTTATATCTCTGCTGTAAATATGAAGCTAGAGCCAGCAGCAGGCGGTGTTACATTACTCGTTACTTTTTTGAAAATATTATAATATTAGTATATACAATAGCAGGTAGAGAACACCTAACTGAATTGGTCATTTCTTTCTCCAGAGATATCAGACTTCGCATGTGTGTCTGTGTGAATTTCAGGGTAATCACTGTGAAGCGTAGCCAAATCTAGACAGCTTTCAAATTATTATTTTTGTTGCCTTTGACCGATTTTTTCTCAAGGATCTGTCTGATAGAAGGAGAGTCAATCATGGACATAGGACACATTTCATCCACACATATCCAGCCTCAAGCCTCTTTAGTTTGTTCTCACTTGTCGCCTGCAGCTGTCCACAATTCAAATCCACTTTTGGTTGTTTAGCCACTGCAGGGCTACAGCCATCCTCTGCAGCGCTGAGGGCTCACCTTTGGTGCGGTGTGTTTCCAAGAGTTTCACGTTGTTGTGTTGTTGTAGGAGGTGTTTCAGGAGCGACAATGCTCTTGTCATCATCAAAGTAACAGGAACATTTCCAAGTAAGCTTTTTGGTCTTTCAAGCTTACTGCTTTGTGACGTGCATGCGCGACCGTGATGAAAATGAATCCGGAGACATGATTGATTGTTGGATTTCAAATCATTAGGTGCGGTGACAACAGAAGTAAGGTCCATTCATTCATTACACCCTGGACAGGTTGCTAGACTATCACAGGGCTGACACATAGAGACAGACAACCATTCACACTCACATTCACACCTATGAGAAATTCAGAGTCACCAATTAACCTCCATGTCTGTGGACTGCGGGAGGAAGCCAAGTACCCGGAGAAAACCCACGCTGACACAGAGAGAACATGCAAACTCCCTCACCCCATGTTTTTGAAGCAGGACATTCTTGCTGTGAGGCAACAATGCTAATCAATGCCAAAAAAAGGTTGTGATAAGTATGTTTTCTTGGAGTAACTGTTATATTATTACTGAAATTTTATTGGTAATTTGTTACACTACTCCTTAGCGGGTAAAGTACTATTACTGTTATGCATTACTTGTGTCGAGTCACTTGTGATGTGTTACTGCCTGACACTGGGAGCAGGTTAGTTCAGCATAAAAAATGGAAAAAGGGAAAGGCTCTGGACAAGGGAAACAAAATCCACCTACCAATACTTCTACATTTTGCTAATTAACATGTTATGCTTCGTTGGTATAATCTTTACAGAGTGTAAAAATGACATGGGACTATTTCTCAGCACAGTAACTGTTAATTAGTGGTTATTAATTAGCTGTCTGTCCCTATAGATTTTTAATTGGTATCATCACTCTCTGCAGGAGAGCAAATAAGTGAATGTTGAACTGCTCCTTTAATATGGAGGCAGGTTTGAGATCATCCTTCTGTTCCCTCCGTCTGTCGGTGAGGATTATTTTACGTCACTAGCATCAAGTCAATATGACCACTATTCCTAAATACTTCTTTAAACGTTGCTCTCTGAGCCCGGGTATTTTTATCATTTTGACATTTCTAAACACAGCAGTCAAATTACAGACAACACAGCAGCAGCGCAAATACTCACAGTGCAAATATTCACTTCTCAGTTTCAATCGATTAATGCAGAGAGAGCAGAAGGTAGTCCAGGGGGGGCGACTGGCGAGGGGGGGGGCTTTGTTCAGTATTGAGGACAGAACGCCCCCTCAAGGCCTGCTGTCTTTAGAAAACAAAAGCTGTGAGAGATTTGTAATCCACCCCCCTCTTTTTTATTTCGGGAAGAGAACAGCAGACACATCAGCCTCGTGGTCAACTCCACTCCCAGCTACCACAACTTTATATAATAATAACCGGGACTCTTCCCTCCATCCGAGCACTCTGAAGAGTGTTCCAGCCAGTAAAGACCTCATCCCGTAATTACCTGCCTGTCTGTGGAGGATTGTTGAGCACTTCAGATAACGTGTGCCTCTGCGGCTCACACACTCACACACACGCGTACTGCCATTTCTTAGAGGATGATTAGGATTCGGGGGAGACCCCTATTGTCCGTTATCCTTTATTCTCGCTGATAGGCTTGAGATTATTCAGATGCATTCAATTGAAATGCAAATTTGTGCACATCCTCTGCTGTATTTTGTCATCTTATGAGTAATGTCTTTCTTTTAAAGGAGTTATAATTATGTTGAAAGAGGTTTCAGTGCGAGAGCTGTTTGAGATAAACGCTTCCTATCACAAGTTCTCCTTGACTGTATGGAAAATGAGAAACTCCTTTTAGGTGTGATGATATCTCAGTGATGGCCAGACACAAGATCCTATTTATCACCAGCCATCTCACTTAGCTCACCTTGTTTTGCTTGGAGGTGAAATTGAGAACAACAGCTCATATCTGTGGATCAATGTCTTCACTCCGTCTTCAGCCGAATGCATTCTGAAATTCCAATTACAGTATCGCCTGTCAAGTTATGTGATTTTTCTCTCCCTCCATCGATCTCTGTCTCTTCCCCTGCAGCCCTATGACTGTCCGTAAAGGAAAACGTTTAGCCATCTCCATCCAGGAGCACATGGCCATCGACGTATGCCCGGGCCCAATCCGCCCCATCCGTCAAATCTCTGCCTACTTCCCTCGCCTGTCACCCACTTCCTCCTTCTCCGAGCCGCTCTCGCCAAATCAGGTGGCAGCTCCCACCACGCTCAGCCCTGGCAGTGCGGGCCAAGGTGGAGGGGCCACCGGGGGAGGAGGGAGCAGCAGTCTGCTGTCACCAGGAGTGGCGGGCGGAGGGGGCTCATTGTCAGCCATGAGCAGCATGGACACCTCCATCGAGATCGACAGCTGTGACAGCGATGATAACAGTGAGTCACCTGAAAGTAACGACCTGGTTTCACTGAAGCTGCTCGAGCCCAAGAATAGAAATAAACCCAACACAGATGTGGGTTTGGGACAAAAGGCCTGGAATGATTCAAAGAAATCAAAGTTGACCCTTCGCTAAAGTGTTGCTGCTACACCTGTCAAGCTTTCTGTTCTCACGCTGCACATATACTGTTTACAGTGATGACAGGGGTGCATTAACCATCGAAATTCTTTGCAATCTTTAAAACATGGGTCTTTGACTTCACACAGACGTAAACAAAAGCAGGCTACTCATTTATAACAGACGATAGCTGACTATCACTAGCAGATTCTACCAGCTGATAGCTAGCTAACGTAAGATAATGCTTGTGCTAAAATTTAAAGGGATAGTTTGGATCTTTCAAAGCGAGGCTGTATGAGGTACTTATCCATAGCCAGTGTATTACATACAGTAGATGTCAGTTAGCACTCTTCCAGTATGGAGAAGCAGACATGGAGGCTAAACAATGTACTGCTGTGGACGGGAACAGCAGCAAAACATATCCTAGCTACGTTTGGTGAAGGTTCTCAGTCATCCAGGTCATGGTAATCTTAAGTGCTATATCGTAGGCAACTGGACTTACTTGAGTTTCTTGAAGACATTTCGCCTCTCAATTCTCATCCAAGAAGCCTCTTCTTCAGAACTACAGAAGCCTCTTGGATGAGAGCCGAAATGTCTTCAAGAAACTTGCAAGTCAAGTTGCAAATGATATAGCACTTAAGATATCGTAGCCACAATAAAAAACATCGATATCAGTTTACATGTATGCTTTATTTAGAAAATTTAACTGCTTTACCTTGAGGTCAGAAAGCAATTTCAGACGGGGAAATGAAGCTGTTATACTGCTCTCTTCAAAACCTGACTCAATTGAGAAAAGGCTTTAGAATCTTACAGGACACAAACACCGCTCTCTCGGGTGAAAGTCGGTGTTTGTTGGACCTAACCAAAACCCCTTCCGCCCACCCCACTCAGCTTTTCGGCGCCTTAAGTTTGGTCCATGTCCCGCTGCATTTCCCCCTGGCACTGCCGAGCGGCATTAAAGTATAACGGCAACTGGCTGCGTATCTTCCCAATGTTAAAGGACGCCGCAAGTCACTGCGTAAGCGCCAGATTTCAACGACTTCACAGTGAGACTGTGCTGTTTGATGAAAGCATAGATTGGAAACTGAAACTGGTAATAGTTTCTCTGTCTGACAGAAGGAAAAAGCAGTAAAAAATACTCTTAATATAGCATACACTTAAACTGTTATAGATTCTTTTAGGTGGGACTTTTTTTAGCCGGCTAAAATACATTCTGCTGCTGCCTCCGTCCACAGCAGTACATTGCTTGTCTTCTATGTCAGCACTCCCACTGCTTCCCCAAAGTGAGGGCGTGCTGACTGACATAGACAGTAGACCTAGGTAATACACTGACAATGGATAAGTACCTCATACAACCCCACCTCAAAAAAATCTGAACTCTCTCTTTAATGAGATGGTTTAAAGACAGCTGCTTTAAAGTGTTTTCCATTTCATTTGTTTTGACAGGAGAACCCTGTAAATGTGGTCTTAAAAGAACAGTACAACATTTTGGGAATTACACTTATTTGCTTCCTTGCTGAGAGTAATATGAGTGGATTGATACCCCTCTCATATCTGAGTGTCATCACGCTTCTAATCTAACTCTCAGCACGAAAGTGAAAGTCATTTTCACTATGTTAAAATGTCCTTCTGAGTGTCTACAATGTGTTAGAAAGTTTTCCCTGATTGTCCTTATTTTTTTTTCCTGCCATCGTTCTCATCAGCTGAAAAGCAATTACCAAAAGAACTGAAGCATTTTTATCTACTGCCTTCCAGCCTCCTTGGGGACGTTAGAGTTTGATCTACTGTACGAGAGAGCCACCAGTTCCTTACACTGCACCGTCCTGAGAGCAAAGGTAAATACTGTCCTCTAAAAACGCCACTGGAGCCAACACAGGTAGTTTGTCTAGTCGCAGTGGGGAGTAAATATTTCATTTACCTCTGTATTGGTCATATTTGTGTGTTCAACAGGTGACACAAAAAAAGCATTTTTCTATCACTATCCTGTAAATAAAAACATGCCCGAGGGCAGAGACAAAACGGTGTACTGGAGACTCAAATGTCTGAAAGGCAAAGGCAGATGTCATATTTTTCATTTAAAGATAACACACAATGACTGGGCAGCTCACTCAGGATTTTTAACTACATTCAGAGTGCCTCCAATGCATTTTTGGACTGCCTGCATGTGCTGGTCTTTTACACCAAGTGAGCTGCGAGTTGATGTTTTTTATCTCTATGTGACTATTTGCCCATTCCTTGAAGAGCACCTCATTTTTTAACAACCAACTACACAGAGCCTTTAACCTGTGCAGCACTCCCTATCTTTTCTCTCATATTTTTCATTATTGGCCCTTGAAAATGTAAAGTGCAAAATGGGTCGTTTGTGAGCAACAGGCACTTCACCAAAGTTTATACAGATGGATATTTCAGTATGTCCTGCAACAAATGCAATCTTTGATTGATGTGTCAGATTTAAAGGGTTCTTACATCATCAGATATGACACGTATGACAAGCCAAGGCTGCAATTTGTTGCCATCTTGAGATGCCAAAATAGAGATGTGGACTCATTTCCAGAAGGCGTCTATACGTACGTAGGCATTTTGTGTGTAGAATTACATGTTGTCTTCATGATTAAATTGAACAAGATACGAAGCTCATTATGCCCAGTTGACTACCCATGCGTATATTGAGCTCAGGAAAAAAAAAAAAAAAAACTGGGACCGCTCTAGTGCATCTGATTAATAGCGTCAGCTGTGATTGATTATGGTTGCTCTCCAGGAGCAGGGTTGGAGACGCCTGATTAAGATTATGTCATTGGATGTATAAGCGGCCTCGATCAGATGATATCCGTTGGGTGCCGACTGTACATGCTCTGTCTGCCATGCAAGCTACAGCTACCACAAGGAGGAGAAGACTAACAACCCGGATAGGAAGGCCACCAGAGAAACTGAAGTGGCTTTTGAGCACTTCCTTTCTGCAGTTAATTGTGAGTTTCCAGCTGGCAACGGACATCAATATGCTGTGAGACGTGGGACTCCCAATGTCAGAAAGACATAAAATTTTGTTTGGAATGAAAATCGGGTTGATGATATTTCAAATGTCTGACGTGGATGTTGTTGTGAGGATTTTGTTCTTCATACCTTATGCCTAAATGTCGTTATTCTACACCAAGATAACGTTGGCATGAGACGTTTTGCAGACGTTGGATTTTGGTTACCTAACAACACAACTTCAAACCAACAAAATATCAACATCATCTGTAGTTAGTATTCTACGTCAAATTGAAGTTGGCATTAGACGTCCTGACATTGAATTTTGGTCAGCTTAAGGCACAATCTAAGGGTGCTTTCAGACCTAGAGTTGTGTTGCTTTGGTCTGAATCAGAGACTCATTTTGTTACAAAATTGCATAATTGCCTAGAGTTGATTCGTGTTCTAGCGGCAACATTTACAAGCGGACCAGATCAAATGCCTTGTGTGAGAAAGCTGCTCTTGATTGGTCAGAATTTCCATGTGGAACAAATCCAGGAAGTAAACAAAACGTTGACTTGTAAGATAAATGCGGGACTTTCTAATATCAGAATAAAGGGACAACTACGCAGGTTGATTTTAGCGCTGGTCATTGTGGACTATATTGCTTGCATTATTCATTTTAGGCAAACCGTACAGTTTGAAAACGAGGCGCGGCTCCAACTAGAAAACAATGTTTTGATGCATTGGATGTGCTGAATGTGCTTATCAAGGCAGTACAGGAGGAGGTGCACATTAATAATCCTCCAGGACTGTAACATGCTCATGTTTAACCCAAACAATGTGTCACGTGACTGCAGTTGGTTCAGATCGAGGTCAGAACACGTTCTCACCACAAACAAACCGCATCAGAGTTTGTTCGTAACCAGACCGAGACCACCTCTTCAAGAAAGTTTTGGTGTGCACCCGAGTGTAATTGCTGTGTTCACACCTGCCTAAATGAACCGCACTTAGGGGGCAAATGAACTTGAGTTCAATTGAACTGAAACAGGGCAGGTGTGAAAGCACTCTAAATACAACCAAACAAACATCTACAGACGCCAGTGGCCAGCTGTGTTGTTTGAGTTTCTGTATTCATTGCTCAATACAGATCGAATAATGGGTAGTCACTGATATATAATAACACTCAAATCTTGTTAAAGACAACATGGAAGGAACCTCTAACCTAATACATAAGATGTCACTTATAGACGCCTTTTCGCAGAGAGTTTCATGGGCCTAGCAATGAGTCCACATTACTACTTTGGCATCAACTGTGGCTTGTCTACTTGCTATATATCAGATTCTACTTGTGTTAGAGCACCTGAAATTTGGTATAACATCAATCAAATACTGTATTTCTAGCTTTAAGTATAGAAATGTCCATGTACTTTGGGGGCTCTAAAATGTAAATAAAAAACCTCTCTCTGATTTGGCATGGACTAACCCTAAACTAAGACTATGAACATGGCACATGGAAACATTATGCCTCCTACATCAGTGGTTCCCAACTGCTCCAGCTTCAGGGTCCAGATTTCTCCTTAGTCATTAGCTCAAGGTCCACACAGTTAAATATCTTCAGTGTCATACTTGCGTTTGGCCATGTCGCCGAGCTAGTTTGCTGTCTCTTTCCAAGTAGCTGTCCGTTAGTCACTCACTCTACAGCAGTAAGGGCACTTGAGAATAAAAGCTCTGTGCCAGAAATTCATTTTACTTAAAAATGAAGTGTGTTTTATACAAACTTGAATTCAGAATGGACCTGTGACCCACTAGTTGGGAACCACTGTCCTACATCAACATGTTAGCATCGTCATTGTAAGCATGTTAGCATTTCCCTCATAGCATCACTATGCCTTAGTACAGCCTCAGAGAGCTTGTAGCATGGCTGCAAACTCTTAATCTGGTTTCCTTTTTATTTCTAACTCTAACTTAAAAGTTTTGTAACTGGGTGTAATCACTGCAAATCATAATAAAAGCCTGTCTTTCTAGATATACAATGAAACACAGCTGAACAGCTTTTTGTTTCACTAATGTAAGAGAAACAAATTAAAGAAGTTACAGACTCCAACTTTTAGATTAGGTATTTAAATTGGTAGTATATCCTCTGCACTAAATGGTTATCTGAAAGTAAAACTCCTCCTCCTCCTTTCTACTGCTGTGCTTTAGATTTAATTTGCAAATGAACTCCTCACCTCTCTGTCTGGTAATCGTTTAACATTTCATTACTGGTGTTGGCAGTTTGCACAATGTTCTCAATCAATTATTTTATATCTCTCCCATCTCACTCCTCTGTATTAGGGTCTGAAGCCCATGGATTTCAACGGTTTGGCCGATCCTTATGTCAAGCTGCACCTGCTGCCAGGAGCCTGCAAGGTCTGATTTTATTATCAGGACATGGCTTTTTCCCCGCGTTCTTCTACAATTTAAAAGGACTTTCAGTAACCTGTTTGAGTGCACACTTTGTTCAGCTATAATCTTGAGCTGCAGTATCAAAGTGCATGTGCGGATCGGTAAATCTGCCCTAAAACAAAATCACCTTGTCGCCAGTAAGAAGTTGTTTTTCCTTTGAGGTTTTATTTGCTGTTTGCAGCTCTGAGATTGTTTCCCGCTCCTCTCTGCTGTGATGCACAGGCCAATAAACTGAAAACCAAGACTGTTCGCAACACGCTGAACCCTGTGTGGAACGAGACGCTCACCTACTGTGGGATCACCGAGGAAGACATGTATCGCAAAACACTCAGGTAAATGTTTGCTTTATGTCTGGCTATTTCTGTCTCCTTCACGTCCTACCTCTCTGCTCTGTCGAGTCCATCAGTACGCTGACTATTGCTTACAAAGGATTTCTTATCGTCTATCTCAATCACAGGCCTTTATCCTTTCTCTTCTCTCTCCTATCCTTTCTCTTCTCTCTCCTATCTCCGCTGATCCTTTGATCCCCCTCTGTCACCTCACCTTCGTTCCTTCCCATCCTCACATCTCTCCTGTCCACTGGGATCAGAAAAGATCTCCCCTCACTCTTTCTAAACCATCCCTTTTTTTGTCTTTCTTTCTGTCTGTCTCCCTGCCTTCCTCTCTTTCCAAGTCGCAGTGACAGATTGAGGTCAGACTAAGCACCACGGGGTGTTTTAATTTCATTGACCCCCTCCAGAGGTGACAAAAGCTGCGAATTGTCTCTGCCTGTGACTAAAACTTTGCCACTGCGCACGTGGGCGTGGGATTTAAATAGGATCGACGGTTGATCTCTCGGGGGAAATCAGAGAAACTGGCCCTGCAACCGGCCTTCGACACTGTTAATTCAGCAGAGGAAGTTTAACCCAATGAAACATTTAAACATGTTGACTTCACACGCTGCAATGCACTGACATTTGAAAATGTCAACAATGTGACAATTTCATCACTTTTTTACATCCACGTAAATCTGGATTGTGTAATAGATGTAATAAAACTGTTAGGGTAAATTATGAAGTATTATTCCAACCCTTTACAGCCCTGACACACAAAGCCGATGGTCGGGTGTTGGTCACTGTTTGTGCCCTATTTTTTTCGGTGCATCCTGCACTGTTGGCACTAATTGGCCCTTGTCAGCTTTATTTTGTCTGATTCAGCATGTTGAATCTGCACAGCAAAGCCCATCTGTGAATGAAATCCCCCTGACTGGCAACACAGGTTAGTGCACGGGAAGAGAAAAGGAAGTGAGGCAAGTAAACAAACAGCTTAAGTCAAGAGGACGTGAGATTGAAACAAACTTGTTGTATTAGGTATGATATTTTTTTTTAGTCATTGAACTCTTTAACAGAGACTACTGGTAACTATGTTTTGTCCGCTAGCACACAGATTGTGCTGTAATGTGCTAACTGGCTAACTAGCATCTTGAACCCATTCTGTTGGTCTTCCTGTTTCCCTTTTTTAATGACAAATGCACACGACCGCTGCCTGCTGGTGTGAAGAGTTATTTCTCTCTTGCAGGCACAGAATGTATGTGATGGTTGGCCGCTGGCTGTCGACTTTTTGGCCAAGACACAGGCGACATTAGGCAGCGCAATAGTTGGCCTTCGTTGCCCCTAGCTCTTGGTGTCGATTTGTTGTGTCTGGGCCTTGACAGTTAACACCCTTCACACTTTTAATAAACAGCTGTTGCAGATATCCGTACATTTTAGAGTCAGTAGTTGTCTTATAGTATGCTTTTCTAAACACACAGAAATTAACTAAATTCGCACTAGAGCTGCCCCCGACTAAGACTTTTCCTAGTCGACCAGTAGTCATCATTTACGGCCATTAGTGGACTAGTCGCCCGCATGTTTAAGATTTTAATTTAATTATTAAATGATATATTTTGGGCGGGGCAACACAATGGTTTGAGTTGAAGGTGTGAGAAAGAATAGTATCAGTAACATTGTTAACACTGTGCTACATTGCAGAGAAATACAAAACCGTCCTAATGAACCTTCATTAATATAGGCCTATATTTTATCTACAAGTGCACGTCACACACTGAGCGGGCCGCCTGTTAATGACGCTGTCGGCAAAGCAGTAATGATTGTGCTAAGTGGCTAATGGGCATGTAGCTACTTACAAGTTTAAATTAAATTCCCACAGGGTCCAGTCATATAGGTTTTGATTTATTTAGACGAGGCACAGCTCCTAACAGAGTTTCACATTACTTTTTTTTTTTTTTTGCGACTTAGCAACCAATGAAATTTTGCCGACTAATGACCTTTCTGATCGACTAACATTTGGTTGACCATTAGGGGGCAGCCCTAATTCGCACGTCAATAATTTACTAAAACTGATGTTTTTGTCATGAGTACTTTTTCACAGATTACGCAGCAAAAAGGAATATACCTTTATTGTCAGAGCAAGGTTAATTTTTCAGAGCTTTCGCACCGTGAACAGAGGCATCCACCAATCACGTCATGCCTATACTTATGAGAATTATGAAAAAGCTTCATGGACACTCCGTAGTCTGAACCAAGATGGCAAACTTCACTGTCTTCAGCCTTGACAAAGGCAGCACAGCAGATCCACTTCTTCCATTCTTATCTTTAATAATAAAAGCCCTAAACATATATACTGCATGTCTGTTCACCCGAGGGAACTCAAATTTTGTCAATAGGATCCTGGTAGTTGTTGCAAATTTTGCAAATCTATGCACATTTTATTGAACAGGTGCTGCAACTCTCGCAAATTTGCATCACTGATGACATGATTAGTTTTGATGCTAAATATTCACAGGTGCGTATTTTGCATTTTTGTGTCGTTTCCTCACACAACCCTGGTGCATAAAAAGTGATTTATAGTGCCTTAAAAGTCAAAAGCAAGACTCCTTCTGGTGTATCTGCAAGCTTAAACAGCAGGGTTTCCTCTCAGACCTGCATTTTTTTTTTTCAGAGTTTCAACACTTTCAATACAGGAAGAAATCCATCACCGTAAAGGGAGGTTTTCCAATTTCTCCACTGACAGCAGCTTCATTCGACCAGAATTCAACGTAACCACGAGATATGCCACTGTTTGAAAAAGGGCAAGGCTCTTTTTTTACACCACTTTTTCTAAACTATAAAAAAGTGCAGTTCTGTTAATGTTTCTGCTTCAAACTTCAAACCAGCGTCCACTGACAAATGGCCTCATGATGACAGGAAGTCATGATTTACCATCCTTATCATGTCTTTTATTTAATTCACAGTTGTCTGTAGGCTATTGGTCAGTCAACTTTTACACTATAAGGAACTGATTTATGGAAGTTTGGTGGGCGTAGAGCCCTGTCCAAAACTGTATTAAAGTGCAATGTACCATACTGCAGCTAGTAAAAATTAATGTGGTTTTTGGTCATTACATAATAAGTGCCATAGGTCAATTTTAGCTAATTGTAATTGTCACCACAATGTAATTATAAATGTAACTTAGTGATATACAAAAATAATTTCTGCAACACCAAGGGTCAGCACGCCCGTGTCCCCGCCTCGACAGGCACTCGACCCCTGTGCCAGTCCCTGCAGGTGGTGGGCCCATGACCCAAGGCCCAGCCACTAGACATTCGTTGGCGAGCTCCCCCAAGGTCTGGCTCCAGAGGGGGGCCCTGAACGTTTCATCACCTCCTGGGCATGTCCCACTGGTAGGAGGCCCCGGGGCAGACCCAGAACACACTGGAGGGATTACATATCTCGTCTGGCCTGGGAACGCCTTGGGGTGCCCCAGGAGGAGCTGGAAAGTGTTGCTGGGGAGAGAGAGACGTCTGGGGTGCTTTGCTAGGCCTGCTGCCCCTGCGACCCAACGTCTAAAAAGCGGTTGAAAATGGATGGATGGATGGACAAACATGATTTCTTGGAGTAGGGGGGACAAAACTATGAGATACTAAGTCAACTTTTTGATGCATGTCTCTTAATTTTGAGTTAGTAAGACTAAAGTTTTACTTTATTTTTATTGTTGTCATATCTAACTTTTCACTCATTTTTTTCCCGACAGAAATGATCTTCTGTAAGAGTGACTATATCATCCACTGAGACATTTCAAAAAGCCTTTAAATTACACTGTGTCAAACAGTACCAGTGAACATCTTCAGTAGTTACGTCTGACATGGCCATTTAAGTTGGTGACAGCTGGTGCTGATTAGATTAATCACCCTGCTTTAACGGCATTATAAAATCTTCTTGATGTAGTCGAAAATGCGAGCAGTCACAGCGACAGTATAACGTGTATGTTACCGCCTGCTGTGTAACTGTAGAAACCGTACATCCGTGTCACAGTATGACTCTACGCTTCACACTTGGCTTTCTGACCTATCGTACTCGCTCACCAGTCTCTATCCTCAAGCCCTTTTCATCACAGCCGTCCTTTACTCATACATCTAACAGGCCGTCTTTCACCTCTCAGCTCTGACTGATTTCATCTCTCTTTATTCTTTCTCTGCCTCTCCCCACAGCCTTTTTCTTTCTTCCATTTTCATTCTTCCCATTTTTTGCTGCCATTGGATTCTGAAGGGCTCATAAGCTACTCGGCTCGGGGGACACTGACACATATCTGGTGTCCCCAGGCAACTGGCCCCTTGCACCTTCTTCATTTCTGCATTACCGTGTTTTATTACCAGAACCTGAAGGCAGCAGGTGACTGCGATATTTTACTCCTGTGGCCGTGAATTAAGTTAGAAGACGAATAAAACTCCTCTGACAGATTGCATTCTTGGGTTTTCTTCTCGTCATTGCGTGTCTTTCATTCACATTTACATAAAGCACAGAAAGAGGCAATCATACCGGATGTCTAACCTGTAGTAGCATACTGATTTTCCACTTCTGCCTACAGTATAGTCATGCACATTTGTGCGCATTAATAAGTCCTCACACACACACTCACAGATTTAAATAAATGCTTTCGTCTTATCTCTCCTTCTCACCCACATCACTCCATCCCTCGCTCGGTGGCTTTTGATTTTACATACACAACCAGCCTCTATCTCCCTCACTCCTCTCTGTTGCTCCCACCCAGTTATGCATTTCGAGTGACATCATGGCGTAATGGTGTAAACGTTTGCCAGCCCCATGAATATGGATTGACTTAACCTTGCATGATGCACTTTCACACTATTTAAATTTCCACAGCAGGGAAAATGGTAATTACTTGTACAGTGTGCGAACGCAGATGCTGGATCTATACGTAGGTTTTTCTTCTATTCAGGTCAGGTCCATGTCAACAGTTTCCCTCTCTCATTATAATGTTTCCACAGCATTAGGAATAATTATGAGTCATATGCGACGTTGTTTAACTAACTTTCTCACCCTGCTCACACATTCATACGTCTATATTTTACTCTGCATCATTAATCAGCTTCACTTACTCTTCATGTTTCCTTCTCTCCCCATCTTCCTCCTTTTTTACCCCCCCCCCCCCCCCCCCC
>NC_065518.1:20054008-20074965 GCF_006386435.1 Epinephelus moara | reverse complement strand
GGGGGGGGGGGGGGGGGGCAGAAGGAATATAAAAGGCAGGATAGGAAAGACAGACTAAAAGAAAGGAAAGAGGGAAATGAGAGTTTAAGACAGAGATGAATGACTTGAGGGTACAGTAAAATTCAATATATTAGGGTCCCCTGTGTGACTCACAACCTCATCTTTTAACATAGGAAACGGGGGAAAGGTGGAAATGAGAAAAAGAGGGGAGGCAGGAAATTGTTTACGGGCTAACAAGGAGACGTTAAAATATCGATATTTAGTACAGCGATGACGACCGCACACCTGGGTCTCAAACATACAAAACAACAAATGTGTCTGTACAATCTCTGTAGCATCGTTAGAGCCAAACAAATGTGTCCCAGAAGCTGCTGGACAAAACACTGACTTATGCTGATATTGATAATTGAGAGTAAACAGAAAATAATAGGCAGGTTTTCCTGCGACATAAACACAGAATCATAAATATTTACAGCAAGGATCCTTGAAATGTGTTTATGAGCGTTGTCAGAGAGAAATATACCGAGGCAGGCGTTTTACAGCCAAACATTATGCTTTATACTTACAAATGGCAATAACACTAAAGACAAAAGTAAATTCAGAACAGCAAACTGTAGAGTTGGCTGTACCCGACTCTGAATTATGTCAGTCGAGTCAGATGTTGCTGTTCAATACCAATATTAGACTACTCATCCCTTTGAGTGTCATAACAAATTACTTCGTCCTCCAGAGCTCCTAACGGTGCAAACGCCACACTGATAAAAGCATACAAGAGTCTACAGGACTATAACTATTTTGTGTGTTTGGGTCCATGACTGAAACGACTGCTGTCTTGTTTTTAGCTGGGGGAGTAAATGTAGTTGAGTATAACTGCCTTTTAACTCTGTATATGGATGCACCCCTTTCAGGCTAATATTACTAGGTAATGTTAATATATGCTAACTTTAGCGACTATTTTTACCTGAAACGCCATTAATATGAAGTCTGGGTCATGGCTAAAAACACGGAGAAGTTGTAATATCACATTATATTTGACCTTTCGCTAAGCCCCGCCCCTTTGTGATGACATCTTTTTTTCACTGTTAAAATCATTAAAAAGCAAAAGCAGCATGTGTATACATTCAATAGGCTATATCTTCAGTAGCTAGCTAGCTAACCCTACACTTTTCAGGGTTTGATTTTGGTTTTGGAACAGGGAAGAAACTTTTTCCGACCTCTCCAGGCAACGAGTATCATTAATACACGACGTGCCCCAGGCACAACATTTAGCTCCAAATCTACAAAACCAGCCTGAAAATGGGGGAAATCTGGAACGATTACATTAGAGTCAATGGAGCACAGCTGCCTGCCCTCCATCTCGACAGCGCTACGAAATGATGTTATATGCAAAGAAGCTATATAGTAAATAAGCCAAGTTAGCCCTCCAAGCTATTGCGTGTTAACTACGCCAACAATGTTAGCGTTTGTTTTGTCTGAGTCTGACTGGGTAAACGTTCTCTTCCTCTGGGCAGCTGCCTCCATCTCACTCAGACTCACCCTGGGTCTGAGTCCGCAGCTGTCTGTACCAAAGAGCTGCATGAAAGCGAGGAGTGCTCACTCTGCAGCTATATCTAGGGGCAATAACATCCTCAGAGGTACACTAACGTACTGAAGTAACTGACAAACAACTAAAAATGACCGCTCAACCTAGAGAATTTTAGCAAACTGAGGGGTCTAAGAATGAAGATTAGCAACTTCAACTTTCAGGGGGCAGCCCCTAACAGTCCATTAAAACAAATACAACAAAAAATGTGAAAGAAATAGTTCAACCAGGGGCGGAAATCCCGGGGGGGACAGGGGGGACATGACTCCCCCTTCAATAAAGCTGTACCCCCCTAGAATAATTTGAGACACAATTAATAATTTTTGAACAATGCAGTAGTATTTATTAAAAGCCCAATGTAAGCGGTGCTCATTATAAAAGCGCAATAATGTGCTATTTAAATCTTAAAAGATTTAGTCCCCCCCTCCCATTCCTAGTAGTGGTATATCCCACACTCTTTCCAACGGGCGGGGCTAGCAGCCGTTAGTACTTGGCAGGAGTTGCAGCGTGTGGCTGGACCCGGCTGCCCACATTGCGCGGGGTAAGATGTTCACTCACACAGATACAGTTTAACTTACACAAGTTACAACACATCCCATTTACTGTTACAACAAGCCCCAGGCCCAGGCTGATAATATAAACTGTCTGCAACATTTCTCCTGCATTGTTCAAAAGCCAGAGTTTAGTGATAGTCAGAGAGGACAGCGACGGAGCGGCTCGTAGTTAATATCTGTAGGCTCTCCACCTGTCAGTGAGACAAACATGACAGACGTGCAGTTTAACTGACGAGGAGCGGCCATTACGCACAATTATTACGCACGGTTTTGAGGTGCGCAGCGGCAGATCTCACAGCACACTGTTTATAAACCATTCACCAGTTTAATTGCAGGAAATGTTTATCTCATTGCCGGTAAAAAAACGAAAAAAAACAAACAAAAGGGTTTGCTCCTGCAGCCAGCAAGAGACGAAGGATCCATTCCACACACCTGAGCCAGATGAAAAAGAGGGAGAGAAGGAGAGAGATCGAGTTTTGGTCTTTGATGAATGAAGCCTTATTGTTTTGCTGCTATTAAACAATGAGAGACATGTTTTCTCCGTTTACTTAATAGCATAAATATTCACACTACTGCGCACGGGGAGACAGAGACCTGCTCTGCTCCAGACACACTCAGCACTTTGGACAGCACGGCGCACCTGACTGTTGTCGATGTGTACATGTTAATTTGATTTCAATCATTTTGTTTTAAATCTGGACATGTGCAGGTGGACTCAGCCAGTGCTAAGAAAGGTCCTATGCCTGCCTGTTGGAGAGATAGAGAAAAGATTAAAGCGTCAAATTGCGGTAAAAGATGTATAAAAGACAGGCTACAACTTTTTTTCCTTGTCCCCCCCTGGAATTATTCTCTAAAATTTTACTGTTTATTGTCCCCCCCAACTATGAAATGGGATTTTCGCCCCTGAGTTCAACGGTTTTGGAAATACGCTTATGAGTCTATGTGATTACATTACATGGCCGAAAATATGTAGACACTCGAATAAAATATGCAGACACTCCAGCATAACATCCAGCTGTGGTTGTTGAACATTCATTTCACAACCACAAAACCATGAGCATTAATGTACTGTCTGCTCCTGTAGGAAGACTTTCTGCCAGATAGTAAAATCTGGCTGCTGGGATTTGCTCACATTCAGCCACAAAAGAAAGCAACAGCGAGGTCAGCCGCTATTGTGGAGCTTAAGGCCTGGCTCGCAGTCACTATTCAGACTCATCCGAAAGGAGTTGGATGATATCGAGGTCAGGACTCTGTCCAGTCAAGGTCTTTCGCACTAAACTGGAAGAATAAATACCTCTGTCAAGAAGGAGGTTATGTTTTCGGTTCGTTTTGTTTGTTTGTCAGCAGGATAACAGAAAAACTACTGGCCCAGTTTTTATGAAAGTTAGTGGAAGGGTTAACTTTCGTTAATGTTGTGAGTTAGGACATTTGGCCTTGGTGGATAAATGCCACACATTTTTAAATCCAGTAGATCGTATCATACTAAAGTTTAATAGTGACAGAACAGCCAATTGTATAAATAAAACTGCCTGATATCAGACAGAATTGTAAACTCGTTACACTCCGTTTCCATCTTCACTCTGACACTGCGTCTACTCTTACCGATTTCTGTGAGGGAGGGGGAATCAATTTTCTCTAGACAATCACTAGACACCAATGTATCTGCCTGAATCTAACGTCATTTTAAGTTAACCCTGATGTGTAGCCATGCCAACCTACTTCTTTTGCCAGAATTTTGAGAGCGGAGCTTAGAGAAGTAAAAGAAACTACGATTTCAGGAGATATTGAGAAGTATGTCAATGTATCAATTTAGAGAAACCTCAATGGTATTGTCTATCTTGTCTATAGCGGTTGCCATTGTTTTTATTTCTACTCATTGGTTCCTGTGGCTAATGTAAAGTCCTCCTGTGGCACTCATTGGTTGTATTTTTATTTTAACTGAGAAACCACTGTTTCATGTCACGATGCCAGATAAATCAGTCAACTCGAACTATGTGAAGTGGGAGGATTCAAAGGTCAAAACCCAGGGAAGAAATAAAAGAATCCATATCACAGTGCACATTAACAGGTACCAGTAATCACGTGGGGCTGCCTACACATGTAGCCAATTAAACTTCATACAGAGAGCAGTCCTTACGGAGCACTAGTTTGACATAATCCTAATCATTCTAGAAATATATCCAGACTGGTCGAGGTTACAGATTTGCATATCATAGAAAATTGGTTTATTAATCTAAGTGGAGGTCTGCGCTCTCCAAGTGCCCTTCTGACTTTGTTCACAGGGACATTACCATGTTGAAAAAGGAAAGGGCCTTCCACGAACGGTCGAAAGCACACTGCTGACTAACTGTCATTGTGATTTGTAGCATAACGATTTCCCTTCACTGAAGGAATTAAAAGACCAAACCAAGAAAAATAGACCAAAATCTACTCAAAGGACAATGCTGTCCACATACTTTTGACCATATAGTATATTTTGCTTCAAAGACAAAATATGTAAGTTTTACGCATTAAAAAATCTAAAAACGACCACAGCATTGTTATGTATTTTGCCAGGTGGTGTACTCAACATTATCTCATTTCCAGCAATGTTAAACCCAGAGAAATCTGTCATTTAGATCACGGACACAGATTGTGCCATTTGGTCACTGTTGCTTGTCAGTGGCGTCATATCTCCTTTGTGCATGTAGCACGGTTGTGGTTGTCTGCCTGAGGCTGTCATAAATTTACTTTTTATCCAGTTCTAGGCCACATTTTTATGTTACACTTTTTACATCTCAGTTTTTAGCTATATTTTTTAACCACAGGATTTGAGTCATCAGACATCTGGATCTTAAGTTATCAGAGAAACAAACTGAGCAAACATTAACAGCAGCTCATAGGAGAGAAACAACATTGGAGAAACACAGATTTTCACTGTGAAACTACTTTGTTCAGTGTTTTTACCAGTTTAAACCACTGTGTCCATTCGTTTTTTGAGACTAGGAGGACTTTGCAGATAATTCTGCTCCCGGTAAAAAACTCCAGAACATCTGGATCTTAAGTTATCAGAGAAAAAAGCCGAGCAAACATTAGCAGGTGCTAGGCTAGCGGCCTGTCTGCCTTATGCCGAACAGTGTCAGAGAAACACTGATTTATTCTGTGTTTTTACCAGTTTTAATCTCCTGGGGTCTCATTTATAGACATGGCGTATGCACAAAACAAGGCCTGAAAGAGGCGTACGCCACTTCTCACGCAGAAGTTGTGATGTATAAAAACAGACTTGATGGGAGAAACTTTGTCCCATGCTTATGAACGTTATGGAGACAGGAAATTGGTGACGCAGATGTAAGGCGGAAGCCTGATTGTAGAAATTGTCGAATATTTTTTGGCACATGCGAACATACGTACATTTTTAGTGAGGATCCTACGCATTGTTTTATAAATGAGACCCCTGGTCAGTTTGTTTTGGGGAAGAAGAGACCTTTGCAGATAATTCGGCCTGTAGAAAAACCCTTCTGAACACTGAAGGAATCCTAATTGGGAGAAACTGACTGCAATGACGGCATTGCTTGGTGTTTTGATCGAGACTCCTAGCAGCATTACATATTGTGTGTTTAAGCCAACATCAGCTGGGCTTACTGAGAATAACAAGTATTGGGTAAACAGAGCACAGAGTATGACATCTATTCTTTTAGCTCACAAACAGCTTTTTGTGCGGGCTAAATGTCAGACGGGTCACGTGTGGGAAAAGGGTACACAGAGATTGGGAGAATAAAGGCAGAGGAGAAAGAGCGAGAGGATGGGGGGGGTGCAGCGTCAATAGAGAGAGCAAGTGAGAGAGATGAGAAACAAATGGATTAAAAAATAAAAGTGGTGGCGAGCAGGGGGCATGCGCGTGAGAAGAGACAGGAGGGCACTGCGTTTTTGTTCTTCATGAGTTGGAAAGGGCTGCTGGTATTAGATTGGCCCTCTGGGGCCGGTGGCCACTCTGCGATCAAACGCTAAAGCCCTTCTGTCATCCTGCAAACCAGGCCTGTAATTTTCAAAGTGGCTTCGCCCTCAGCTCGATGCGCCTATTGCTTTATGTTCATCCTATGCTTCTATAACCTGCTCGTACGGCGTTTCTGTCAGTCATGTTCCTTTATTATTTATCTCTGTCTCTTCTTTTTGCCTCCAGCTGCCTTCTCCGACTGCGATGAGCACAGCCCTGAGAGGAATCTCCTGCTACCTGAGAGAGGTGAACACGACTCCTCTTGTTTCAGTCAGCATGACCCTCCATCTGTCTGTCTGTCCTTACAGTCCATCTTTCATCCTGTCTTACAGGAATACACTGAGTTTTGTTCACCTGCTGTTCACCCAGTATGAGACCACAAGGGTCATATGACTGCAAGCAATATCCTTAAAGTATGAGAATAAACCTGTCAGTATATCACAGTTGCTTTTAGATTTATTTTATGGCCTCAGAGCACAAAGTTTTACAGGCATGTCCAAACTTTTTTGAACCGGGGCCAGAATAGATAATGTGAAAACACCCAGGGGCCAGCTGCTTCATCACTTATTGAAAAAAAAAAAAATCACGTACAAATGACACAAGAGCAACTGTTTTATCTATAAGTGAAGAAGTATTCAACTTTCCACGGCTCCTGAAAGCGGCGTCTGTCCCTCTTGATTTTACTCGTCTTTGCTGTGGACATGTCCGCTACCTCACAGGAAATATCTGGTGTTAGGTGACTGCTCCTTTGATTGTTTTGCCATTTGTCTACGAAAACACATTAGTTCCACTGGTGTAGTTCCTACTTGGTGCATGTCTACAAACTGTGTGATTGTCCTGCTGTCGTGAGGTGAATGAAAAAATGCAAAGTGATCTTGCTTGATTAGCCAATATCGTGTTAATCATATAGTATATTTTGGAAGACAAGTCAAGGGCCATTTAAAGTCTGTCTGCAGGCCAAACTTTTGGACAACTTTTGACAGGACTAGTTTATATCTAACAAGTGCTGAAAGAAATAGTCCAGTGGGATTGTCCCACCCGACTCGTTTACAGTCAAGATAACAGCTAAGATAACAAAAACATGGACTAATTCATCTCGTAACGCAGCAAACTTTAGTGGATCACAACATATTGGATATGAAATTAATCCTTAGATGCTCCGGTTAAAAAAAAGACTGAACTTTTCTATGGATGTCAGTTTTTGAGCCACGATGAAGACAAAAATGTGGCCTGGAAAGACTATAAAGCTTGTTGTTTGTAGTCGAAGCAATTTCTGGAAAACTTGTGGTCCCTACAAGCTGGTTAAGAAGAGTGAGGAGTCAGCAGTCAATGATGAAAAAACAGTCAATATAATAGGTTTCTTTTTAAGATTATAAATCACTGCAACCACAAGAGGTCGCTGAGCATAAACGTGCACACAAAATATTAGGCTGATGGGTCCGGTAGTTTGGGAGATTAGCTGCAGACAGATGGTTACACACACTCACATACACACACACAAGACCAAACGCATCATACCCTCCAGGCTTATACCTGACAGAGATAATAATAAGCAAAGATTATAAGTAATAGTTTTAATAATTGATAATCAGTAAAATGGGGCCGAAATACCAAACATTCACTGGTTCTAGCTTGAGGTTTTGCTGCTTAGCTCTATCACAAACTAAACAGCAAATCACATAATCCAAACAAATACTTCGCAGGTTAACTGAAGATGAAAGTAATCACATTCACTCACCAAGACTGGCAGGTAAACATAACTGACATTAAAGTTAAGTATGCACCACAAATTGTTCTTCTACTTGACATCACAGCTACCATTTGTATGTTTCTGCTCTTCCAGACACCTATTTGTTCACATTAATCTCTGTTAAGACATGAAAATCAATTAGCAGCCTCACTTGAGTCATGTAATCCATTAAGCCAGCATTGTTCATTGTTGTGAACTAATTAGGTACAGTACATTTCAAATCAATCTGTCGTTAGACTGAATAATTGAGTTGGATTTTTGTTTCACATGGAAAGGGATGAAAACAGTTGCTTGTTACGAAAATGGGAACACATGCAAATATCTAAAACTACAGTTTACGTTAAAGTGAGAGTACTGTGACTTCTGCTGACAAGAAGTGATAATGAAACAGTAACACAAGTAGAGATGAGTCATAAAGTTGTGAACTGACTCAGTATGTCAGCAGCATTGTCTCGTAGACAGCAGTATCCATCTACGGTAGGGCTGGGCAAGATATTGATATTATATCGATATCGTGATATGTGCCTAGGTATCGTCTTAGATTTTGGATATCGTAATATCTGGTTTTCAAGGCTGAATTACAGTGAAGCAGTAATTTTCTGTCCTATTATTTGCCTTTGCCCACTATCTACCATATCTACATTACTGATGATTGTTTATCAGATATGTCATTGTGGAAATATTTCGTTAAAGCACCAATATTCAACCCTACAATGTCGTCGTTATATTGATATCAAGATATTTGGTCAAAAATATTGTGATACTTGATTTTCTCGCCCAGCACTAACCTACAATGTGCTGGCAGTAGGCAATTTGAGGGGGGACACCATCCCCCTTGTTACAAAAATGACCAAAATGCATCCCCCTTGTTACCCTACCATCCTTCTCCATCCCCTGGGTCCAGACCCAGACACCGTCCTATGCGGACACGGTCCTATAACCGATAAATCAGTGACAATTATTGAATTTCAATGGGCTGTTTGTGCTTTAACCAGCACACCACTGTATCACTGGTGTAGCAACCAGGACACTCACAGACCAATACCTACATTAAATCACCTCAAGTTATGCTATTCAGTCAATCACATCTGTGCATTACGATAAGCATTGTGACTCAGGTGGATGGGGTACACACACAGGAGAAACGAGGCATGAGACATAAATGTCTTAGACATAAATGAGTCACAGGGAAGTATTTTCACATGGCGTGTTCTACAAAGAGACAAGCAGACGGCAAACACAGCTCTTAATCAGGAATGAACAGACTTGTATGTTCATGCTCATTCTTCCAGTGAGCAGTTCAAAACCAGGATGTCTCATCATATGTTCCTAGACCGTGGCGATTATTTAAAGCAGCACTGTGAGGCGTCGTTACAAGACAGAGCACAGAGCGTCTTTTCAGCAAACATACCCACTCAAATCCAAACCGAGGGCACAGAAAATGGAATATATTATACAGAAATGAATCACTGAATCATAGTGCAAGTTGGACATTAGATGGAGGGTGGGAGTCTGTCCCTTTTGTTAAAAATAACAAATCACCTGCTGAGTGAAAGAATGCATTTTGGCTGGAGGGTGACGAGGGCAACTGACCGGCTGTCGAATATATTGAATTTCCTTAACATTAGCCACTGTAGGCTACTGGTCATACCAGGGGGAATACAGCTGTGGCAGCAAAACCCAGAGTATCCTGAACTGAGTGAAGGCTGGCTTTTATTGCCTGTTAATTCAACCTTTAATTTGTAAAAAGGAGGAATGCTGTATTTTTCTTTTGCACATTCCAAAAATTATGCCTATTAAAGGAAGGGAAACTTGCAGACACACTCGTCTGGCCCTTTACCAAGCCAATCTAAGAGCTGTTAGAAGTTCTTAATGTCTCAGTTGCTTTCAAACACAGATGATTTCAGAGCCTCTCATCACATGTTGGGTAAATTAAAGAAGGGGTCAAACCAAAGGGCCGGGACAGTCCTTTACTTCATTAGGATAACTGGAGAAAAAACAGCTGCCTCTGTGTTTCTCACCACATTCAAGGTTGTTGAATGCGATCATCCTGCCAGTTCTCTCGCCTTGCAAACCCACCCACAAATTCATCTCTTTCCCATTCGTCTGTCACCGTGCGTGTTTGTAGCTGTGTGTGGCTGGCTCCACACTGATGCCTGTTTATTTTCACCTCCCTAATGAGTTGCTCTCTATCGATCTGTGAAGGTCTGAGCTGTTCTATTACCAGATACCTGGTGCAAATTATCCCCACTAATTGCGAGTCTCCTGCTCAGTCATGGCAGATGGCGAACTGGCTGTTGGCAGTAATGATGAATCCCGGGGAAAAATAGAGACATGGCGACCAGAGGAAAAAAGAGAGAGAGAGAGATTTAGGTTAAAAAGGAAGGGGGCAAGCTGTTGAGACAATTAGAGAAAGGGAGGGAGGAGCATGGGGAAGTGTGGGGCGTGTGGCATATTGATCGTCCTGGCTGTGTCCACCTCTCGCCTGAAGATAAGACTTAATGAGAGATGGAGAGAGATAAAAGAGAGGAGAGGCATTTAGAGATGGAGCCCATTTTACATGAAAATTACATTACAGGCAATAAAACAGAGCCTTTTTTCCATTTTCTGTGGTGAAACATAAGAGATGACTTGAAAAAGATGCACCTGGAGTGATGACAAATAGCTCGTCTTTCCTATAAATAACATACATGTATTGGTGCTGTTGGCCGTGAGGGTGAGTCACGGTGCTGTGAAAACATCGTCTTCACCCTCTGTTATTGCTTCCTCACTTTCTTTCATCTGTCACTTTACATCTACTCTGTTGTTACGCTTGTTGTCAAACAGTTTGATGTTGTCCGTGGAAAATACTCCAGCCAGGAGCGACAAAGTGGACTAGTATGTCTTTAAGGCCAGTGCTTCAGTCCGTCCGAGACAGCTCTTTGCCATCGGAGCGACTGCACTCCTGTTTATTACTTGTTCTCAGCGATAGTGATGGTTGAGTTTGTCTCTCAGCTGGGAGAGATAAACTCAAATGTTAGATCAAAGTCACTGAGCTCTTTAGGTGTGTTTGCTTCTGAGAAAAGGAAGAGCAATGAACTACATCAAAGCAAAGGACACAGTACATTTTAAAGCTGTGCAACTTTTGACAAAAGAAACGACGCATTTCTCGTCCCACAAATAAAAAGTTGAAGTCATAAACGATAAAACTCGCCCTGCACTCTTAGAAACAAGGATCGCAAAAGGGTTCTTCCTGAAAGGCTGAGTTTCTGACCAGAACCATTTGCTTCTGAGGCCAGGCCTATAGACCCTTTCAGGGCCGACGTCACAATGACGTCATTTTATTAGCGGGAGGCAAAACACCACCCGCCATTACAGGGCTGTAGGCTACATGAGTCTTAAAATGTTGTCTTGTTGTGTTATTGGGAGCCAGAATAGAAGAAGTCATGGATCGAAAATTTATCGCATACCAGCTGCCACTGCCCGTCAACAAAAGCAAGTCAACTAGGTTTAAATGAGACGAAAAGGACTGGACGGAGGCGATCATCAAAAATGCAGCGCACACCATATCAGGTTAGGGAAAATGATTTACTGTTGTAGGGATGAAAAATGTTATGTGTATGAAGGGTTATCATGTCCACCTAATCAGAAATACGGGAGGTATTAAAAGGAATATTGCTTTTTAGTGCATTAGCTAACGTTGGTTTCAATAGCAAGACGAACTGGAGGAAACAGTTCAAGTATCGTCCTCCTTTGTAAGATTGACATAGTAATCAACCACAAAGCTTCCTGTGACATCATCCATCCACTGAGTGAGAGCATACAGGTCGGCCAGTCTGGTCACATTGGTCAGTGTTTACTTTTTCAAGTAACACTCGCGGTCCTGGAGAGTGAGTGACCTGACATGGTGCAATTGTAAATTCAGTCTGACACTAAAACGAGAGCGTTATGAATTTACGAATGGTCCAGTTTGTGCCAGAGTTTGCTCAAACACTCAAAATGAGTGTAGAATATTTCTGAATGCACCACTCACATCATCTTCCTTCATTGTCTAAGACAATCCAATACAACTTGCTAGCTAACCCTGGCTGAAGTGTTTTGCCTCCAGCTAAGCCCCGCCCACCAAAAAACATCACACTGTTTACCAACAGTAAAGGGTCTTTAAACGCAAAAGTCTGCCCGTGAGTGACTGAGTGATGAAGTTACACCACTGGTCAGAGTGACTGATGATGTGAGTGTTGGCCATTGCTCTTTTGAAATAGGCGCTGACACGTTGACAGTCTTGTATTACTGTATTCCTCCAATCTAAAGATGCCATTAGACACAAATTCCCGCCGGGTGTTGCGATGGATGTGACGCGAATGACATGAAATACGCGAATTAAGCGGTGCGAATTAAGCAAGTAGCGCGACTTCACATCAGAGTTGAAAAATCTTAACTTCAGTGACCAATTCACGCCGCGAAAGCCAATCAGCATTGAGAACCTCCGGGGATGTTTGACACAGAAGACGGACCAGCGGAAATTCATTCATCAATTCAGCTATTTCACACACATATGACGCAAGCTCTTCGCGCATATGAAGCGGGTCAATACAAAATATTCCAGCATTCAAATTGGCATCACGTTTGGTGTGAGCACATCATAAGAAAAAGTCAAGGTGAACAGAAGTCTGTGACTGGGTGACTGCCGGCCACTTCTGTTACAAATTAAAAGCCCTCTAGCGTTTCATACTGCCATATACTAGTCTTGTTAAAGGAACGGTTCTTCAAGGGTTCACCTGTAAGACTAAGAGGTTCCATTAAAAACCCTTTTCACCCAAAGAACCTTTTTTAGAAGAAAGATATCTTCAATGATTATTGAACTCATGGGTGTTGAAAGATCCTCATCCTTAAATATATATTGTTTACCTATGTTTCAAATGATATTTTTAAATGTAGATGTATCTGGAGTCCCCTTAATCAATTCATTTTACTTGGTCTGCCATGGTTGGTATCTGCATTTTATATTTTCTTCTAATTTGGAACTGGGTTTCGGTTCCCAACCACTGCACCACTGACAGAGTAAAGGAACCCTGTATGGTTCTAGATAGCACCTTTATTTCTAAGAGCATGCTCAGTTCAGTGCACTCAGGGGTTTTGCAGCTACAGCCTTAACAAACGAACAAAATATAACCTTGAGTCTGTAATTTGCTTTGGGTATAGAATTTGGCAGTAACAGATGGATTCAGTCTGACTGAGTGTGGTAGAAACGGTGGGTAACAGCAGGAATCATGTTCCAGGCCCCCACAGACCTCCGCTACTGTTACACTGTGGTCTAGCATTTATCCTGTCACCTGTAGCAATAGTGGCCGCTGTTCAGCGAAGGTTACATAAGCTTGCTTTGATTTCTGCCGTGCTGATGCAGGAAGATCTGCACTGTACCGCTGTGGTTTGTTTTCACTGCAGCTTTCAACCTGCATCAATTGATTTGTTGGCCTTGGTAAACACACGACTGACACGTTGTCACCTTATTAAGTTGATATTTCGAGCATGTGTTCAAACAGCTGTGGCTTATTTACACATCTAACAAACACAGAGCATTTGCATTCATTTGAAGTCATGTTTGACTTGGCCTCCTTTAGCTGGGTTTCGCTCTTGACCAACTCCTGAGGGAAATATCTGACCCTTTAGTAGGGAGAATCCTGTGGGTCAAGGGATTTCTGTGGGATTCCCGCCAATGGGAACCAGTTTGACTATTCCTCACATAACTAGGACGGGACAGGGAAAAATTTAACGGGAGTGGGCTGGATGGTAATCATAATAACAATAGGTCATTTTTTTTTGTATATAAACATGCAGCTCTAATATGAACGAATGCAGGAACAGGAGTCATTCTTCTGAGATTGAGAAGAGACATGAGTTTTTTTGGGAGTGGGACAGCGACAAGCTGCAAGACGACTCTGATGGGAACAGTGAGACTGAACCACATCTGTAAAGGTGTGGGCTGTAAGTCACTAATAAAACTCTGACGAGCTGAGGGAAACTGCAAAGTCAGGTGATAATTCTCTGACAGCTCATTACCCCAAGCGACCCCTTTTACATTACAGTCATTTCACCCAGTGGTGATATAAGAATATCGATTACAGCTCTAAAGAACAACTTGAATACAGCGGGTCATGGCACAGGACTCATTATGTTCAATATATGAGGCCTCCTTTTAACTCTGAACCTTAAGTCATTAATCTAGCAGCTACAAATGCAGCTCACACACCGTTTTTTGTCTGATTAGGGATGAGACAGTTACCAGTCTCACGATAAACCAGTAAAATCCTGCCAGTTAATAATGTGTTACTGTCTCAAATATGAACTGTGAGAGTACACTCAGAGTGCAGATCTCCGCCAGGTGGCCGTGTTTTGGCTGCTACATGGCCGCCCAAGCAGATCATGGCCTCTCTAGACAATTCATGTAATTCCAGCAGACCCACCACAGCATGTTTCGAAAGAGTTCATGAGCTGATAAAAATACATGCCTCATCTATTTATGACAGAGCTGCAGCACGCTACAGAGCAGAGCGAGCTGTCCTGCTAACAGGCCCTGCATGTGAAATTACAAATTACAGCTACAAATCCTTAATCCATGTCATTCATAACTAGACTTATAACAGTATTACCTTTGTTTGCAGGATACAGGACAACAAGGTCAACATTAATAACAATAAACAATTAAAACTGCCAAAAAAAGAAACAAGTGAGCTGCATATCCTGCTAACTTACTTTTAATAGAAGCACGACAATCAAGGAAAAATGACCAATTTAACAAAATCCGCAAGTCTACAAAATCAGGCAGGCAAACACTCTACCTCTGAAACGCCGCGGGTGTTGTTTGATGCTCTAGGGCAGATGGGGTTGCAGTCATCGCAGCCGCAACATGGACCAGCTGCATCTGGAGGAACTGTCCTTCCTAGCTCCTTTTCAGCTAAGATGGCAGCGAAGATAACAAAGCTGGGGATTATTTAATCTCTTATCGTGCCTAGGGTTGCAGCCGTATACCAGTTCAAAGGCATACTGTGATATGGAAACTGACAGTTATCATACCATGTTCGTTTGCTTATTGTACGATATTAAAATATGCAACCGGATGGAGAATCTCACGTTCATTTTAGTCATATTCAAAAGGAAGAATGTGCTGGTTAAGAGAAGTCAGCAGTCAGTGATGGTATAAAACAATCAATAAAACAGGTTTTCAACAACTGTGAATCACTGCAGCCACAACGGGTCCCTGGGCATACAGTCACACATGTGCACACAGAATATGAAGCTGATAGGCCCAGTAGTTTGTGAGATTAGCTGCAGACTGACAGATACACACATGCACACCACCAAACACTTATCCCCTACAGGCTTACATCTGGCCCAGATAATTACCATTAAAACGTGTCGGATTACCACGCTTTGAATAACTGTCCAGCATCAATCAAAGTCAACAATAGTCTCCCAGGCGCAGGTGAAAAGGTGCAGCATGCAACGCAGTTTTATTTTGCTATTCCCTTGTTTACAGAGTGGGCGTGTAGCAGGAAAACCTAGTGATGCTACTGGTCCATTGTCCTTATCTACAGTACATTCGATCAAGCATTTCAAAGACAGGCTATTCATTTTCATTCATTCATTCATTTTCCGTAACCGCTTATCCTGTTGGGGGGCTCAAGCCTATCCCAGCTGACATTGGGCTAGAAGCGGGGTACACCCTGGACAGGTCGCCAGACTATCACAGGGCTGACACATAGAGACAGACAACCATTCACACTCACATTCACACCTACAGTCAATTTAGAGTCACCAATTAACCTGCATGTCTTTGCACTGTGGGAGGAAGCCTGAGTACACAGGTTCAAACCAAGAACCCTCTTGCTGTGAGGCCACAATGCTAACCACTGCACTGCTGTGCTGCCTCTAAAGACAGATATTGAATATCTTTACTGTTAATGCAAACAAAAAATGCACAGTGCTGCTAATCTTATTTTTGGTTTTCAGCATAAAACTTGAGATGATTTCAGCATGTGTATCAGCACATTTTTAAAATACTGTGATAATAATAATAACTGTCAAAATATGGGTCACTATAACTGTGATATGAAATGTTTAAACCCTTTTATCTCTATTTCTGATATATATATATATATTTCTCCCTCTTTCTGTCTTCAGTGGGAGACTGAGCAGCAGAGAAGTCTCGAGGAGAGAGGCCGTTTGCTGCTCTGCTTGCAGTACCTCCCTCCAGCCATGGATGGCGATGTGAAGGGCGAGGCCAAGGAGAGGGCTCGTGGCGGGCTGTGCGTGGGCGTCAAACGTTGCGCCCACCTGGCAGCCATGGACGTCAACGGCTTCTCAGACCCCTACGTTAAAACGTAAGGATGGCACCAAAGGTGTAACCGAATGCCACTGTGTATTTGCTAAATCAAACGGAGTAAGCTGAGTGATTAAATAATGAACACTTAGACTGACGGATTGACATTTGAGAACAATTTCCACATGACCTATCCAGCGCTGAGCTGCCTCTGCACCTTATTACCCTTGTTTGGTCTTAACTGGCCGTTGGCTCACACTGACCTCATGAATCAACTTTTGTCGCCACTCATGAGTGATAGATGGCTCCGGTTAACCCCGCACAGGGTAATGGTGACAAATGAGGGCAGCTTTCACACAAGTGGAAGCCACTGTGTAATATATCACTCACTCACCAAGATAATAGTAACAGTGTGTGTGCGTGTATGTGTGTGTCTGTGTGTGCGAATTGACAGCCTTCAAAACTGAAAGGCAGTGACGTGATCAAGTGTTATGGGCGTACTGTATCACAGAGAAGAGAGTTCTATTGTTGGTGTCATGAAGGTCTTTTGGAGTTTCATTACTCACTGATGAAAGAAAAGCAATACTGTGTGTGTCACTGTGTGTTTATGTGTGTGTGTGTGTGTGACAGAGAGGGCAGGGAGGTCCCTGGGTTGAATGATGCTCCCTGACACAAACTGGACAAATGAGGTGTAAAATCCCCCTCTTCTTCACTGGGTGTTCTCCTGAGTGTTGGCTCTGGCTTTCAGGTTATTTCTGGAATGAGTAAAACACTAAACAACCTCCCATCTCACACACACACACACACACACACACACATAAATCCAAGCATGCCACCACCCTCGCCTCACTTCACCACACACCAATCTCCTTTCTCTTTCCCCGTCATGCCTTAAACTCTCCCTCCATCTATAAATCCACCAAACCTACGCATACATCCCTCACACGTCCACAGTAATACATCATGCACCTTGTTTTACTTTGGATGCGTGCTCGCATCTTTGCCCTTTGGCGGGAGCGTTTTTCCCAGATGCTTTGTTGTGTCTGAGAGCGTGTGGGAACATACGCTCTCCGAGCTGTGGGTGGTGGGTGGAAAGCAAATGTGAATAGAGATTTCACCATGCTCCTTCCAGCTGGCTTAAAAATATCCTCAGAATTTAATGACACCTCGTGAAGGAATGCTGAGCTTATTCAATCTGTGCTGTTCTGGCGTTCAGCGCTCTCGTTCACATATGGTTGTTTTTCACAAATAATACATTAAACCTACATGGGAATAGTTTGTCATTTTGGGAAATACACTTGTGTGCTTTCCTACTGAGATATAGATGAGAAGATGGTTACAACTGTCATATCTGCACAGTAAATATGAAGCTACAGCCAGCAGGTAGTTTAGCTTAGCTTAGCTCAAAGACTGGAAACAAAGGGGAGCAGCTAACCTGGCTGTGTCTAAAGTAGGGCCGGCCTGAATACCAGTTTTTGGGCATTGAAGCTTCAGTGAGAGGTATCAGCAACTGATCGAAGCTTTGATGGGGGGTAATGAGAGATGAGAACATCATTCAATGCAAAATAGCATCATTATTAGCGGCTGTGTTAGAATGCAGGTCGCAAATTAGCCATAATAGCTAGAAAAATACTTGAGCAAGACGACTATGCCGTTACTTACAGTTTTAAAGTTGTAACAGACACTTATCTGGCACTTAGCAAACGTTCCGTTTCTCTTCTTTCTTTTTCTCCTAATTGTGTGTTATCATTCTGTGTCCACTCTCTAAATACCGAGATTTTTGCAGGTCTGTGAACGCAGCACATGTCATTCATCAAATGTGTGACCTGTGACCTGTGCCCCCTACACACATTAACAGACAGAAGCATTGGTTAACATGCTTCACAATGAGTTTAAGCCTGTAGGTAAACTTACAGATGTAGTTTATGTAGTTCAACAGAAAGGCTAAAACATGGAAATTTCTACGACCACAATGTCGCCTACTTTTCCCAAAGAGTACAACAGCAAAAAGGGGAGAGGTAATGGCAGGAGACATATAGGAGGGACTCACGGAAGTGAACGTAGGAGTAATTGAGTCTCAAACGTTCCACATATTGACTCTGAAGCCAAACATGTCAGGTTATAATAGATGTTTTACTGTGTTATTGCTGCTTTATAATTGACTTTGTTACACGTATATGTACATAGGTATCAAGAGCATCCAAATACTGTGATTTTGACATTGATTAACATGGCAACAATCGAAGCTTTGAAGCTTCGAAGCATTCAGGTCAGTCCTAGTTCAAATGTAACAAAATCCACCTGCCAACACTTGTTAACATCACTAATACAGACATTATATCAGAGTATAGAAATTCCAAGTTGTGTTTCTACATGTAGGGTTATGTGTCGCGACTTTTTTCATTTTGGCGCCGTTAGCTTTAGAGGTGCTCTTAGGCTTATGTTGAGACATGCTGACATGTAGTGATCCTAAGCTGGCTAAAAAGTGCGAACCTTTCCTGTGTCAGTCCTACCCAGCCAGGCTGGCTGTTTCCCTCCTTTTCCAGTCTTTGTGCTAAGCTAAAGCTAGCAGGCTTCTCACTGTATCTTTATATTTACCTTACAGATCTGACTTGAGACAATAAAGCAAATAATCATATTTCCTAAAATGCCCAACTATTCCTTTAAGCAGGGATGGCAAGTGCACTAGAGTATTTCACCTAAGTACAAGTACTGTTACTTTAAAGAGATTTTACTCAGATAAAAGTAAACTGACATGTAAAAATGAAGGCTACTGAAATCAAAGTAAAAAGTAGTTCAGTTAAAATGTAAGTTACTCTGGGGAAATGTCACTGATCATCAAGTACACAACAACTGCCTTCCTTACTGGATTTGACCACAGAAGAGGACACATCTCAAACAATTAAACAACAACACACAAAAATGAACCACATTTAAAATAGAGAGATACACATGTCGGCGGGTGCAACAGTCAATATTTAGCCACAAAAATCAAATAGCCTTTCACTTCTTATAGAATCAACAGCAAATTAAACTATGGGGCCCAAACTGCGAAGTGGCACACACTGAAATAAAGGCAACATTTCACCACAGTTAGCAAAAAATTAAAGAAAAAAAAAAAAATCATGTAATTTTTAAAAAATCTTTTTAAACCAGATTTACAGCAATATTTGTGAACTTCGTCATATTTATTTACTTTGTGTTAAAAATATATATTAAACGCAATATCAGTGTTTAATCCAAGTATTAAATTCAAATCTTAATGTAAATCCAAATATTCAATGTACATATGAATCTTAAATATTAAATCTAGACGTTAAATCTAGATTGAAACTAAATATTTGGCTAGTGTGCAAACATTGCTACATTTAAATGTAAAAATTAACATTTAGACTAAGATTTCAGATTTAGATTTAATATGTAGATATAAAATGACTACTTAAACTTAGATTTAATATTGGCATTTTATTATTTATTTTTTTAATAAGAAAAGTAAATATTACAAAGTTCACGTGTATTGCTGTTCCTAGTTAAAAGTTGGCATCACCAAAGCAGCCAACACAGACATCAAACTCCACAGCAGCTACAGCCACAAACACACACAGGATATTAACACACAACGGGCTGCACCGTTTCTGCACAAAGTGAAATACAATCACCTGTTGTTCAATCACCTGTACAGTGAGTGTGGACTTGTTTACTCACCTGTCTGAACATGAGTCTGTGAGTCTCGCGCATCCCAAAAGTCCCCAGTCTGCTCCAGGTTCAACTTCTCTGGTCCTGTCAGTCCACTCAGCCTTTGTATCCCAGTATAACCAGTCCACTCAGCCTCTCTGTCCCAGTATAACCAGTCCACTCAGTCTCTCTGTCCCAGTAGACACACTCGTCAGAACAGCACACACCTCACTGAAGGTAAAACTTCAGTTAACGGTGAAGTAACCGCTGAAGTTTCCTGCACGTGAGCTTGTTAGCATTTAGCATGTTAGCCACACCCAGCATGCACCTGTTAGGGTGTGTTTGATTTGGGTCACCTAGGTTACCCGCCGGATAGCACATCAAACCAGTGATTGATTCAGGATAATACAAGTTTATTGTTTTTTATTTTTTGTTTATTTTAATGTATTTATTTTATTACATTTTTTTTATTCCTTTCTTGCTTAACAAGTGCAATAACAAGAAAAGATTCAGCCGTTCAGACAACTAAAATGTACTTATTCCAAAAGTACATAAGGCTTTCGAAATTTTAGAGTGCTAAGTAGTTTGTGCATAGTTGCATTTCATTTATAAAAATTTAAATAAAGTTTTTTTTCTTTTATAGAATTTGTGAAAATGACATTTTGTGAAAATCGTTTTTAAAAATGTAATATTTTAGTTCATGTTCTGAACTGCAGACATCCTAAAAATCAAACTGCACATCTCTGTATAGTAATGAAATATTAATAGAAATAGATATATTTATATATCAAGTTGCACTGTTACATTGCTCACAAATTGCGAAGCCTGGCCCAGCTGCGACTGCAAAAATATTCAAAATAAAAATTAAATAAAATCAGTGATTTTTACTGACTCAAAAAAGTACAAGCACTTTCTTTATTCTATTTTGTTGAGTACAAAAAAAAGAAATGAAAAGAGTTAGCTATTTCCACCCTGCCTTTAAGTAAATACTTTTTTCTGGACCATCCATCAGTGAAGAAATCACTAAGTGAGATTGACATGTCAGGGAAATTCTATTGACTCTCTCTATAACTGACACTTACCCCTGAGTGAACATAAAGATTTCTGGTGTATGCATGAACTGA
>NC_065518.1:20001403-20053508 GCF_006386435.1 Epinephelus moara | reverse complement strand
TAGCATGTTGTCAAAAATGTCACAAAAAAAGTCATAGTACAGTATGTTGTTTAAAAAAAAAATTACGAAAATGTCGTTGTATAGCATTTGGACAAAAATATGACCAAAAAGTCATAGTATAGTATGTTGTCAGAAATGTCACAAAAAAGTCATAGTATAGTATGTTGTTAAAAAAAATTACGAAAATGTTATAGTATAGCATGTGGACAAAAATATCACAAAAAAGTCATAGTATGGTATGTCGTTCAAAATTGCATAAAAAAGTCATAGTATAGCATGTTGTCAGAATGTCACAAAAAAGTTATAGCATGTCGACAAAAATGTCCTAAAAAAGTCACAGTATAGTATGTCGTCAAGAATATCATGAAAAAGTCATAGTATATTATGTTGTTAAAAAAAAATACTAAAATGTCATAGTATAGCATGTGGACAAAAATATCACAAAAAAGTCACAGTATAGTATGTCGTCAAGAATATCATGAAAAAGTCATATTATATAATATGTCATTCAAAATGGCATGAAAAAGTCATAGTATAGTATGGTGTCAAAAATGTCAAAAAAAGTCATAGTATGCCATATAAATGCCATAATATAGTAAGTAAGTAATAAAAAAAAGTCATAAAAAGTGAGAGCATAGCATGTCATGAAAACTGTACTAAAAAAGTCACTTAATTGGACAGTCCATCTACAGACGGTTTTTTAAGTATTTGTAACATTTCAATAGCTTGTTAGTTGAGATTCAAAGATTCAACTGTTCCGCGTTCATCTTTAAATGTTTAACAGATTATTTAGGTTAATTGTAATAATTCATGAACTGAAGTGTATATTCTTAGAATTATTTAGTTGAACTTTTTACTCAACCTCTGAAGCACAGGTCGCTAACCAAAATGTGATATAAAAAGTCACAGCATGTCCTTTAAGTCATACTGTAATGTGTCACAAAAAATGTAATAACAAATGTGTTATAAAGTCATATGGTTTGCCACTGATACATTTTACATCATCTCAACATCCAACAAAAAAACAATTGGTCAGATTTCCTGTTAAACTTCCTAAAGCAATAATGTGTGACACAGTATGTGAAGTTGTCTGCTTCCTTTTCTTCCTGTCCAGGTGACAGTGACAGCACAGCTGTGATTGCCTGCTGCTGCTGGGGGCTCCTCTACGGCACCCAGGGGGTCCCTGAAGGCAACTACTCCAACCTTGAGTACCGGGACCGACTGGAACGCAGCGCCGAGCAACTCTACGCCCTGTCACACTGAGTAGGCCGCCACAGCCTGCTGCACTGACCGAGTGTGTCCCAACTGAGGGGAAACTAGGCCGCGCACTCTGACACATTGACGTAGAGCTAGTTGGCGCGCTCGGTAGTACATCGATTTAGGGGCCTGTCACTGAGCCACAAAGTGTGGTGTCATACATGCCTGAAGGGGAAGCAGAGTGGCCCACTAACCCAAAGAAGAGTCATCTCTGCCTTAACAAGGACTGTGTGCTGTATAATGAGGGGTCCCCCTAGTGAGCATTTTAAATTAACATGCAGAATTGCACCACTGAGTGGAACGAATCCGAGCTAATGAGAATGTGAAGAGAATACAAAGTCCCCTGGGAGGTAATTACTTTGTTTTGTCAGCCTGACATAATAGCAAATGCTTATTGAGCTTCAAATTAAATGTGCTCTTGTTATTGTCTAATGAAAAATAAATGTCTGCGTCTCATTATAGCTCTTAGCTTACTACAAAACTGTTAACTGTAATACTCAATTAATAGTACAATAAATAAAACAAACAAACATTTTAAGTTGAGTTGAAAACTTTATTTTTTGGTCATTGTTGTTTTAATATTTTTTTTGTCTTGTCCATTTTTTTATTAATTATATTTTCCTACAGGAGAGAAGAAGCAAAGGGGTGGTTTTAACTACTGGATTGAGTTAAAAGAAAAAAAAAGGGTGGGGGGGGGGGTGGGGGGTGATTTGCTAAAAATCCCCTCTCCTCTTTAAATCCATCCTTTCATGCTGTATTCATGAGAATCCCGTGACAGTCTGTGTTTCCCATTTGTGTCATGGTACTTAAAACACACTGCTGGAGGTGTCTGCTGCTGTTTGTCATCCGTGTTTTTTCCTCTCCGACTGGTCCGCCCAGCAAGGTGCCTCATGTCTCTGAAATGGGAGGAAGTTGGAGAGAAGAGCAGGATGGCAGCAGGGGGTCGGGCGCGGCTCCTGTCGTCTGCCACCTTCATCATTAGCACTGAAAAGGTCCTCCTCGTCTGGGGCTGACACTGAGGTTTGTACTGATGAAGAACATTCCAGCAGAAAAATAAGGTGCTGCGAGACTTTTTGTCCTCTTCTCTCCTCTGCACGATCCTGTCAGTTTGTTTACTAATGAGTCGCGTTCAGTCTGGGCCTCGCGTCCAGCAGGCAGTGGGGGATGTTGGGGCTCATTCCTAAGAACAGTTGGGAAGGTGGGGAGGAGGGCGGGTGGGGTTTAGTTTCCAGGCTGATGGAAGGGAGCAGGATGCGTCTGTACCTGCATTGCTGTTGGAGGTAAACAGATAAAACAAACTGTAAATGTCACGCTTCAAACAACAGATAGAGAATTGGGATGGATTATACTCGGCTTTATGGCTCGTACCTTGTGGATGTCCTATGTAAAAGTGTTGGTGTGCTCCTTGCTGTGGTCCGTGCTGTGGGTGCTGAGGCACTGAGCCGGGGCCCTGCTGAGGAGGTGGCTGCAACATCACTAACTGAGGCTGACCGTGGCTCCCCGAGTGGTGGGGACCCGACATCGCTCCTTGTACATGGGCCTAGCGGGGTGAAGGAGGTGGCAAATCAAAATTGAGAATACAAAGTTGTGTTTTATTAACTCGTCTCGTCATTTGGTCTGACCTGGGCTTTAAACAAGTGATGCATGAGAAGGAACAGTAACCACAAGCACTGTGGATCCATACCTGTGCGATCTGTCCCAGGGGGTACGTTGGTGGGATGCCCTGGTGGCTGTGGATGCTGTAGCCCTGAATGGGATAAGAGCCTTGTGGAGACGTGTGGCCTGGCGGCATGTTGGGTGGAGTGGGTGCTGACAGGGGACCTGAGTGGTACAAGGACTGGGGCTGTGGGCCGGACTGGGCGTTCTGAAAGGAAAGAACACAGCGTCAGAAGATTCATCACAATAACAGTGTCCCAGAGGCGGGAATCTGCTCCATTAGATTTAACAATACAACAAATTCAATGTGTCTGTAGGTTTATAGGATTGTATTGTGAAAACTGACAGTAATGTTGAAATGATATGGAAATGTACGTTGCTTATTTTGTTTGAAAGATGTAGGGTGAGGCTATAGGATGCAGTTTAGCCATCATGAGGAAACTTAAGTAACTGGACCTCTTTGAATTTTAACTAAAAACCCTTGTACATATTTCAATAGTATAGTATCAATATGGTTGAGGCTTTGTCTGTACGAATGTAATTCATTTAGAAATCTGGACACAGCAAATGTGTTTTGGTACATTTGGGAAATTCAAGCAGTCCTGTATCTCACCTGTCCGGGACTAGGTGCAGTGTGCTGGGGAGGGGGCTGGTTGCCTGTCGGGGTACTGGAGGGCTGGGGCTGATGAACTGCACCTGAGTGGTGTGAGAAGGACTGTGGAGCTGCACAGGAGAAAGAGAGAATCAGTGTCAGGTTAATGCTTTACATCGTTTTACAGTCCATAGTGAGACTCCTCATGGACGTTTCCAAGGTTTTTAATCAGGCCATTTCAAGACCATCCATGAATCAAAAAACACTGATACCATATGGGAGCAGTTTAACCTAAAATATGGCACGTTTGGGTCCACTCACCGTAGATGCCTTGCTGTGGTCCCTGAGGTCCGTCTCCCTGTGCAGAGAACTGGGGGCCTCCTGGGGGTCCCAGTGCTTGTGGGTGAGGACCCCCACCTTGACCTATCATTCTTCCACCTTGCAACATGGAGTACATCTGCTGGAGAGAAGAGGGGAAACAGTGTACTTGTTTTATACGTAGGAGATAAGATGTACCTGGAGGCTGTGTGGCTGAACCACTTAAGTTTAATTTAATGCTACCACAAACATTATGCTAATTAAAACCTTATTAAAAAACGGGGTTAGAGGGTAGCCATCCTACCTGTCCAGGGTAGGGTGTCATGGCCTGGATGACCTGCTGCTGGCCGTACTGCTGTGGATTGTACTGAAGGTAGGACTGAGGGTAGGGGGACGCCACCAGCGGGGCTCCAGCTGCTGACGCTGCAGCTTGTAGCATGGGTGGTGCTGAAGTACCATGGTCAGAGCGCTGAGCCACTACTGAGCCTGGTGGAGGCAAAGAATTATCATCTTATAGACATAGACACATCTATAGCAAGAGGCTAATTTTTAAAGTGTTATTCTGTTAAGCAGACGTCACTGCACTGTTGTGTCGCAGGTTATAGCTATTTATAATTAAAGCCACAGACATAAGGCACTGCGGAAAGAAATGCTGCTTTTACCTTTGGTCCTGGGGTATTTTCCCTGGCTGACTGTAGACATGGTGTACTGGTACATCGGTGGGGGCTGGAAGACAGAAATGATCAAAAGGTCAACTCAAGAAAAAGCTTCCATGTCTTAAAATGACACTGGTAGTAAACATGTAAGAGTTAATTTGCTCACATACCTGCACAGAGTGGATCTGTGATACGTAGGAGAGGTAGGGGGTGTTGTAGAGTGGTCCCTGTCCGCCTGGGTGCTGAAGGACCACTGGGCTTGGAGGAGTTGGCCGAGGTGGGGTGGGCGCAGTGTTGGGCTTCGTCTGTACGACAACAGAACCAGAGGTCAATAAAATGAACATGTCACTTAGCTAATCACAGGGTTTAAACACATTATGTTCTACATATTTTACAGTAAGTGAAATAACAACATAGTGCCAACAGGTCTTTGACAGGGTTGGAAAAATAACATTTTTGTCCACCTACCACTGTGGCCGATGGATTCCAAAATCTAGCAGCCACTCAACAGATTACCGTTGTTTTATTGGCTGGTGAGTTAACAAAAGCTAGCAGCCCCAGCATTTGGCTGCCGGCTGACGCTTATTTCCAACCCAGGTCTTCTACTATAAAATAGATGCTGCAATAAATATTCAGAGCAAATGACGGTATTTTTCATACTTTTTTTACACTTTGGTGCATAGTTTATGTCATGGACTCCACTTAAATTAATTCCCTGAATACTAAACTGCTCTTTATATACAGCACCACCCTCGTCTCAGCCAAGATAATACATATTTTTTTACATTTTAAGGATTCAGCAGGAATAAATGAGCTTACCATGGGCATTTGAGGTTTGATGGGGTTGAACTCTTTAGCGTTGGGGTTTAAGGTTGATTTCTTTACTTGGCTAAAAGATATGAAAAAATAATGTGTTAGCAAAAGACAACCACAAGGACATAAGAGAGCATGATCAAACAGTTTACAATCTCTTTTTGAAACTCACTCTGCCACGCCCTCTGGCCGCTCCGTCGTCTCAGACCTGGCGTCCTCGCTTCCCGGGGTCCTGGCTGGCTGCGGGGTGGCTGGTGAATGCCTGTCTGAAATGGGTGCAGCGGCAGTGCTTGGTGTGGCACCAGGTGTAGTTGCGGTGTCCTTGGTGGCGTCCTCAGCAGGGGCTGGTGAAGGCTGAGGTTGGGGCTGGGAAGGACTGGGAGCTGGAGCCTGAGCTTTGGGCTCTGAAGCAGGGTGAGCGTCTGAGGGCGAAGGTGTGGCTGCGCTGGGTTGGGCTACCTCGCTGACGGCAGGTGGGGTTGCTGATGCTGGGGAGCTGGGAGAGCTGGAGCTGCCTCCACTTGGCTGGAGCTGGGAAAAAAAGTGGAAGACAAGGATTGAGTCGAAGGAAGAGAGGTAAATAAGGATGGAGGTGATGGCAAAAGGGGAAATAAGTAACGAAGAGTTACTAAACAGATAAAAGTAAGCAGGGAACATGTCCAACAAATATGAGCACATTTGCATATTTGTAGCAGGGTTTTTCCTGTGTAGGAAATTACACGGCAGCTGCCTCCAGCTCTTGACAAAACTCTAACGGGGGTCTTCATGGAAAACACTTTACTAGCAAGCCTTGCACTTGGATTTCTGTCATTTATGACTGCAATTGCAGCATTATGCCACTGTGGTGGTGCTGTATCTTAACTAGCAAAGTACACCGGAAAAGGCACAGCTGAAACTGCCAAAGAGGAAGAAAAGACCCGTCTGTTTTGCAAAGCAGGGGCCAGCCCTATAAACGCCCAAGTATGTCTCTCACTGACTGACTGATGACGCTACACCACTGGTTGGTACAGTGTTGGTGTTTCCCCACTTGTTACTGCATGTGCCACAGTATTTCCACTGATAACATCTTTGCCACCACACACTCACACCCACTCAAAAAACATCACCACAGCAAACAAACATCCTGCGATCATGTGGAACACGGAAAGCCGATGAGGTCTTGATTAGTCTCCTTTTCCCTGCAGTTCAAAGTTTTAATATAGTTTTATATCATCTGGTGGCATTTGAATGCTGTTGCAAACAGCAGGTGACATTTATAAACATGGCTCTGTGTGCCTCAATCTGTGTGTCTGAGCGCTGCCTTGTACCAGAGTGCGTCTGTTTACACCAGTAAAATGTGAGGAAATTAAATGGTTTGTTTTTTTCATTTTTATTTAATTTTCCTATTGAATTAACTTTTTCTCGCACTTTATCAAATAAAAGCTCAAGCAGACATCTGTAAAGCATGATACTAGTTCACTGCAATACATATACGCCACAGATACTGATAAAAGCAAATAATCTAAAATAGGAAGTGACATAATTAAAATAAATTATGAATAAAAAGATGTGCCTTAAGTGTGTTGTAAAAGAGTGAGAGGGGATAATGGAAAATACAATAAATTTGTGATTTTTCTAATACTTTAAAAACAGGAGATTTTCATCAGCAGAATGAAAATATTTTACAAGATACTCAGTCTATCAGTATTTGTGGTCATGTCCTCAGTCTAAAACATTGCTCAACCAGGTCATGCATATAAAACATTACTGGGACTGCTACAGAAAACTGCAGATGATCATTTATTATCCATAGATTCACATTATAGACACTGCTGAATATCTCTGTAACAGTTTGGCCATATTTCAGCACACGGACAGTGTTTCCCATGGACAGATTTTACATTGGCGGCCGCCTAGATATATTAACAGCTGACAAAGTATATTTGTTGACTCATTTTAGCATTTTTTTGTCCATCTGAGACGACAGCATCTGCGATCAATTAACTTGTGGACTGAGCTGTGTGCAGCACATTGATTCACGCAGCCCCTCATCTTTGCCCGCTCTCTCTTAACAAACACACTGACACAAACCAGTGTATGAACAGCACCTGCTTTCTGTACACACTGTGAGGTTCAAGTTTAAGAGAAGCTTTGCTGATTTTCAACCAGCTCTGTGACACTGCAGTGTCCGCAAATGAATAGTGTTTGGCTTCTCCTGTGCAGCTGGAGCTCCCTGTCCATCTGCCAATGAACGTGTCAACCTAGTCTAGTTTCCCTACAATCGAAATTTGTGAGTCTCCCTGAAATTTCGTGGCTGTTGTGAATATTGTTTCTTTTGCGTCCTTTTCCGTCCAATTTCTTAAAGATTAACTGAATTAACATCTCATCAGTGTAATGTTTTCAGCTTTGCAGACATGTCTTGTAAAATCAACAACTATTCTACAAGCCAATTTCGTTGAGAGGAAATGATGAGGACAGGTGAAACAGTGCAAGACATCATCTTAATATTACAGGCGGTTAAAAGGAAATAATTCATGTTATGTGGGGGAGCCCCTCTGTGTGGAGTTTGCATGTTCTCCCTGTGTCAGCATGGGTTTTCTCTGGGTACTCCAGCTTCCTCCCACAGTCCAAAGACATGCAGGTTAATTGGTGACTCTAAATTGGCCGTAGGTGTGAGTGTGAATGGTTGTCTGTCTCTATGTGTCAGCCCTGTGATAGTCTGGCAACCTGTCCAGGGTGTACCCTGCCTCTCAAGGCCAAGCCATTGTCAAATATAACTACGTTTCAGTAAATAGGTCTCACAAGTAATTTTTCTTACAGAACATTACGAGTAAAAATGTCAAGACTTGAGTAATATGACTGAGCTTCACCTCCTCCACCCAAAAAAAGGTGGCACAACAGTAAATAATCACACAGTGAAATCGAATAACCTCATCCTAGAAACCAGAGTCCCTGATGTACAGCTAATTTTTATACTAAGAAGTGTTGCATAAAAAGTGATGTCTCAATGTCGTGTGAAACGTTAATTGTCACAAATAAGTGAATGAGGGGTTGTTGTTTTTTTTTAGGAATCATAACATCAGTGGTGTCTCAGGTCATAGCCTCTTGATTGGTCACAGACTTTCTAATTTCACGCTTCGACGAAAGGAAGCTGAACTCTTACCCTGAATTCCTTGCCAAATTTCCGCAGCTCCTCGATCTGCGACCTTTGCTGAACTGAGGGAACTGTTTGAGGAGAGAGAGGATAGGGGGAAGGTTAATGAAGATGTGAAAATTTGGAAACTTCAATCTGTTGTCAAAAACATACAGGGCATGCAACTAAGCTCGAGTGGATGTGTAAATAGTTATATTAAAAAACTCATATCCTGTTCAAATTGAAGTCTTACACACCTTTACTGCTCTTGCTGTCCTCTGTGCTGCTGGGGCTCTCTGCGGCACGCTCTTTTGCTGCACCAAGGATCTCATTCACTGTAAAGACGAGACAAACGGTAAACTAATTAGTTGCAGCACTTCATTAGATTCCACCTTCAGTACCTGTCACTTACTGCTGCCTCTCATTGAAGCAGGTGAAGCTCACATCATTACAGAAAAATGAGTCTGACTTTGGTTTCAAACAAAATTAGGCGAGAAATGAGACAGTACCATCAACAGGGAAAAGAGGGGCAGGGCCAGACGTCTTCTGGGGAGGCAGGGAGACAGACGATGTGTCCAAATAAGGCGTGTCCTGGGAAGAACCTGATTTAGGAGAGCGAGTAGCTGCAAGGACAGCGCAGGGAAAAATAAAGGTTAGGTTTCAGACAATCGGTCAATAATGTAAAAGAGGATTTTATAACAGCAGCTGACTGAATGTACCTGTGGACTGAGAGTGTGAGTTTGAAGAACGGACTGTTCTGCTCGACTGTGGAGGTCTTTGGGCTTTAGGTGATGTTCTGGTCGAGACTGAAAGGCACACAAAAATATTCACAATTCATACTGCCTTATTAACATACATAGATGCTGTTAGAACACTTTCTGAAACAAGTTGAACACTTACTTCCATTAACAGGCCTGCCAGCGTCAGACAGCGAGTGTGGGAGTGAGTGGGAATGAGGGACTGAGTGTCCGTGTGGGGCAGGAGGGCTGGCTGGCGACGGGGTAGTGGAAGCAGAGGCTGGCGTGGATGCCCCTCCCGGAGAGGCAGGTGTGTAAGGGCTCGCAGGGCCAGAGTTTGGGCCTGGGCTCGGGCTTCCCTGGGGGTGGTGGGGAGCGTAGGCCCCACCTCGGCCTGACAGAGGGCTGTTTCTCTCTGAGGGGGAGACGCCAGACTGCGGCCCAGCAGCAGAGGGCAGAGGGGGTCTGGGGGAAGAGGAGGATGGAGGATTGGAGCGATAACCTCCGCTAAGACGATTGTGGGGTGGAGGCCCACCAGGACCTCTCTCAGCTCGTTCCCGCTCCCGGTTCATCTCTCTCTGACGTTGAGGTAATGGAATGTACTTGCCCTCCCTGAAAGAAAAAGTACGTCACACAGGGGGCAACACATGAATGACACTACGCTGTCAAAACATAGCAGTGCATAGAAACATGATGGAGACTAGCTGAGGTTCAGACTTCATTTAACAGTTGACTGGGTTGATTATAAACTATCATCTAAATTACGACACACACTGTTTATCTACACGCCCAACAAAGCAGCAGACCATCTCACCTGGTGCTGGCTCCAGGGCTGTCTCGCCCCCTTTCACGCTCTCTGTCACGGGGGCTCTCACGGCCCCTCTCACGATCGTTGCTGTCCCGCACCACAGCACTGTATTTGTCCTCCTCAGTTTTGCCCTCATCATTTTCCAGGCCGACACGATGGCGATACTGGGGACTGGACTCGATCTCACTGGCCAGGCGGGCAGCGCGGGCTTCCCTCTGCCGATACATCTCAGAGTTGCCCTTTTCCAGTGGCACACTGGACAGCAGCAGAAAGACGGAACACAGAAACAACATCAGGCTACAAGAACATTTAAAACTGTTGATGAAACCAAAGTGAGCCCAAAGATTGTCTTATTTTTTTTATGTATTAGTTAACGTCAAATGTGTGAATTATATTGTTATAATTAAAGAGTCTTAGAGGTAAAAATGATCTTGCAGACACCGGTAAGATTCCTTATAATTTTCTGGGCTGGAATCAGGCATCTTACTTTAAGCTTGACTATAATCAAACTTGATGCAAGGTAGAGATGGTACAGCCAACTTTAAGAACTCTAATGAAACTGAAACTTAAGTAAAGCTGCAGGTTTTCACTCCCTATAATAGTATGACATCATGTGACATCATGATTAAGTTTAATGTTTCATTCCTCTCTGGTTTAAGTTGTATTAACTACTGAAATCAGATGGAGCAATACACTATCTGATTAGGGTGAAAACCCCTAGCCACCAATGACATAATCTGAGAATACGGTAATTTATGGACCACATTACTGTAAATAGATTCACACTTGCTGTAATTTGTAATTACACCAGTGATGCTAATAAGGAATTTTTAAATGCATCTTAATGAATATGTATGATATGAGAGACATATATATGGAGTCTCACTGCTCACATAACATTCTGACACTGTATGATCGCCTGCTTGATTAACTTGATCACCACAAAATAAAGACGCACACTTCTATTGTTCTCTTTGCCAATAAATCCACAAAGAGATCTGATCTTCTTTTTTTTTTTAAGTGAGCAAAAATACATAAAAACAGTTCAAGTCAGCATGACCATTACATTTTAAAGCTGCCTAGGATCAAGACCTTTGACAGTTCATGACACCTGCATTAAAAATAACTGACAGGTTTTATGACTATTGGTCAGACGCTTATTCATTTACGTCAAAATATCTGCCAGGCTACGCTTTTCTTTAGTAATGCCGTCACCCCCTATTGGTCAATTGCAAAACAGCTTAATTTAAATTATCTAATGAGTTTGGTGATGTTTGGACAAACTCACTGATTTATGGCCAAATTTTGCACCAGGCCAATGCACTTGTTTGGAACTAGTGACGCCCCCTACTGAGTGATTTCAAAATCATTTTACAAAGTAGTTCAACATTGTTATAAAACATATACTGCAGGTTTTGTCATGGTTGGACAAACAATAATATGGTGTAAAGTCTTTACAACCAACTTTTAAGTGTGTTTTTCCTGCAGTTTTTGGCTTATTTTAGTAATAATATTCTATTTTTTATTCCTAAAGGCAATGAGGCCATATGGAAACTTACGTATACATGGAAAGGCTGGAATCGTATGTTGACGTGACTCCATACTTCACTTCATTGTAACGGAACATCTCATTGGCATCCCAGCCATTTGACTGAAAAAATAGGAGATTAAAAAGGAACATTAGTGGGGTAATAAAATAACACTAAATTAAAGGCGCTGTATGTAAGAATGTGGTCAAAGCGGTTACTGTACTCAAATTCAAAATACTGCCGCGAGTCGTGTCCGCCCCCCCTCCCCTACAGGTTCAAGGTTGCTGGACAGCGGCACGCTGGAGACTGATTTGTTTGCCCACAGGCGGCTGCCGTGGCAGGGCCGCATCGCCGCGTCCTTGATCTTCAGTTTTCCAGCAGACCGTTCGAGCAAGTCCGGCTTCTCTGCTGCTAACGCTGCTGCCGGGATACAGCTGAGGAGACTGCTAATGCTATGTACCGGGACACTGCTAATGCTGCTTGCCGTGCTGCTGTAGCTCAGTCGTAACTGTAACTGATGCTGAGACTCTGCTGACTGCGTGACTGGTAGACGGCGGTGGGTGGTGCAACAGGCCAAAACACAAATTCGAAACATAAACATGATTTGCGGACCGTAAAAATGTTTTTTAAATGCGAATATTCTGGCTGTACTATTGTTGTCGGTGAGATCAGTATGTTATATGAACATTATTCCTTAGTCTCTGTGACATATTAGGATGATTTTACGACTATTTGCTTTAGATTTCTTACATATAGCTCCTTTAAGAAAGCAGTTTAAAAAAAAAAAAAAAAAAAGATTTCCTGTGGAATATCAGATGAGCAGTTAACTTGCCTCAAAAGATTGAAGTGTGAACAATCATCTTAACATGCGTATAAAGTATCTTTAACTGAGGGTACATAGTATTCCAACATTTCTGAGTAGAAAGGGCATTTATATCATGCAATGGTTTGATGGTGTTTATGTGTGCATTTAAGAGACAGAGCGACTCACTGCATCATTTTCCAGGTCGTAACTCTCTCCATTGCTGTCTCCTCCCTCCCATCTCTGCAAAACCTTCTCTTTGTGTTCTCCATTCACGCGATTGGAGCTGATGGCTGTGTCTGTGAAGGTGTCTGAAATCCAAGACAAAAAAAATTAAACACTCTCCAAGTGTTTCATTTGGCAAGATGTGTCTACAGCAACATTTGGGGCTGATCATTTTGGGCCTGAAATGTTTAATTATGTTCAATTGCGTTATCATTTGCTTACTTACTACCCGTACTGCAGAACATCAATTATTTTCTCTCAGAGTATTTAAAAACCAGTTGAGCCTAACAAAACATTTACTATGAATCAGGGACACAATCTAGTGCTTACTTTCACACAAAGCCCTCCTCTCTGTTTCAGGAAGAGCTACAGATCTTTGCCTCCAATGCTTGCAGGTCTGTGAAGAGCTTATTTCTGTAACTGTCTTTCCTCAGTACCCTGAGTCTCAGCATGTGTGTGTGCTTGTACCTCTGGTGGCATAGTTGAGGTCGACATCTCTGCAGATCATCGTCACCAGGTCTGAGGGGCTGAAGATCATAGTGTCAGTGATGTCCTCCCTCCTCGGTGGAGTTGATGTTGAGCCGTCCTCCTCACTGCGTTTGTGTACAGCATCCACAGCCAGCTCACACTACGGACCAAACATTAGGAAGGCAAAATGAAATTTGAGGACTGTGTGAGCTTGCAGAGCAAGCCTACAGAAAAGGCCTTATTTTTTCCTTGACATGAGTTTACCATTATGGTGACAGGATAACTTGCGGTTCTTCATTAAATGGGCGTACAGAAGTGCATGACTGTGTGCTCAACATGAGCTTCTTACCCGAGAACTGAGAGTCTTGAATATGCCTTCAAATACACTGCCGTTCTTCACTCTTATGTCACAGTTGGAACCCTGAGAGAGAGAAAGATTTTGTTTTAAAACTTATTCAGAAAAGTTAGTGATAAACAAATCATTTAGATAAGTGACACTTCCAAAACTGGAACAGCATTTGTGGATTAATTATGCAAATATTTGTACATTGTTCTGTGTAGGGCTGTCCCGAAAACTAGCTTTTGGGCATCAAGGCTTTAGTGAGAAATAACTGCGATCAATCAAAGCTTCGACAGGGTTAATGACAGATAAGGACATAAGTCGGATTTTTTTAATCTAAGACGGCTAAACTGGTACACTATTGACATTGTAGATTGCATTGTAGATTTGTGATACGCCTGTTTTCTTTGGCATATCTGGCATCCGACTTTTTGAGGGTCGTCTTTACTAACATTAAAATTATCCCAAAAGCTTGACTTTTTCGACTGTGAAGCTTTCGAAATACTCATCTGAACGTCGACTACCATGGCAAAGACCAAAGCTTTAACGCATTCGGATCAGCCCTAGTATTCAGCGTACTGTGCATATTTTCAGGGGTAGCTGTGACACAGGATGTACAGCCTGCTTCTTCATAAACAAAAGTAATAGATGGCAGTCAGACGGAAAAAGGATTTTATCCATTAACCCTTCTAACCCTTAACTGCCTGGTACAGACACAGCAGATCATGAAACAAAAGGTTGCTTTGTAGTAGGTAGGAAGGTTACATCTCACCTCTAACTATTATGGTCTGTGTAAAAGGGAGTGATGCAAGTCATTCATTTTCTAGAATAATCATCCTGGTAGGAGAGACACATCGATAACAAGCCAAATGACTTACCACAACAGCTGTGAGGAAATGAAGCATTCTGGCATTGTTGTACACACCCTCGAAAACCTGCAGATGGGAAGATATATATAGTATCGATCAAACAAAGTTTCAAAAAGACATGACATCAAACAATCACATTGTGATATATTGAAAAAGAACATAGTTTGATCCGTTAACCAGTGCATAAAATTAGACAGTCAATTCTAAGAGCAGGGGAACACCAACTCTCTCCTTTTATACTATGACATAAATCTTCCGCACGGAGGTTACTTTGCTCCTGATCATCAGATTCAATCAGACTTCAGTTTCATGCATGCAACATTTTCTGTTTCTTTAAAATGTTTTTTACATAAAGTGCTGGCTACCGAACTTTGACACTTTTATGGCACCAAACAAACTGCTTCAATACTATCAAGTTTTGTAAAATGTCTTGTCATTCGGTACTAGATTTTTGATACCTAAGGAGTGAATCTCATCAGCCTCAGTGAGCCAGTAAGGATGCAGTATGCTTGTACCATCATTGAATAATGCTGGTGATGGGCTGTCTAACGCTACAGGTCATAGAGACGTGCATGAAAAACAGTATATTGTGTGTTGTTGTATTTGGAATATTGAGAGGCTTGACTACAGTGTGCGTTTCATAGGTGTAAAAATTAAAGAAGAGACCAAAATGTGGCTCAATTTTAACAGCCAACAGTGTGCAATGCAATACATGCAAATAGGTTATTGTCGCCAAGACCGGAGGTCTCATGTATAAACACTGCATACAAACAAACAAGGTCTGAAAGAGGCATATGCCACTTCCCACGGAAAAGTTGTGATTTATTAAAACAGGCTTGATGGGAGAAACTTTGACCCATGCTTTCAAACATTTTCAAGACGGGAAATTGGCGACGCAGATAGTGAGATGGAAGCCTGATTGTAGAAGCTATCGAATAATTTTTGGCACACGCCATTTTTGGCTTTGTCTGTACGAACATTTTTAGTATGGATCCTACTCACTGTTTTAAAAATGAGACCCCCCGCAATGGGACAAATTAAAAGAAATGAAGAACGGACCGCTGCCACCTTCCTCTCAGCATTCAAATCTGGCTAACGTAACAGAGCCTCTTTCATATATTACACCACTGGATTTCCCGTTATCCAAGATTACTGCGGACAGATGATGACTGGGATTCTAACAGGTAACGTTTGCAAACATAAAAATTCACCTAACTTGTACAAGGCTGTTTACTTAACGTGACTGTAATATGTGAGGTGACAAACTGTGGCATATGCAACGTTTATGTGTGTAGCTTTGGCGTACGGCTATATGGTACATAGGTCTCTATTGTTTATATTATAGTATTGCTATAAGTGTCAAACTGCCAAGGAGCTGAAAATAAACCTTAAGATTTGTACCACTGTGTTGAAAGTAATTTTCTGTTTGTTAAAATTTATTTTGTAAGAATGGTATCTATAAAAGTATTGTTTAGAAACCAGTTTATAAGTCAAAGTACTGTTTTGGAACATTTTTGAACGACAATCAGCCCTATTTACATCAGTCATGTTTGTAAACATGACAAACATCCTTATATTTTAAGTTATGATCACTTTAGGAACACACAGATACTGATTTTCCATCAATATTTTCAAATCTTCACTCATGTATGACCTTAAATATGGCAAGATAGATATAAGATAAAAGAGTCTTTCAATACTGTCCCTAACTTTTTATCACTGTAGTGTACACAATATGTTGTGTTTGTTTGCTGCCCAATTTGTCTATAATAGGATACTCACCGGAGATGACTGGAATGATGGCTTTGCAGAGGATCGATTCCTGTGGGAAAACAGCATAGTTAAAACATGTTTGTCTGCATAGAAACAAAAGGAGTATAACTTGTTTTCAAAGCCTGTCAAGGCAGTGTCACATTCCACATCACACATATGCAACATATCGATTAAGAGAAGTTGACACACTAACTTTCAGGCCTGACAAGTTCCCAAATCAATATCCCTACTGCAATGAAAATATACAGTGCACACTTGGCCTCTAGAATCACCCATTATGAATGTATGCTTCATCTACTGCCAACTTTTCTTGTGTTAATGCTAGGTGTCCTTGTGTCACCTTCCACTCCACCTTTGTGGCTCAGAGCAAAAACACTGGCATCAAAACAGAAGCAGTTTTAATGAGGTAAGGTGTTGTCTAAAAGACAAATTAAAAATTGGTTTAAATGTCTCAAAAACCTGTTTCAGTTTCACTTATCCCTTTACAATGGGTCAACCCGAGTATTTCTATTTAAAGTAGAAAAGAAAATGGACACCTGCAGTGTTGAAATCACGTGAACATTTAGGAAAAGATAAACGTGGTTTATTGCAATAATTTCTATACAGTCAATACAGGATTTTGATCATTCTGGATACTAAATGCACTCCCCATAAGACTGTACAATTTGGGAAGATATCACTGCTGCTTACAAAGACGGTTACAAAACAAAGGCTGAAACGAAGCTGCCAAGAGTTCAGTAAACACACACACATCTCAGTGATTTAAACCACATAATATGACCTTGTGTTGGCCATAAAATCTCTTCAATGTTAATTATGATGTTCCTAGAACAAGTTTTTCTTAGCTACCAAGACGTGTTATTGTAAATTTTATATTTTGCAATCATCAACGTCCATTCTCTGGCACTGACAGGCCAGATAAACTTTCAATAGCTTGTATGCTGATTTGCTGCTCATTGCTTTCACTAAACTTGGCTCCACCTCACTTTTTGTCTTCGACTCAATGTGAGCATTCTGATTGGCCCAGAGCCCCTGTCAATCACACACGAACCAATCTCATTGGCCTGGAGAGAAGCCGTATTACCGAGACACACCCACTAGGCTCACAGCGCCTTAACCGGTAGGCCTCTAAGTCACAGGACAATCCCCGGACTGTCCTGACAGGGAACCCCCACATCGCTTACCTCCCGGCCGGCGTCCTGTTGCCACTGTTGATGCCGCTGACTGGGGAAGACATACCGGCGGGGCCCGAGGTTCCGTTAGACGCTTTCCTCCCGCCTGAGCCGGGTTGCTGCTGTTTCAGCATCGCGAAGCACAAGGCTTAGACACCACCAAGTGTAAACTAACTTATAAACACCGATATGAAGTTGCTTTAAAGGCGACTATCTTTAGCAATATCACCTGTCCTGATGAGCGCAGAGCCGGTGTAACCTCAATAAGACCGGCTATTGTAGCTACTCTTGCTAAGCGAACACCAGTCGCTTGTGGCCTAAAATGTAAAGGCAAAACACCTCGCTATTTAAATTAAATGTAACATATAATTTAACAATTTCCCCCCCCGACTATCTACTTTGTAACCACAGTGGTTATGTCAAAGCAAGCGACTTATGAAATGACACGAGTTTCCGTATAATTATTTAGCAATAGCAGGCTAACTTAGCATTAGCTTTGATCCTCAAGCTCACTTCGGGCGCTTTCCCTCCGGGATTTACTCTCTTCTCTCTGTCGCGTCGCCTTAACTCCGGCACCGCTGTCCCTTCCGTTAAAAAACAAGATCTTGGCGTTACTGTCAGTTGCCTTAGGAAGTTTGATATTCCAGGTTTCTTGGTGAAAACCTGCTGCGGTCGGTCAACACCACCTCTCGGTAGGTTCACTTGACTCAATCCGCGCGCGGCTGACTGGAAACCGGCTGGAAGGGGGAGGGGGCGTTGACGTGCGCGTGCGCCTTTGACCTACTAGTGAGCGCGCGTACGTGGAAAGATGTGTGCATTGAATCGATATTTGATTAAACCTGATTAATCTCTGACATAAACAAGAATGGATGGTTTCTACTGTACACGTGGCAGTCACCAAACAAAACACCAGTGTTGTTTTGTGTGCACACTATCACCTTGATTTTTGTGAATTCCTCTTTAACCTCACGTTTTCATGTGTATGTTCCCCGTGCTTGCTTTATGCTTTCATTTCATTTATGATTTTATCAATGGCAGATACGAACAGCCAATGCCATGGCAAACCGACTTGACCCAGTCAAACAACTTTGTCAGTGCGCCTATATACTAGTTATTACTACAGTCAGCTGCAAACAGCATGGCAGCCTCCATGAAGTGCGTTTGTGTTACATAGCAGGATTTTGGTAATCTTCTCAAGGATTTTGATCATTCTGTGAGTCTCAGTATCTTCAGACACCATTCTGGAAACTAAACTTCTTTGGTCTTCTGCCAAAGAAACTGTAAGTAACTTTAATACTTGAGGTGATGACGTAGTTGAAATGGACCCATACATAGGCTACAGTAACGTTAGTGTTAGGTGTATGTCCATATGACATTATGGGACAGTTTTCTTTTGTTAAATGGCAGAGGTTATATCTATGATCTTTATAGATCTGATAGATCAATATTCAACAGAAATTAGTTGCCTATGCAGTCTGGCTGTTGAGTGGAACATATCATATATATCATTTATTGTAAGCAATACTTCCTAAAAATGTGTTTTGATGTCATGTACAGTAACCATAGGTCTAAAAGGCTTGAGAGCTGTTAGTTTTGTCCTTCCGAGAGAACCAAGTGCAAGTAAATTTAGCAACAGTGTATCAAGTAGTTAGAACAACTAAATTATAAAATTACTTGTCAGCCAGTGGTGTATAGTGCACACTGAAAAATGATTCATGGGGTTTGTGGATGATGCTCAAAATAAATACGTTTTTCAGCATAGAAAAAAATACATTTAACTTTTTAGGAGGTTTTTGACATTTTCAAGTAGGGTGGAATTGAAGTAAATAAATTAGAATATCTTTAATAAAATAATTTGACCACTAAACGTCACCACACCACACCTTTGGATAAATATTAAGTTGATTCAAGTTAATTAAGCTTTTCGAGGTCAAAGCAAATCATGTTGGTTGTACTAAACTAAATGGGTTTGTTAGATTATGAAAGACTCATAGATTATCTCAAAAAGGCCAGAGTTGGACAAACTTAAAAAAGATGCGTGCAAATTGTTACCTTATTTTTTAAAAGTTGAACCAGTAGATTATGTTTTTTAATGTAGTTACCAGGGGCTCCAGTGCATACTACTGTGACGGGCCCTGGTGCACACTACTTACTAGTTATAAGGCGCGCACGCACACACACACACACACACACACACACACCACTGGCATTAAAAACACAATAAAGACAGTTATGCGCTCACTTTGTACTGCTCTCATTAAAACAACCCATCATGTCCACATCTCTGACCATCTAACCTTCACTCCACAGGTATGCATCCCACATGTTGACGAAGAAGCTTCCACCCCTGAAGGGTTTCCTGTCACTGGTTCCCAGACGTGCCAGTCACGTTGCCCGACAGCAGTATGACGTCATTGTTGTGGGTGGGGGCCATGCAGGGACCGAGGCTGCAGCAGCAGCGGCCAGAGTGGGAGCTGAGACGCTCCTGGTCACACAGAAAATACAAACCATTGGTGAGGAAAATATGCTTTGTTTTTCCTCTTGGTGCAGTTTTAATCTTCTTTTTTTTTACAGATCATTGACTCTTACCTGTGCGTGGTCCAAACAGCTCTCTCCTTCTCCCTTTACGTCCCTCAGGTGCCCTGTCCTGTAACCCGTCCCTGGGAGGAGTAGGTAAGGGTCAGCTGGTGAAGGAGGTAGATGCTCTGGATGGTCTGTGTGGTCGAGCAGGCGACTGGGCTGGTATCCATTTCTCCATCCTGAATCGTAGTAAAGGCCCTGCTGTGTGGGGCCCAAGGGCCCAGCTGGACCGCCAGCGCTACCGTGAATTTATTCAGGTATGTTATACACAAATGTGGTTAACTTTTCTGTGTTGAGTGTAATGGAATTTTTGTTTTATGGTTAATAATGTTGTTAACCATGTGTCTGCCTGATGTTTCTCATTCAGTCTGAGCTGCTGTCCACGCCCAGGCTGACGGTGCTGGAGGGCTCAGTGGAGGAGCTGCTGGTAACAGAACCAAACCCAGAGGAGCCTGGACAACACAAAGTCACTGGGATACGTTTGGGTAGGGAGCAACTGAGAACCTTTTTACTATTTTTCGTCTTACCTGTAGAGCTATTTTTCCGTCTAGATTGTTGGCATTGAGATGCCAAGTCTCGGAAAAATCGGCCGTACAGATGTTCTCCTTCTCTTGATATAACGGAACTAGATGGCACTCATGTTCTCCTTCTCTTGATATAACGGAACTAGATGGCACTCAGCTTGTGGTGCTCAAAGCAGCAATTGAAAAAAAAAAAAAAACATTTGAAAAACTCAACAGCAATGTCTCTTTCCAGAAATCATGATCCAGTTACTCAAGGTAATCCACAGACCTTGCTGTGAGCAGTTTCACGTAGGATTTATTTTCTTTCTACCGAACTACACCTGCTAAGTGTATCACCACGCAGAAGGAAGCGTGCATCTACTGCTAGCTCACCTAGCACCACTGAGCTAGCTAACATTTCAGCTCAACTGAGAAGGACGCCATTTATGTTTACATTGGCGCCGTCACAAGCATGAGCCCCTTGTCCATTAGTAGATGCACATTTCCTTCTGTGCAGTGTTAGGGTTACAGTTTGGTAGAGAGATGCGCTTTGAGCACCTCAATCCGAATAAATCATCTTCAATATGCATTTTTCTTTCTCCATTGAATCATTTTTAATGTTCTAACTAAACTGTAAATATCGCACAGATTGTTTTTGAGAATCTGGAGTTTGTTTGACATCTGATATCTGACAATTGCACAAACCAGTAAAATGCACTTTTAAAAATTTCCAAAACAAGTTACAGAAATAAAAAAGCTGCCTGTTAATCAGTTAATGAATTTGCACTTCCTCTGACATCCTCTCAGCTAACGAAAGCCACCCGATCTCAGCCAGCTCTGTGATTCTTACCACTGGAACTTTCTTGTCCGGCTCCCTCTTCATGGGCCAAAGCACGTCCCCTGGGGGGCGGATTGGAGACGCTCCATCGAGCACTGGGCTGTCCCAGACACTGAGGGAGAGGCTGGGGCTAAGGACAGGCAGACTGAGGACTGGTACCCCTCCCAGGATTCTGAAGGATTCAGTAGACCTTTCCCAGGCTCACCTCCACCCCCCTGACAGTCATCCTACTCCATTTAGCTTCATGAATACACACACACGCTGCAAGGTGAAGTTTATTTTAAGTACTCTAAGTTTAAAAAATGTAAGTGGTCTAAAAAGAGCTGTCTAAAAATGTTTTTTGACTTCTACTTTTATTTTGAAACTTAACACCTCTGCAGCCTGAAGAACAGCTGCCATGCTACCTGACCCATACTACTCCTGGTGTAGAGAGAGTGGTTAGGGAGAGTCTTCATCTCAATTGTCACATACAGCAAGACACCAAGGGTCCCAGGTACACACACACACACGTAACTTGGTATACAGATTGTTCCAAAACTCAGGATTGATACTTCTTGTCCTTAACTCTTGTAGGTACTGCCCCTCCATTGAGTCGCGAGTGCTTCGCTTCCCAGGCCGACAGCACCAGGTGTGGCTGGAGCCCGAGGGGTTCACCTCTGACCTTCTGTACCCTCAGGGTCTATCCATGACCATGCCCCCTGACATGCAGCTCCGCCTCATCAGAGAAATCCCTGCCCTGCACAGAGCTGAGATCCACATGCCTGGTACGCTGAATCCTGATCGATCTGCACAGTAACACCTGATCTACAGTACATTTAAAAATCAGATACAATTATACAGCATGTGTACTGTGTTGCCTCATCATTCTTATATTTTGGGCTTTTCCAGGGTATGGTGTGCAGTATGACTTTGTTTGCCCGACTCAGCTGAGCCCTGCACTGCAGGTGAAGAGCACACAGGGTCTATTTCTGGCCGGTCAGATTAACGGCACAACAGGGTACGAGGAGGCTGCCGCACAGGTACCTGCTGTTTTCTGTACACTACATTCAGATATTTAGGATTCATACAATAATTGTGTCTCAGAAAAAACATTTTTTGTCTACTGCTTCTGCCTAGCAGTACACACTTTGGGCCCAATTAAAGAGTAGTCTGCGGGTCTCATAGTTTATCTCTCTGGGGCGGCAGTAGCTCAGTAAGGACTTGGCTTGGGAACTGAAGGGTCGCCAATTCAAGTCCCTGTATGGACCAAGTATGTAACACGGACTGGTAGCTGGAGAGGTGCCAGTTTGCCTCCTGGGCATCACCAATGTGCCCTTGAGCAAGGCAGTGAACCCCCAACTGCTTGGGCGCCTGTGCAAGGCAGCCCCCTAGCTCTGACGTGTGTGTATTTTGGGCCTGTGTGTGTATGACAACAGAGTGGAAAAAAATTGAATTTCCCCTCAGGGATAGATCAAGTATATCTCTTACTCTTCTTCTTCTTCTCTGCAGTCTGTGCAGCACAGAAAGGTAGTCCTAACCTTTACCCACATTTTCGCTTTGGTGCTCATTTCTGACGTTAAATGTGTTTTTGCAAGTACTCCATTACTCGCTATTAATATAGTACAAGTGCTTGAATATGGAGATTACTTAAAATGCCCATGCTTTGTTATTTTATTCCAAGTCTGCTCCATAACTGGACATGGATATCGCTAATACACCATTTTAAGCCGTGTAATTTCCCCTGCAATTATGCAACAGCCTGTTTAACCTCTTTATTACTTTCTAATTAAATAGCAGGCGTTATCTAAATGTTAGGCGGATCACGTACTTGCATTCCCCTGGAGAAACACAATGAGGAGCTTGTTTTCTTACTGGTATTACTTGTAATTGCTGTTTGTATCCCTGGGAGGAGGACTCTTCTTTCTCACGGCAAATGTTGGGGATCTACTGTTTGCACTAATAAGGAACACACGATGCTTTACACTTACACACATACTCATTTGCATAACAAAAGACACCCACATTTAGCAAAGTGCTTTAAAACAATGGTAGGAAAAGCACAGTGGTTCCAACTACACTGAAACAGAAGGTATTTAAACTCTTGTGTCTGTCTGTGTAGGGCCTGTGGGCGGGGGTGAATGCTGCCCGCTTGGCGCTCTCCATGCCTACACTGGCACTGTCTCGGACAGAGAGTTATATTGGAGTTCTCATTGATGATCTGGTGAGTCGAGGCGTTACAGAGCCGTACCGCATGTTCACCAGCCGGGTGGAGTTTCGAACCTCTCTAAGGCCGGATAACGCTGACCTACGCCTCACTCTGAAAGGTAGGCAGCATAGACTGAATAATAAAGATGGACGACATGACAGCTCCTCAAAAGTGAAGCCAAAACATCTCGATTGCTTCCTGGTGGTTGGCTGCAGCATAAGTTAAAAACCCTGCTCCCTCCATGTTAGAGAATGAGACATGGGCCAAACTAAAGATAATCAAAGTACAAGTCAAAAACAGTGGTGTCCATTTTCCTGATAAGTTTGTTTATAATTGTTTATGTGATGCTATAAAAAGGAGATCTGATGTCATGATTGACAGCTATGTGTGCCAATTCGTGTGCTTGTAATCAATGGCGCTGTTCCCGAAAGGTCGGACGGCGGCAACTTGATATTGTGGAGAACACTACTGCACAGACTGCACTAAGATGGCGGCAGTCATATTTTGGCTTCATTTTTGTACACTGGGAGGAAGTAGAGACGTGTTGTCCATCTTGATATACAGTACCTGGTAGGCATAATGTCTGGTACTTGAATAATGTCACAGACAAATATCATGAGGTCATGAGGGGCCCCTACTTTCTGTCCTTTAATTTTCTCCTCTCATAAACCTTCTCCTCCGCCAGGGTTTGAGGAGCTGGGATGTGTGTCCACCTTGCGCTACCAGGAGGCTGTGAGAGTGAGGGACAGTCTGCAGGATGCACTGGCAGCCCTCGAGGCTCTCGCTCTCTCCACAGACAACTGGAGAAAAAAGCTGCCCAACATGCGTATGAGTGAGGCCAAGAACATGACACTGACGTGAGTGACACTTATGTGGAATCACCAGTGTAAAGATGCCGACCTGCCCAACTGAGCATGCCTGGTGTTTGACTTCAAGATGCAGTCAGCAGTGGTCAACTTTTGGTCCTGACTGTTACTCTGTGGCTTCTTTTTCAGCGGTGGGAACATGCTGCAGTACAAAGATGTGTCCTTTGAAATGCTGGCGTCTGCTTTCCCAGAGTGCCTTTCACCTTACATGGAATTCTCACAAAGACTTAAGATAGAAGGTAAAAACTGGTATTTGGCATTTTGAGGCAACAGAGAAAGGTAACCCTGCATTCATGGCTCGATTAGGCTGCATTCACACCAAATCAGCTTTTAGAGAAACGCAACCTGACATCATGCTGCAGTGGGCAGCAACGTAACAGGTGATCATACCGGCACACGCCCGCAGTCAACAGGCACAAGTAATAGTCTCCTTCTACCATTTAATATTGAGTAAAATAAATTAAGTATGTATTAAGAGCTCATGTGTACTATCCTACAAAGGAGAGCAGTCACTCGGTCTTTTGTGGCAGTTATGATAATGAATTTTACAGATCTGTTGAGCCAACAGAAACAAACCTACTGAATACAAATACTCAGTTGCTGAGATGGAGAGATTGGCTTTCTCTTCACCCTCCACTCCCCCACAAATGAGCCATTTGTGACGCTCCCACACCACCACACAACCCTGCGACTAATCGCTGCAATGCCTGATTTGGTGTGAATGCAGCTTTTGCCTCAAACTGTTGCTTTGGTACTGTGTTCTTTAATTAAGCTACCGTAACACAGTTCATTCTTTCTCAATAAAATATTTCTCCTGTTATGAAGCTGTGTACAGGCCTCACTGTTACCTACAGAAGAAGGAGATTGAGAGAATTCAGAGGGAGGAGAACATGTCTCTCCCACAGGACATCGACTATTTCTCTCTGCCAGTGTCTCTGTCTCAGGAAGTCAGAGAGATTCTGGACAGAGTTCGACCGAGCACTGTGAGTACAGTGTGTTTGTTGCCTACTATCAACTTTTTGTTATTCTTTATGTTTTCAAAGAGCAGAAAATGGTTGGCTAAATTAACTTCATCTTTGTGTGGTTAAATGAAAAACTAATTCATACATGCCATGCTTTGTCCTCCAGCTGGGTGCTGCTACACGTTTGCAAGGTATAACTCCAGCTGCTATCGTCCATCTCCTCCACTACGTAAACTACATGGTACAGAAGGAGAAAAGAACGCACAGAAACCAAGCGGACCAAAAGGAGGACAGAGAGGAAGACATGTGTGCAAGAAATGCATCTTTACCTCAGTGAAACAATGACTCGTAAATGTCTTGTAAAAATTTATGTATTCCTGAAAATGTACAAAAGTATAAATTAAGGTTTTTGTAAAGTTTTGCTTGGGATGGAGACATCTTTATATTGTTTACAACAGCGTAAGAAAATAAAATGACATACTAAACATTCTTTCATTATCTATCTCTGCTCCTCTGTTAGCTGTCCGACTACCTGGTGATGAGCTCTAATCCTGTTAGTAACATGACTGTGAACAGCAGTAAACTCAATGTGACCTTCCCAGTGTCTGCACTGTTAATGGCAATGTGCCCGTCCAGCTCAGCAGCGCCTCTAGTGAAGAAACCAAACGGAAACTTCCAGTTAGGCTGAGGCAAGCCCCTGGGGGGTACTGGGTAAACTGTAGTGTCGACAAACGTCACCTCAGTGGTTAGAGTGATCGGAGATGACAGAGGACACTGGAAAAAAGATGGAAGGAGAGAGTTTGAACATTTTTGTAGAGGTGAAACAATGTGTTGCAGAGACAAGAATGTTTGACGCTGGCCTACCTTAAAATTTTGACACTGGAAAATGTATTTGGCTCCCAGGATGAAGTTTTGGGGAAGGTCTAGGAGACCCTGGCGGGCCCACAGTACTCGGATAGACAGAGAGTTGGGGAGGACGCAGCCTGATTCACACGCTTCCTGAGAGAAGCAACAAAATAAAAGACTGAATAGCAGGAACACAAGGTTATAAATTTAAACCACAGGCACACAAAAGCCTCTTTCACACATAGTTCCCAGTAAATTAGTGAGAAAACCTTTCAGGCACCCAAAGTGATTTTCCCTGTTTACACAAGCTGCCTTATTGGGCGGCTGTGGCTCAGGAGGTAGAGCAGGTAGTCCACTAATCATAAGATCAGTGGTTTGATCACTGGCTTCTCCAGTCCACGTGTTGAGATATCTTTAAGCCCCGAATTGCTCCTGATGGCCGTTCCACCGGTGTGTGTGAGTGTGTTAAAAACTGAGTAGCAGGTGGCACCTTGTACGATAGCCTCGGCCAACAGTGTGTGAATGTAGCACGTGGTCAGAAGACTAAAAGTTGCCATACAAGTGCATTTATATGCACTAGATTCAGGAACATTTCTGTCTTGCCCCTTTCACACATGCCATGGCAGTACAGGAATACAAGGGGACAGTGACAGTCCTGCAGATGGCGGTAATGCAACACTTACGAATGCCAACTACCATAAAACTCAGCAGCAGAAGAAGAAGGCACAAGGCCAGATGTACGTGTACGCTGCAGAGGACGTCTCTTATTATTTGGCAGGTGAAGAGATGTTTTTGGTTCTCGTGTTTTTGTGAGTTTGTGAGACAAGTAATGAAACTGTAAACAAGTCGTGGATTCAAATACGTCGTTAGTGGAGTCTTGTGATTGGTTCGCTAACTCCACATAAAAGCATTTTTCATCAGATGTCCGGAACCATTTACATGTGTGTCCCAGCAATGCTACTGCTTTTATTCACAACGCAGCTGTACCGGCATTTTCCCTGAAATGTTAGTAGGTGTTGAGGTGGGAAATTGCCGGTACAAGTTTCCCTGACTATCAATCCTGGTTGTGTCTAGGTGGTAACCCCAGATTCGTGTTAACCCCCTCAAGATTTCATGCTCTGTGTTTCACGTGATCATTCTAACCCAAACCATGATCCTTCCCTAACCCTAACCAAGTGCTTTTTGAGCCTTGACTTCACCAGACCTCAACTACAGCAAAACAATGAGACAAGAACATTTTTAAGAAACTTGCGAGAATTTCACAAATCTAGGGTTACCATCTAGCCACAGCCATTGATCCCTGCTCCCATTCACACACGACCCCATGACCCCAAGGAAACGTTCCTGAACATATCATGAATGGAATGCATGTGTGAAAGAGGCTAATGTGTAGTTTTAGCTAATCCAAATTTGCTCAACACTGAAAGCTATTAAATTTTCTTACATACTTTAAATTCCTGATTCAGCTGTACCTGCAGGCTGACAGGACACTCCTGAGTGATGACTCTCGTCCAGTCTGGTTGGGAGCCCATGTTCATGGCGATCACATCAGGAGTAGCAAGTCCCTGCAAGATGCCGTAAATCTGGGAGCGCAGCTCTGAACAATCACCAGATGGAGAACTAAACAGCACAAGGAGAGAGTGCAACGACACAAAGAAAAATAAATAAAACTCACTGTTTCAGAATTATAATCTTAAAAACTGGGGCTCATTTTTAGCAACTCGATGTCAGAGGCCAAGCTAAGTATACTCACCTAAAGGTGCAGCCAGTGATGGTGTTGTGTGTGAAGAGGACAGCTGCTCGTCTGCTGGGGTCAGAGGAGCACTCCCCACTCTGTGACACCCCCAGTGTGCTCAGCTGACTCGCTGTCAAGGAAGCATGATGCCTAAGTAACGCAAAGCTAGCTGGATAAATGAAACAATGGACTGAAATAGTGAAGTACATGATGTTGTTTTGAAGGATACAGGCTGCACTTCTCCATCAAAGCGACCAATGACAGGAGATCCCACTCTCAGTCCGACCGCAGGGGTTGGTCCTCCTGGAGTGGGGCTCGGTGTTGCAAGCTGGAGGAGAGAAATGATATTAATGTAAGCATCTGAATCCAGAGTTCATTTAGTGATTACATCTGTAGCTTTAACAGGCTACCTGGAACTGTACAGAGTGCGTCTGCAACAGCAACTGATTTGGATCCACATCAGCTAAGACTACGTTCACTGTTGCATATGTGAGTTCTCCTCTGCCTGTGTATCCTATGACAAACTCAACCTGCAGGAGATTCAGGAAAAGGAGAATTAAGTGATGGATTTCTGATTTAGGAAACAATTTGGGGAAGAACAAATTTTCATGTACTCACATTTTTCACCACGTTGATGCAGGAGTTGTTTCGTTCACTTGGTGCAGGCCAGTCAGACAGTGGAGTAACTGGGATCTGAAACAAGAGTTAAGACAGAAGAAAAACATGTCTTTAAATGGCATTTACTCTTCGTGTAAAACCTTTTTTTAAGGTAGAGAATAAAAATAAATAAAGAGGTGGATGTCTGTAACCCTCGTCATAAACGATGTATTTTTTAATGCACATACTGTACCTTTATAGGCTGATGACTATCACACTCAAGAGGCTATACTTGTTAGTTGATAACACTCAACAAGTTTATTATTTATGCAACAGATTAAGATTTTTGTAGATACAGTAAGGGATATTGCTTCATTCTCGTGCCTTGTGACATGCAGGAGAAAAATTCAAATGCTAGTGCAGCTGATTTCATAGGCTCACTGTTGATCAAGATGTGAAGGACAAAATGAAAGTGTTCCTGCTTATGTCATGTATGGCTTTAATAATAACAATACTACATTATACTTATATAGCGAACGACAGAAGGTTGGCATTGGCAGAGCGTGTGATAAAGGAGGAGCTCAGACAGGTAGGGTGGGGCCTGGTTATTGAGGGCTTAGTATATTATGAGGAGGATTTTGAGGTAAATGTACAATCAGTAACTTACCAGAAATTCTGACATGTGTGCAGTCTCGGCTACTGGAATCTGTAATAAAAGGCATTGATGTTAGTCCTTCTACTTTGACATTCACACCAGTAATTATTTACATATAAGCACCAGTGCATGCAGACTTGCTGACCTTAATCAGGCTCAGGTCGGAGAAGTAGGAGCGGGCGTTGAGATTTGGGTCAGTGGTGCACGACTGAGGAGTTAACATGCGGGTACAGGACAGAGACACAGACCTCAAGAACCCTGCAAGCAGAGGAGAACATAAGTTATAGTGGTTAATGTGGTTGTAAAATGAGGGCACAATATACTATACACACAGTAAAGCAATGACTATTTAAGAATATTGTTTATTTTATAAAAGCAGAGCACAAATATACAAAGGAAAATGTCTGCAGATTCAGTTTGAGCTTGTTCATCAATAAGGAAGCAGTTACTATCAACTGCAAAAAAAAAAGTACTTCAGGGACTGTTGGAAATCCTTAAAGGCTAACTTTGGTGTTTTTCAACCTGGACCCTATTTCCCAGTGTTTTTGTGTCTTAATGACTAATGGAGACAACAGTTTTTAATATTGGTCCAGTACTGAGCGAGACTGCTGCAGCAAGGTGTGGCTCAGACGTAAAGCAGAGTGTCCACTAATCAGAAGTTCAATCCCTGGCTCCTCCAATCTGCATGTCGAAGTATCTTTGAGCAAGATACTGAACCTCAAATTGCTCCCAATGGCTGTGTGAATGGTTACCAAGTAGCAGGTGGCACCTTGTATGGAAGCCTCGGCCACCAGTGTGTGACTGTGTGTGTAAATGGGTGAATTGGGCAAATAATAACACTATTACACACTGTTATTTGGTGTGAACTTACTTGCAGGGTTGCGGTTGACGCAGAATGCAGCAGCAACCCCTGGAGACGGCTGACGGAGGACACCTCGCACAGACGAGCCGGAGAAATATGTCTGGATGACATCATCAACCTACAGAATGAGGAGAGTGTCAGTACTGTTGAGCACCTTTAATCTCAAAAGAGTATTACATTTAATACTATAGATACAATATTGAGAGTAGAAAGATATGTGTTTACCCTGTAGAAATCTCTGCTGTGGCTGCTGCCTGTAGGTGCTGGTGGTGAGAAATGGTACGAGTCCCCTAAAGCTGGATATTGAGGTAGAGCTGGGAGGGACTGTGGTGATTTATCTGTTGGGAGTCGCAGATTTTAACTGCATTAGTGGGGGATACTTTAATGTTTCTTATTAATATGCTCTTGCAAAATTAGCTGTAACATAATCACCGATTCCCCTGGTGACAGCACTGATGATTGTTCATTCATTTTAGATTAGTATATTCTGATTAAATCTACGTACCTTCGGGCCGGACACAAAACAAGGAGTCAGTCACAGTGACAAGAGACGAATCCACGTTGGCCCTGAACATCAGCCATTTCTCAATACAAACTCCTGAACTGAAAAATACAATTAAGAAAAAAAATTTAATTCTAAAAAATGTGCACTTTACGAACTATAACTTTAGAGCATGTGCAAAACACTTACATGGCTTTTTGTGGACATCCGGTGAAGACAGTGCTCAAGTTTGCAATACCACAATCGAGTGTGTCACAACAGCAGCCAATGTCACAGAAATCAGGGGTTAAATCACAGAGACAACCTGAATAACAACAGAGAAGATGTGTGTTAGTCAGGAAAACTTCAGCTTTGTGTAAAGTCACAGAATGTTCACTGGTTTAACAAGAGCACATGAGAAGACAGTGTCAGTCAAATGACTTTATATGATGTTATTGAGTTTATTGTACACACAGTTAATTGTAAAAAGTGAATTCGACAATGTTTGTGACAATTGATCTGTTGTTCTTTTTCCTGTTCAGAGCTTTAAAAAAGTTCTGAAAGGAAAGAATTCTTTAAACACCTTAATCTCTTACACACACACACACACTTTGTCCTCTTTTTCTTTGGAGAATCACAGAATAATACTGCATTTATTCTGTATATGGCAGAAAAATGTGAGTGAAATATAAGCATGTATGCTCTGCACAGAGGACTCACAAAGTGCACTTATATAGTGGACTATAACCTGACGTTTATTACTACTACCATTATTAAATGTATCTAGGTTAATCTGCAAATTTAAGGAAATTATGATGACTGCAATGCTTTTGAGTTGTATATATACGGAAGCATATTACATTCACTTAACAAATAAAAAAAGGCCCTGTTTTTCTGAGTAATTTTTTCTGTTTTTCGTAGTAATTTATTTATTTTTCTGTTTTTCGGGGTAATTTTTTTCTGTTTTTCATGGTATTTTTTTTTCCTGAACGAAGAGACGAGATACTTCAGAAAAACAGAAAAAATTACTCAGAAAAACAGAAAAATTAAAAAAAAATTACTCAGAAAAACAGAAAAAATTACTCAGAAAAACAGAAAAAATTACTCAGAAAAACAGGGCTTTTTTTATTTGTCAAGTGAATGCAATATGCTTCCGTATATATAAACCTGAATACACACTACCAAATTATATCATGGGATTTGAAAAAAATAACTGGGTCTAGTGGGATACAGTTTGATGGATCATGTAGCACCTCTGTTTATCAGACCATTAATAAAGTGTGAGAGGCACTTGGCAGAATAGACAAGTGACTGCAGCAGAGTGGAGACAAGCTGGACTGAGACTTTCACAACATGAGAGATGAGAAGAGGCAGGTGTGTGTTACCCTCTGAAGTCACCACAGGTTGGACTGTGGTTGCAGGGGGCGCTTCAGTGACCACAGTGGGAGCTTCAGACACACTCAGCGACGTGGTTGCTGTGTAGTCTAGGGTGGGGTCCACGGTGGAGGAGTCCAGAGTGGGGTCCACACTGGAGGGGTCCAGAGTGGGGTCCAGGGTAACCGCCTCAGTGGTCCCTACATTGGTGGAGCCCGCTGCCGCTGTACCGCCTGGAGCAGGGGTTGCTGAACTAAGAGGCTCCCCAGGTATAGGGCTGGGAGTGACGGTTGAGGTGACCCCTCCTTCTGTGGCTGCGTGAGCCAAACGTCCACAGAAGATGATAAATATCTGAACTAACCACCACTGGCGAGAATTCATTTCTTCAAGGAGACATGATGCGGTTAGCGGTGCTAAGTCTAGCTAATAAAATAGTTAAGTGTTAGCTTAGATAACGTTAGCTTCACAGATAACTGGAATTATTTCTGACACGACGCTACAACTTCCCACCCATTGCTACTTACAATAAAATACAACTACGTTAAAATAAAATAAGCAATTTAGAGAACGTTTTACATTCATGCATTTAGCTAAACATGCTAGCCATAAATACACCTTGTTACTAAGGAAGTCGTCACGGCGACTTCCGTTTCGCAGACAGTGCTACCGTAAAACTTGTAAAAGAGGAGACAGATTTTTTTTTTTTTTTTGCAACTACTTAAATTGATGTCATCATTCAGCAATGGTCTTCTCAGGAATCTGTGGTTATGCTGACATATCTGTCATAGCATTTACTGGCTTTTGACTTTGTGCAATATTCCAAAAACATGTGGATTATTTATTTATTCTGATTATTTAAAGGATCCTCTTTAGCTGATGTCATGGTAATAAACTAATCCTCCTTAGGCCCACAACTAACATATAGTACATAACAAATTACATGATGGACATTAATTGCATTAATATACTTAACATTACATTCATATATAATTCAAAGTCAACACTGTGCATACAATAGGGTGGAATACTAATTAAAAAGCATATATAGATTATGTTTAAAAAGAATAGATGGTGTGAATGAGAATTCTGTGCAATATTTCATGACTATGCGCAATCATTTTTCATACTTACTCCGCTTTAATGTCCTGTTTTTATATTTATTTATTGTTTTTATAGTTGATATTTAGTCTTTAATGTGCCTGTTTATCTGTGCACTTCTGCGTGTACCTCTGGACACACCTAATGTCGTTGTACAGCTGTACAACAACAATAAAGTCAATGATTTATTAACTGAATTGCACAACTCATGCAAAGCGAAATGCAAATCCTATTAAATCCTATTATCCTATTAGAGTTGTACCTCCTACTAGTCAGTCAGTCATTTGCATGCCAATAAATGCCTCTGCATATTCTTATTTATAAAGGATATATATTAGACAGCACCAAAATGCATGACTTGCAGAGTTTAGCATGCAAAAACAGCAAATTTTTCATTAGAAATTACTCATAGCAGTTGTTCGATAAAGATATCACATAGTTGTTGTGCTGTATATGCTTTTATGATGTTCTGTGCCTGGACTCTAGAGAGGTATAAGGTCTGTTGTCTCATTGGAAGCAGACACAACTGATATATTATGGAAAATGGTGATGGAAAAACAGTGGCCCTGTGTGATCAGTGTGCACAGTAACCTCAGCAACCAGGAGAACATTTCAACCTTTTCAGTATGTACATATCCATTTACCCAAATTTATGTCTTAGGTCTAACTCTTCTGAAGAAAATGGATACCCTAAGAGAGTTGTCAAGTTTCACAGTACAGTGCCAGCAAAATGTCTTATCATATTACTCTTCTGTGTATTGTTTGTGTAAAACCTGTCTTCATCTCTCCCACCTGATCGTGTGTAAAGATTGTCCACACGGCACGCGATGCAAAAGACAACCTGGTGAGCTGCAACGTCTCAGACTGTATGAATATGTCCCAGCCTGAGCCAGGGCCCTGGGGGGGCAACATGCCCAAGTTCATGCCAGGAGAGAACAATTAGATCAAATCACATTCCTGAGAGTCATTTTACTCGCAGTCAAACTCATTATTATTCTGCTATTTGTACAAAGCCTCCAGAAAGGTAGAAGGCATATCTTCGGATCTGTGACACTATGGATAAAGAAACTGATTCTCTTTCCTATAAAAAAAAAGGGAAACAACACAAAACACAGGACATGCACAATCTCTGTAGGTTAATAGTGCTGGAACAGTTTAAAACGCAGTCCCTCAGTGCATTGCAACTTACATAAGTGACCAGAAGGAAACCACTGTACTTAAAGCAGCTGAGTCAGCGGACGTTTTTATGTGAACTCATAAAGGTGGTTTTAGGGATGTGCGCTCTGAGGGTGATGTGAGACGTAGGGGAGTCATGGGAGTTCCCGTGGTGATAAAGATTTTACAACAGTTGGTCCATCTCTTGCCTTTAAAGCCTCATGGGTTAAAGATTACGGTGTGTGTCATTATTGTCAAGGCACTGGCCACTGGAAGAATCACTGTTCTGTTTTGAGGTCTGAAGATAAACATAAATCTTTGTCGTCTGCTGCGTCTCCTGCCCTGTCTTGTTCCAGTGCTCCCGGGCTGAAGCCTGCATGTGGTGTTCCTGGGATTGATGATGATTTTGAGCCCTTTATTGCTGAAGCTTTTGTGTCTTTGCTGGGTTATGAGAAGCATGTGTCTATAAGGTTTTTGCATCTGTGTTGCCTTTTTCACCTGCAACAGAAACAAGGGGCCTAGCTCTGATGCATGGACAGAGATGGCGATGATACCTGTACCGTAGCATAACATGATGCTTGAGTGTGATCTGGTGGAAGGTGTTGTTGCAGTCAGTGTGCGCCCTCGCCTTGTGATTCTGGGAAACAATCTAACTGGTGGTGCTGTGTGGGCTAATGTGCCACCACTTCCTGTGGTTACTCCTAAGCCGCTGGCATCAGGGGAGCCAGATGAGAGTGGTCAGAGGTTTCCTTGGGTGTTTCCAGTCAGTGCCTTGACGAATGCACAGAGTCGTAGTGTGGCTGCTCCAGACTTGCAAGTGGGTTATAAAGGGAGTTGAAGTACATGGTTCCCCTGCCTGATCTTGTCCCTGTCTGTCACTTGGAGGAGTAGAGTGAAGTTGAACAGGTTGATTCTATATTCCTTATCGTTAACATCAGTGTCTCTTGTAACTGCTTTGAGGACAGTAAAGCATTATCTTTATTATTATTTATTATTATTATTTATTAGTCCCTCATCATGAGATACTTAGTATGCCTCAGTAGCCACAGGAGATTAGCAGCACCCTGCAATGCTGCAGACTCCAGTGAATGTCAATCAGATACCACCTGAGATTCCCTTTTTGGGATAACAAAGTTTACCTTATCTAACCTTTCTGTTGTTCTTACTCACGAACATAAAGCTTGAAAAAGACACACTTTGAAGGGACTGTACAAAGTATCTTTGCTGTTAATGTTTGACAAAGGATGTAAAGCCAGCCGAGAGAGGAGCAGCAGAGCAGAACCAACGTACCAGTCTTCACTTAGACATTACAGTCAGCTTCTAGTTTTTGGGTTCCCTTAACTGAGCTCTTGACAGTATCAGTCATGTCGGAGGAAAAATCATTGTCCTACAGTGAAGCCATTCAGAGGGCATGTGCCTCCATCACTCGCTTCCCTCTCATCCCAGTCAGAGGAGTTCCTCTCATGAGCTTGATCGCCAACAACTGGGACTCCATCTGGGCTTTCCGTCCTGACCCCTCGGACCTCCTCATTGCTACCTACCCCAAAGCAGGTACTTCAGTTCAGGTCTAAATGGGTAATCAGATTTGGACAGGACTTTTTGTGTCATTTTTATTTTTATTGAAGTTCTGTATTGTTCACGCAGTTGGCACCATTTGTGAAATGTAACTAAGGAGTCTGGCATTGAAGAGAGCATAGGTACATTTGAGTTTAGTTCCCCGTCCAGGAATGTAAATATAGACAGTGCTTATTTTAGTTGCCGTTTTTGCCATATACTGATATGAAGTGAGGATTGCTGGTAATTTGTATGCTGATGTTGTCCAGTGTCAAGTCTCTATTTGATCATGTGACGAGATGATACATTACATGTATACATGATAGTTAAATGGTAAATGGTAAATGGACTGCACTTGTGTGGCCCTTTTCTAGTCTTCCATCAACTTAAAGAGCTTAAACAGTATATGTCACATTCACACACACATTCACACACTGGCGGCAGAGGCTACCATACAGGGTGCCACCTGCTACTACCCATTCACTTGCACTCACGCTCCAATGGAAAAGCCATCAAGAACAATTTAGGGTTCAGTGTCTTGCCCAAGAATGCTCGGGATTGAACCGTGGACGACCCACTCTGTCCCTGAGCCACAGCTGCCCCATGAATACTTGTGGTCTGTGTGTTACTGTAAGGTAGTTTAAAGATACATTGTTCCTTTTAGAAATACTGGTAAAACAATTCAGTTGTTCTGATTGTTTTATCATGATATTCCATTTCATGTTATTGAGCCAGGTGGCTGGGAAGGCTACATACAGAAGCTAATATACAACTGGGGTGGGGGGTTCCAACCCCGGGGTGGGGGAGCCCTTCTGTGCAGAGAGTTTGCATGTTCTCCCTGTGTCAGCTGGTTTTCTCCGGGTAGCATACAACTGGATAAATGAGACTTTGATTCATCAAGAATTTTCTCAGTTTTTTTGGTTCTTTGTTTGCTGAAGGCATACCAGAAAACCATGTTGTTCATGACATTAAAGTTACACAGGATTAGTAATTGATAAATGGTCATTTGGGGGTGAAGTATTCTTTTAAATAAAGTGGCCATCATGGAGGGAAGCTGACAAGACAAACAGAAAATCAATTAAAAAAGTACACAAACTGGATCAATTTAAGCAAACCAGTAGCCACTGTTGGCCAATCATCTTGAAGAGTGAGGGCTAACCTTCAAATTGATGAATTTCTTCCAGTAAAGGGGGGAATCAATTTCGCGGTAATAATATCTGTAAAATTGTCACATATTGGAAAATACGTCATTCTAGCACGAGTTGATGTGTTGTTGTTTTGGTGTGAGTGTACGATGGGATATCTCCTCGAACTGTTAAGATTTTATACTATACATGGAAAGTATCCATTTCATTTGTCTCAGTGTTAATTTGTGTTTCTGGGACATAAGGGACTACATGGACCCAGGAGATAGTTGACCTGCTCCTTCACAATGGAGATGCTGAGGCCTGCAAACGAGCCCCCACATCTTTACGCAGTCCTTGCCTTGAGTTCTTCTCCCCACCACCCATCCCCTCAGGTGTGTATTTAGGTGGTTATGTTTATGTGCCAAGTCCTCTTTTATTTGAGCATGCTCTATCTATTGACATTGTTTCACTTCCCAGATATTTATTCTAGGAAAGAAACGAAAATGGTGCTAGTTTAAGTCAATGGATGATTATAAAGCAGCTGTAGGATATCTGTCCATCTCTGTGCATTAAAGTGGGACTCATGTAACATTACCATAACATGGAAACTGAGATAGTGTGGAACAAAAGTATGTTTCGGTGCCTTCATACATATCCTACATATCAAGGCCTACAAATCCTTCTGAGTGAACTTGTGTTTCAGGTCTTGATCTTCTACAGAACATAGATCCTCCAAGAATCATCAAGACACATCTTCCATTTCAGCTGGTGCCTCCTGAATTTTGGGAAAACAAGTGCAAGGTGAGGCTCAAACTGTCAGATTCAACCAAGAGCAAAATCCTGCAGTGAATTTTATTGCCTCACATGATGCACATAAATGGGGTGAGAGGTTACAGTGCAACTGCCTCATTAGGTTACCTGCATTGTTGTTATAATCCCTTTTTATATTTCCCTCTTGATTGTGTGTAAAGGTTATCTATGTGGCACGCAACGCCAAAGACAACTTGGTGAGCAACTACCACTTTGATCGTATGAATATGTACCAGCCTGAACCTGGGCCCTGGGAGGGCTACATACCCAAGTTCATGCGAGGAGAGTGTAAGTATTAAATCACATTCCTGGGTGTCATTTTACCTTTATTCAAACTGGTTGTTTCTGTTTGCACAAAGCTTCTAACTGAACAGAGATATTACAGCCACACTGGTGCATTTACCCACGCCACCAGCCAGAAGTTCTGATGTATTTTAAATGATTTAAATATGTAGGGCTGGCTGGTGTAATCCACGACACCTTAGAAGAATAAGTGTCCTTACCCCACTGTTTTCCCTGTGAGAAACGTATGCCTCAATGACCATAACAGGATTAACAGCACCCTGCAAGGCTGTAGAGTCAAGGTGATGCCAATCAGGAGAAGATGTTCCTTCAGACCTACAAAAGAATTTCAGCTGGTGTATTTTTATACTTAATTTCTGCTTTGGTGTTCCATTGCCATCAATACACTAACTGCTTTTTGGTTTGAGACCTTGGGATCCATCTTGCTTTTGGAAGTGTGGATGACCCTGCTGTCAAATCAAATCCACTCTATTTTATTTAAGGTTAATACACTGTGCCCAGAAAATATTAGGCTGATAGGTCCAGTAGTATGTAATATTAGCTGTGGGTAGACAAATACACAAATGCATGGATGCACGCATGCACACACATATGCCCAAATGTGTGATCCCCTCCAAGCTTGTGCCTGGCAAAGAAAATTACTTTTTAAAGTGGCTTTAGAATATATTTCTCTGATAACAATGTACAGCATGACTACTTGTATACATAGGCAGCCTTAGCTATGTTTCGCCATTTCAGCTGAACAGGCCCTAGATGGATGGATGGATGGATGGATGGATGGGTAGATAGATAGATAGATAGATAGATAGATAGATAGATAGATAGATAGATAGATAGATAGATAGATAGATAGTAAAGAGAATCATCACAGAAGCAGCCAACTTCAAAACAATGGGTGTTGGTGCAGTAATCCATCAAGCCAGCAGCTGTAAATATTAACAGGTTGTTAATAAAAAGATTTGGGTCTAGAGTCTCTGCAGCCCTGTCCCAGAAGGTAACTGGATTAACTGTTCATTGGTGAGTCCTCTTTACAAATTGAAGAGCTCACTAGAGCCAGAGGGGTTTTTCACAACCTGGCATCCAAAAACTCACTGACTTATATTTGATCTATAATAAGTAGCCTACATTTATTACTATTATTTAAATATTTGTTACAACTTATAAGCCCTTTAAAAGTGGACTGAGAGTAATGTTACCATGAAAGACGCTCAGAGAGTTTTGTCTCTACAGTGGCCTGGGGCTCCTGGTACGACCATGTGAAAGGTTACTGGGTGGAGAGAGAGAAGAAGAACATCCTTTACCTCTTCTATGAGGACATGAAAGAGGTACAGAGAACATATGGACTCAGTATTACCAAAGCATAATGAACGTACTCTTACCATCATATTTACTTCTCCAGAATCCTCGGCGTGAAGTGGAGCGCATCATGAGGTACCTGGACTTGTCGGTGTCTGATGAGGTCATCAGCCGGATTGTGGAGCTCACGTCCTTTAAGAACATGAAGGAGAACCCAATGGCCAACTACACCTTCGTCCCAGCACCTGTTTTTGATCACTCCATCTCCCCCTTCATGAGAAAAGGTGCATCAGTCTGCTCCTGGTCTGGTCTAGAATAAAGATATTGATCAATATGATTACAAACAAGCAGAGCAGGACACGTACCAATTCTAAAGACAGAACACCATGAATATCTCATGATGTAATGCAGTTAAATCAACAGTATAAGCTTCACAAAGACAGAACACACTGTTCTGTTACTGGCTTGTTTCATATTTCGTCTTCTGATTAGTCTATAAGCGGAAATTTAATCTGAAGTTGTTTTGGTGTTTATTTCATCTTTTATAATAAGAATATTATATCATAGATATAGATTTGATATAGATTATTATAATAAGATGCCACTGCCACTGACAGGCTCAGATTATTATTCCACTAACCTCGCCTCTCCACCACACCTACCTGCCAGCCTATCACCTGTCCACACGTCTCCCACTCCTGCCCACTCCTGCCCACTCCTGGATTAAACCTGTTCCCCTAGAAGTTAGTTTTGCTTGGTGTTTCACTTGCCTGATTGTTCTGTTTGTTGCACGTGGTTTCATTAAAGCCAATTACAAACTGTCCTTCTATTTGTAGTGCTGCTATTGGGTTCTTACCATACCCTTGACATGGTGATTTCAAGTCTGTTTTTGGTTACACAACATGGATCTCTGTAGGGATCCTTTCCATAAGTTGTCAGACACCCTGTAATAACCATCTGAGCCTGTCAGTGGCAAAAAACATCACTTTTAGTGGACTTAAATGTGCTCAGTTGCTCACAGGGATGTAGCCCTCTCGCTCAATAACAGACTACTTTCAAAAATTGTTCCCATAATTTACTTTGGAATAATTTAGGTTGGAAAATACCAAAGTTCCCCTTTAAGACTTTGTTTCTTGATTATTTGCAAATAACAGCACATATGGTCACTGAATTATATATCTTACACTGCCGTATTCTCTTCTGCATTTTCTCTTTACAGGTGAAGTAGGTGATTGGAGAAACCATTTCACACCCGAGCAATCGAAGATGTTTGATGAAGATTATGAAAGGCAAATGAAGGGTGTCAACTTACCATTCAGGACCCTCATCTAATGGATTTTGGGTTTCCAAACTGATACAGCTCTGCAAACTAAAGACCTTTGTTGACCATTGTCTTCGCAATTTATTGTTTCTTATCTGTGAAATAAAAGTAAATAAAGGCTAAGTTTCCACCGAGGGAAATGGTTTCAGCTTTTAAAAATAGACAGGAGGTCTGCGTCACCGGGAGGTGTCCCAGCAAGCATTTTTTGGTTTAAAAAACGTCTAATAGCCGTCTACATGAAGACCTGATGTCTAGGCTAAATCACAGCTGAATTTGGGCTGTCAGTGAAAATTTGGTAGACGTCTAACCATAGCCAAAGTGTAGACGTCATCAATTATACGGCTATGTAGAGACCATGTCCAAAAAATGGAGATAAACATATTTTAATTACTGTTGACTCTCCATACGTGATTGAACATCATACCGCACGCCATCTGCAATGGCGAAAATTACATTTAATCAATTTCAAAATTAAATCGGCTAGATTTGGGTTACATGTAGCTAGACTAAATCAGAGCAAAATATAGCCAATACGTTTAAATCACGACTATTGCTTGCTGGGATAGTTACATTTCTGGGGAAGTGGATGTCAGGCTACGCCGTAGGTATGGCATCGATTCGACGCAGAAGTATAAATCCTGCTTTATTTTGTTAAAAGTAACAGGGTGATATGCAGCCTGTGAAGAATCTTGTACTGAGTCTCCTTCAGTCTGTAACATGTAAACGTGGATCTGATCTAGTCTACAGCCGCCTGCCAATCATTTTCAATGTATCTCTTTACCATTTAAATATCTGGCAACTCGTATGTGTCAGAGGAACTGAAAAGTGAATAAAATGATGATAAAAACTGTTTTACATTTTGGTCCTCCAATATAAAACTCACCAAATCACTCACTACAAGGGAGGTTAACAGAAAAGGTTAGCGCAGAAGATTTAAAACACCCTGTTTGCAGATATCCAAAGAAATATTCCTTATCGGTAACATTAATGTCTCTGATGCTTGGAGAACAGCAAAATATAATCTTAACCAGATGATTTCTTGACTTCACTGTTTTCCTGCATGAGATACTTAGTATGCCTTAGCAGCCACAGGAGATTAGCAGCACCCTGCAATGTTGCAGATGCCAGTGAATGCCAATCAGAGGTGAATATACCACCTGAAATTGTCTTTTGTAATAACAAAGTTTACCTTATCTCACCTCTCTGTTACTCCTACCCACAAACATGAAATAAAACATGTTCTGAAGGGATTATACAAAGTATCTTAGCTGTTAATGTTTGACAAAGGATCAAAAGTCAGCCAAGAGAGGAGCAGCAGGGCAGAACCAACGTACCAGTCAACTGAGGTCTCGACATTATCAGTCATGTCGAAGGAAAAACTGTTGTCCTACAGCGCAGCTATTCAGACAGCAAATGCCTCCCTCTATCGCTTCCCTCTCATCCCAGTCAGAGGAGTTCCTCTCATGTGCTTGATCACCAACAACTGGGACTCCATCTGGGCTTTCCGTCCTGACCCCTCGGACCTCCTCATTGCTACCTACCCCAAAGCAGGTACTTCAGTTCAGGTCTAAATGGGTAATCAGTCTTGGACAGGACTTATTTGTGTTTTGATTGAAGTTATGTTATTGTTCGCACAGCTGGCACCATTTGTGAAATGTAACTAAGGAGGGTGAATTAAGGGTGACTGGGACACAAGGTCAAATGGGACAGTGCAACTGTACAGGGTTTATATTCTCACCTGCTGAGTGACAAGAAACACTTTTGCTGAGCCGTAGCAGTGAAACCACATTATCAAAATTGCATGCCCTCATAGGTGTGACATCACATAGGTGGGTGGGGCAAGATTCAAACAGGAAGTTGACCCTGCAGTGCATGAGACGAGGAAAATTACATGAGGTTTAGCTAGTTTTAATCATAAGGTCATAAAATTGTCAGAGCTAATACACTCAGCCAACATTTGTACGTGGGACCCATGTGGGCCGAAAAATGGAATGAAAAATAGGCCCTATATTGGATTGTCCACGTGTTTCACGTTTGCCCCATGCCAATTGCCCACATGGGTGGGTTTGCCCAAGTGGGCCCCACATGAGTCATGCTGTGGCTACCTGGGTACAAAGTGGGTATAGATCCAAAATGGGCATCTTATCTGGGGTCCACTTGGGTAAAACCCACCCATGTGGGCAAATGTCATGAAGCAAATATGGAACCCGTGGACAGTCCCATATAGGGCCTATTTATCAGCCCATTTACTACCCACAAGGGCCTCACATACAAATGTTGGCTGGGTATAGTACAAACCTTTGATGGAAACATGATTATAATGTGCTACTGTTCAGTAAAATCAGTAAAAATGTCTTCATATCTTGTTTGTAGTATTGGAATGAAGCTGATTTTATTTTGTCCCATTCACCCAAACACAATGCCCTTGGCTTTCCTTGTTTGCGCATGGAAGGGCATAGAGGTGTGCTCTCTCTGCCTTAGGCTTTCCATGTAGGTGTGTGGAAGAGGCTTTCTGTGTAGGCCTAAGGAAAAGTAGAGAGGCCCCAGAATGGAGCCATACCGCCAAATATTATACTGCAAATGGAAAGAAAGTTTTCTTTGACTAAGGTGGTCCTGACTGAAACATATTTATGGACAAGCTGGATTTTTTGTTGTGACAGTGAGAAAAGACAGCTTTATACTGTATGAATTGTGGACGGACTTAAAAAAAAAAAGAGGCTTGGGGTCAGTTTCCTTAAAAGGGTATGTCACGCCCTCTTGAAATATGATATAACTTTCTTTCCTCCTCAAATGAATAGGTCACGTCTTTATTACAGAAATGTATCACTTGTTTGGCTATTTTTATTTATTTATTCATGGCCAAAAGCTTACAGAAGGAGTACAATCAAAAACCATCCAAATCACTCCTAATTCCCTTTACATTTACACAGGTGTTTGAGAAAATACAAATGTGAGTATTACGTGAGTATTTACATTTTCTGTTTCTTTATTCTTCTACTCATCTACATATCGGAGGAAAACATTTTACTTTTTGCTTCACTACTTTTTTTGCCCAAAAAATTATCTTAAAAAAAAAGTACACAACTTTATTACTCAACAAAAGGACCACCATCCAGTGCTAATTTGTGTTTCTGGGACATAAGGGACCACATGGACCCAGGAGATAGTTGACCTGCTTCTTCACAACGGAGATGCTGAGGCCTGCAAACGAGCCCCAACGCCTGAACGCTGTCCTTTCCTGGAACTCTTCTCCCCACCACCCATCCCCTCAGGTGTGTATTAAGGCGATTATGTTTATGTGCCAAGCCTGTTTTATTTGAACACACTTTTATTCTAAAGTTAAAACGTAACAACAATGGTTCTAGTTTTAAGTTATTTATCTGATATCTGTTCATCTCTGTGCAGATGGTGTGGGACTCATGTAACATGAGCCCAACGAGAATAAGAATAAGAATAAGAATATACACACCACAACGACTTGGTTGATAGAAGCTCAACAATACCCAACACTGACCGATGGCCGATCGTTGGCTTGGTTAGCCAGGGCCTTAGGACGACAAGAAACGAGACCTTATTTTCATCAGAATTTAGTCTGAGGTCGCTGAATTGTTTAGTAAGAGCAGTTTCTAAAACCTGATTGAAATTCCTCCAATATACTATTCTCTGAGAGAAAGGACTAAAATTTGCACTGAAACTACTTTTTCAAGTCTCGTACCAATGAATGGGAGGTTGCCTATCAACCTATAACTGGTCAGTGCATGTACATCTGGGTTTGGTTTCTCTAGTATTACAACAGCTGTTTTGAAGGCATCTGGGGAGATGCCTGAAATCTAATCTTCAGGACTTGATGTGAAACACTGTCGAACGCCCTCTTAGAAATGTTGTAGATACAAAGTCCATACTTGGGGTGGAGGAGTTGCACTGAGTGATAGTCTTGCAAAGCTCAGGTAATGTAATAAAGCTGAATTTCTCCATGATTACATCTTTGTTTGATGGTTTACTGATGTTGTCTGCCTTTACATCAGCAGTAATAACAGCTCTAACTGAAGTTATTGAGTTTTTAAGAACAATGCAAATTCTTCACTCTGTGATGCAGAGAACTGCAGACAGGTGGGGGCAGTGTTGAGTAGCTAATCTATTCCAGACTTCCCAGTATTGTCTGTGATATTGTTGGGAAAGTAATCCTTTTATGTCCGAGGTATTGCTTGTTATGGGCAGCCGTGGCTTCTTTGTATATCTTACAGAGAACTGTAGTTTTCCTCCATTTTCTCTCAGCTGCTCAACAGATTCCCTTAAAGTCTCTTTAACACTCTTATTGTTTAACCATAGGGAGATTCGGTCAGTCTAACTTTTTTAGCCTTTAGCGGAGCAACAGTATTTAAGGCAGATGACAAAGTATTGTTCACATTTTCAACCATGTCATTTACAGAGCAGCCATAGCTGTATGACTCAGAGAACTCTGCTTCAGTCTTGCCATCTTGAAATGTCTTTTTTTAAACCAGAACTTCACCTTTAGTCTTTGTTGGGTTTAGTTTGGCACCAAAAAACACACAGTGATGGTCAGAGATAGGTAACTCCGATACTGAAACATTGTCCATGTTTACCCCTGCTGTTATTACAAAGTTAGAGTGTTACCAATACTGATGAGTGTCTTTATATACATGTTGGGTAAGTTCAAAGCTGTCAAGTAAATTAATTAACCAAGAAACATTTGTTAGTTAATGATGTCACGTTAAAAAGAGCTAATATCAGCTTCATAACATGGAATCTGAGATAGTGTTCAACTATCAACTATTTAGTTTAATTCTTTCATACGTACATATCCTTTTCTCTGAACTGATGTTTCAGGTATTGATCTCCTTAACACCATGGATCCTCCAAGAGTCATCAAGACACACCTTCCTTTTCAGCTGGTGCCTCTTGGATGTTGGGAAAACAAGTGCAAGGTGAGGCCCAAACTGTCAGATTCAACCGAGAGCAAAATCCTGAATTTTATTGCTTCACACTGTTAACAGGATAAAAGGTTTATGGTACGATGCACATAAACAGGGTGAGAGGTTACAATGCAACTGCCTCATTAGGTTATCCAGTGTCTGCATTGTATTTATAATCCCTTTTTATATGTCCCTCTTGATTGTGTGTAAAGGTTATCTACATGGCACGCAACGCCAAAGACAATCTGGTGAGTTACTACCACTTTGATCGTATGGACCAGACCCAGCCTGAGCCCGGGCCCTGGGAGGGCTACATATCCAAGTTCATGCGAGGAGAGTGTAAGTATTAAATCACATTCCTGGGTGTCATTTTACCTTTATTCAAACTGGTTGTTTCTGTTTGCACAAAGCTTCTAACTGAACTGAGATATTACAGCCACACAGGTACATTTACCCACGCCACCAGCCAGAAGTTCTGATGTGACTTCTACATTCCACTACACCTTAGAAGAATAAGTGTCCTTACCTAAGTGTTTTTCCCTGTGAGAAACTTATGCCTCAATGACCATAACAGGATTAACAGCACCCTGTGAGGCTGCAGAGTCAAGGTGATGCCAATCAGGAGAAAATGTTCCTTCAGACCTACAAAAGATTTTCAACTGGTGTATTTTTACATTCAGTTTCTGCTGTGGTGTCTGACTGCCATCAATACACTAACTGCTACTTTACTGCCACATATGCATTTTCAGTTTTTTGGTTTGGGACTTTGCTTCTGGAAGAGCTGACAACCCTGCTGCTGCAAATGTTCAGGTTTTAAGTTTATTAAACTGTTAATATCAAAACCATTCCATTTTGTGAAGGGTTTACACATTGCCCACAATGGTTAGTCATTTGCTAATGTTTCACTGATTATTGTGAACTTCACCCACTGCATAATATAAAACAAACAAACAAAAAATGCTAAAAAGTGGGTAAGAGGCTGAAGGGAGGGACAGGGAGGGGTGGGGGCGGACGTGTGGGGCAAGAAGTGATTTGAACGCACTGATATGATTAAATTTCATGACATAGATAAGTACCAGCTGGACGACTATGAAATGCAGATTTGTTTTTGTTAGGAAATGTCCATATTAACACCAGCCCTGGTGTGTTTGATCACAGTACAGTCAGTTCGTGTCAAATAATTTTTTAAGCACTGGAGAGGGACTTCTGGTTTTATTTTGGATTAGGGGAGAGGCATACAAATTTAAATGGCTGTATTTTGTAATTTTTAAGGCAAACATTCCTTCCAAACCTGCATGTTTTCTTTAAAAATTGCGAAAATTTTACCATTTATTATAGCAGGAAACTGTAAAAACAGACATTATGGTTGGATTTTTAAATTTCTGACAGTCCTTGAAAACATTATGTGGAACAAATGCTTCCATCAGGAAAAAAGCATAACCAAATCTGACCTTACAGTAGTGATATTACATCAAAATCACTTTATTCTATGTCGCATGTCAAATTTGGCCAAAAATAAAGAATTCCCACAAGCTTACCAGCCTGCACAACAATAGTGGAAAACCAAGGCTTTTTTCAACTCCAGGATTTCTCCTTCAACTTTTAACCTTTAACTTTCAAACATCAAAAGGTAAGTTTTAAAAACCTTATATTTTATAGTGGCAGGAGGGTCATGCATTTTTCACCAGTCACTCAGGGAGGCTCAATGAAAACTATTTGTAGCTCTGGAGGAGCAAAATAAAGGTAAAAAAATGAAGTCACACCCCAGACACCCCCCTCCTCTGACAAGTTAAGAACAGTCCCCAAGACATCTGCAGTCACAAATGTTTTTGGGGTTATTGCACTAATCCATCAAGCCAGCAGTTGTAAATATTAACAGGTTGTTAATAAATAGATTTTGGTCCAGAATCTCTGCAGCCCTGTCCCAGAAGGTAAGTGGATTAACTGATCATCAGTGAGTCTTCTTAATGCTCAGTATGTTTTGTCTCTACAGTGGCCTGGGGCTCCTGGTACAACCATGTGAAAGGTTACTGGGTGGAGAGAGAGAAGAAGAACATCCTTTACCTCTTCTATGAGGACATGAAAGAGGTACAGAGAACATATGGACTCAGTATTACCAAAGCGTGTTGTATGTACTCTTACCATCATATTTACTTCTCCAGAATCCTCGGCGTGAAGTGGAGCGCATCATGAGGTACCTGGACTTGTCGGTGTCTGATGAGGTCATCAGCCGGATTGTGGAGCTCACATCCTTTAAGAACATGAAGGAGAACCCGATGGCCAACTACTCCTTCATCCCAGCGACTGTTTTTGATCGCTCCATCTCCTCCTTCATGAGAAAAGGTGCATCAGTCTGCTCCTGGTCTGGTCCAGAAGGAAGATATTGATCAATATGATTACAAATGAGCAGAGCAGGACATGTATCAATTCTAAAGCCAGAACACCATGAATATCTCATGATGTAATGCAGTTAAATCAACAGTATAGGTTTTCACAAAGACAGAACTCACTGTTCTGTTACTGTATTGTTTTATATTTCATATTCTCCCTGTCCTTCACATTATACAGTACGATGGTGCCCCCTAGATGTTCCTGGACTTCCTGCCTTTACTTCTGTTTTTTTTTTTTTTTTTTTTTTTAAGACTATGAGAACTTTGTGTTCAATACAGCTGAAAAGATTATTCAGTTAATTGATTAGTCTGCAAGCAGAAAATTAATCTAACACTATTTTGGTAAAAGCTTCATCTTTTTTTTCCAATCACCCTCTACAACAATGTGCCCTAAAATGTGAAGCTTTACTGTTTTTCTTCATCTTGTAGTATAGAAATCTGATGCGGGCTGTCCTGAGGTTTTATTTGATGATCATGAAATGTAAACAACTGCTGTGCTTGCCTTTATTCAGTGGTTTACTCATACAACCTATCGTTTCAAAGCTATGCTCCTTACAGTTTGATTGATGCGAACCTTTTCAAGATACAACCACCACTGCAGGTTCAATAAACACTTCTGTCAGACAAAAACCCCCAACAAAAAACAGGTATAACTCACCTATGAAGCATTATTTTGATCCACCAATCCATATCATGCTGACAAAAATGGTGCTCATGCACTCCCAGTGGTCAGGACGATCTATATCCAGTGAAACATTAAGTCCGAAAATATTATTACGTCCATAGATTTCTACAAACTGTCAGTGCATTGTTTCAAATGTTAGTATTTGTTTGTGTATTTACCATAATTTCTTCCATTCGCGTTTAAGTATGCCAACTTCTTGCTATCAAAATGAACAAAAACTCCTGACCTTTTGATTGACACCTCACTTGAGCCAGTGGGAGCTTCCAATGCTGTTGCTATGGCCTCGATAGCCAAAGAGGGTCTGTGTTGAAGAAAGGTGCATCCCTCCCACTTCCTGGTCTCGTAGCCAATCAATAGATAGTGATTGGTCTGATGGTTTATGGGTCTTGTAGTCAATGACACTCTGAAAATCTGGTTTGAACTCCTGACATGAGAAAATAAGCACGCTAAAATTAGTTTCGGTTTCAACAAAAAAGATCTTACTCCTAAACAAAAAGGTCTGTCTGTGTAGGAATCTTTTCGATAATGATGTCGGACACTTATAATAACAATCTGAGCCTACTGAAGTTATCTTTTAAAGAACTTTCGTCTAGTGACTGATTTATATATCTAACACTGTCGTATTCAATTCTGCATTTTTTTGTCTTTACAGGTGAAGTAGGTGACTGGAGAAATCATTTCACACCCGAGCAATCAAAGACGTTTGATGAAGATTATGAAAAGCAAATGAAGGGAGTCAACATACCGTTCAGGACCCTCATCTAACCAATTTTGGGTTTCCAAACTGACACAGCTCTGCAAACAACAGACCAATGAACCAAAGACCGATGAACTGACACTGCAGCACTCAGAAGGCAAGAATACTGTCAGAAAATCTGACATGTGCTAAACACCAAAACAGAACATAAATAAAAATAATTTGAGCCTGGATGATAAACACTGTAATCATACAATGAAAGGATCAATAAAAATGTGCTCCACAAAACAAGTGAGTTGGTAGTCATCACTTGATTGCAGCTTATCACGTAAACAATATATAAGACCAAAAGTGTTGTGACTGAGTGGACATGCCCATTTTATGTCATGAGACCTCCACCAGAGTCTGCATTGAGATCGCGAAATGAGTTTCCTCTGTGGGGTGGCCTGGTTTAGCCTTTGAGATAGGGTGAGGAGCTGTTGCTCCTTATGGCCATGTTGAGCTGGTTCAGGCATCTGATCAGGATGCTTCCTGTTAGAGGTTTTACGGGCATGTCCAACTAGTGGGAGGCCCTGAACATGCTAACGAGATTATACATCTCATCTGGCCCAGGAATGCTTCAGATTCCCCCAGGAGGAGCGGGAAAGCGTTCCATCTGGAAAATAACTTGCACTCCCAATGAAATGTTTCTTGGAAATAGCAAATGTCTCCTTTATGTGCTGGGAGGACAGTAGAGCATTATCTTTATAAGTTGATTTATTGATCCCACTGTTTTTCTCCTCAAGTAGGAGATGAGCGACTCCCTTCAAGGTTGCAGACTCCAGTGAATACAACACCTGAAATTCCCTTTTGGGATAATAAGGTCAACCTTATATGACCTTTCTGTTATTCTTACCTACAAACTTAAAATTATGCTCTGAAATTTAAGAAAGGTAAACAGGACACCTAAGTTTTCTCAGAGACACAGTTTGGAGGGAATGTACAAAATATTATTGGGTAAAATAAATAAAGGATAAATGCAAAAACAAAAGAAATAGAGATAAAAGTGGTAAAACACTGAATCACATGTTCAAATCATACACAAGTTGCAGGCTAAAACTACTCTATAATGAATCATACATATTGCTTTTGCTTGACCCTCCCTCATCTTCCAAACACCATGCTCATAGTTTATAATGCATTTTTCCTGCCAAATATTTGAAGCCTCAAAACTTTCACTGCCTTGGAAAAGCAGGAAACATTATGCAACTGTTTTCACAAGCTGAGTAAACTGACCTTTATGTCTAAAATAAGAGGAATAAAAATTACGTCTATTTTCAAAATTCATACATAATATTCCTATGGTCTACAAAAAAGTTAACATGGGCAATTGTTTCCCCAAATCCAGAAACTAGAGAGCTAAAACTAACTTCAGCTTAGGACTGAATGTTACAATCCCTTGATGCACATACTTGAGACGATGTGTGGGAGTAATAGTGCTGTCTGGGAGTTTCCGAGTGGGACCCAAAGGGTTAAGGTTAAATGGACAGAAAAGTAGGAAAGAGCAAAGGTAGGTAGACAGTTAGAGTGAGCATAGAGAAGGCAGAGCCAAGGAGAGACGTCTGTGCAGAATGAACTCTACGCCGCCAGACCGGGCTGTACACTGTACCTCCCCCTACTCCCTTATTGTGATGAGGGAAGAGAGAAGAAACTAACAGGAGAAAAACGTACCTAACTTTAATCGAGGTGGAGTTAAACTGGTGGATTGTTGTTGACCTTCTAGCACTTGTGAGTGAAAGTTGGAGCCATGCTGGGGGAGTGGGTGGAAGTTTAGGGAGGGTAAAATCTTCATTAGAGTCATCAAGTGGGTAGCGCCCTTCACTGGTGTTTCCATGATAGGCCCACAACACCTCCAGAGGGCTCACTGGCATCACCTGGCGTCCCAGGCTTGCACTCTGATCACCTGAGAGGATGAACAGTGTGTTAGCGGTGAGTGTGGTGATGGTGAAGTGTTCCCTTCTGCTTCTATGCAGATTCTGTGAAGCTTCCATTTCATTCACCATTACTCACTGTCTTGGTTCCATACTGTTGTTTTATTAATGGGTGTTATTTGACTGCTGTTTTAGTTCCAGAAATACTCATCTACTCTGTTGGAGCTGCAACAGCCAAGAGAAAACCCTGAGCTCCCAGATGTGAGTTTGTGGACCTGCACAGATTTACATCAGGATGTTACAGAAGCATGTGTTTACCGACTTAAGTTGCATCTATTAGCTCAGTGGGTAGAGCAGGCACACCATTAACAAAGGCAATGTCCTTGCTGCAGCTGCTGTGGGCTCGATTTCAGCGTGGACCCAATCGGCATACCTGGGTCTACACCCCTGCCTACCGCCTAACTCACAATGCACCCGACCCCGATGGCCCAAGGCGCAGCCACCAGACACTCGCCCAGCCAGCTCCCCTCTCAGGTCTGGCTCCAAAAGGGGGTCCTAGTTTCCCTTTACCAGGCAAAGCACTCAAGCTCTTATTCAGCTGATTCATTAAGGTTTCTTGAATCGCTCTTAGTTTGACCCCTCCTGGGACCACTTTGCCTTGGAGGACTCTACCAGTAGCTGTGCGCCCTGGACAACACAACTCCCAGGCTCACAAGGACAGGTACATCAAACATATTCTCACTCTGAACTTGTCACAAATCGTTGCTTGGTCATGGACTTTCCACATGGACATCTGACGTGCAAGGTAGCCTGAGTGAGTCTGTTGTTGACTTTCTGGGATGCCGGTAAACTTCTGCCAGCAACATCAATTTTCAATCAATTTTATTTATAAAGCCCAATATCACAAATCACAATTTGCCTCACAGGGCTTTACAGCATACGACATCCCTCTGTCCTTATGACCCTCGCAGCGGATAAGGAAAAACTCCCCAAAAAAACCCCTTTAACGGGGAAAAAAAACGGTAGAAACCNGACATCCCTCTGTCCTTATGACCCTCGCAGCGGATAAGGAAAAACTCCCCAAAAAAACCCCTTTAACGGGGAAAAAAAACGGTAGAAACCTCAGGAAGAGCAACTGAGGAGGGATCCCTCTTCCAGGACGGACAGACGTGCAATAGATGTCGTACAGAACAGATCAGCATAATAAATTAACA
>NC_065518.1:19832431-19999062 GCF_006386435.1 Epinephelus moara | reverse complement strand
ATGGGCACCACACCGGTAAGGTAAGACAACACGTTTACATGTCGTTTCTATATGTTCTCTGACATTTATCCTAACGATATGAGGCGGTCTTTGTGGAAAAAAAGCTTGTTTAGTGAACTAACTTTGCACTTGAAGTATGCCTGTTCACTTACGTTTTAACAGGTCTGCGCCCCGGCTGTATCTAGGCTAACGGCTAACATGCTAACTATTATTTTTATGTCACTAGTCACTTGAAACAAATTTAGGACGATAGGAGACAGGTTGAAATACACTGAAATTTCCCTTTAAAGTTTACTTTCACTAATTACATATCAATACCTTCTGAACAGTATTGCTGTATCAGCATGCTTCATGCCGAGTTCAGAGTAAAATTCAATGAGCTGATCCATACTGGGACGATGGTTTTGGAGCAAATGAGTGGAAATAGACAGGACTCTGAAGGAATGGAAAAAGAAAAATATTGCAGTAAATACATAAATCTTGCTGTGACCTTTAAGGGGCTTTGTATTCTTCATCTTCACACACATGCCCATACATACACATTCTTGCACTTCTCTCTTTGTGAGGACCCCTATTGACATAATGCATTCCCTAGCCCCTTACCCTACCCTTAACCATGACAACTAAATGCCCAACCCTAACCCTTAGCCTAAACCTAATTCTAACCTGAACCCTAAAGCCAAGTCTTAAACCTGAAACAGGCCTTTGAGAAAGTGAGGATGGGCCAAAATGTCCTCACTTTGCAAGACTGTCCTCACTCTGTCGCAAAAATACCTTTTTTGGTCCTCACTGCGTAGCATGTACAAGTACTCACACACACCCACACAAAAACGAATTTGCTCAAAATAAAGCTTTAGATTGCTTTAAACATTAAATGAGTTTCTGCACTTCAAAATACTGATTCAAGATTGTAAATTGCTTTCGGTAACTTGAGCTGAGCTTATTTTCAGTGTAAATATTGTTTCTACCTTAAGCAGGATATTGATTGTGGAAATCCTGGAATGCATATTCTAAACAAACTGAGCTGAGCACTCTGGACACAAATGAATTCACGCCCAGCAGACATGCATCAAACAGCTGCATGTCTACACGTAAAATGTTTCTACTTTGCACGCTTATGAAATCTAAAATGAGAACAGCAGACGTTTCTCAAGCTCTTTTCTTTTTACTGCCATTTGGTCATCTGTTTTTGTTTACTTTAAAAGTGTGGGTCCAAAGGTAGGTTTCAGCTGGAGAGTGTCAACAGCTTTTCTATCTCTCAGTAAAAGATTAGTTTTTCTTTATAAGAGACATTGACAAAAACTCAAGCTTCATTGTCGAGCTCTCAGATGAAATGTTCGATCTTTTGCACTGAGTGTGTGATTATAGTTTGCCTCCCTGTGGTAGGGCTCTTTTAAGACCCTCCCATATCCCTTCCTCAAATTACAGAGCAAGCAGTTGAGATAGTATTGTGAGCAAAAGTGGAATTCATAGGCAACTGGGAATGTTACATAAGGGCACTTTAGTGTTCGTCGGCTTGTACAAGTTCCAGTGATCGCAGACAGACAAGAACCTGGTGCAAGCACTCAGACAGCCAGGTTACAAAGATAGAAAGAGGGTGAAAAGAAACCCATTTCAGAGTGACTGAAGCACTTAGGCTTCAGCTGGGAGTTCAGGACGGATTGTTTTTCAGATGTTGGAGAGGATTCAGGCTGAAATTCAGACGAAATCAAGGAAGGAGACCAAAACAATAGGCTCCCGGCCAGCAGACAAGGAAACAAGGAAGAGATCATGACAGAGTGACGAGGTTGTCGACACAGTGAACAAGCAGGAAGAGATTTGCAGACAGCTGGAATTTATGGTGTACAAAAAGCAAATCAACTGTGAATGTTTGACAAAGGACTGAAAGCCAACTGAGAGAGTGTCTGCTGGGGAGAACCACCCGACCGGCCTTGTCCAAGGCATTTCACAATTAAATTTTGGATTCTGGTTTTTGGTTTCCTCAACTGAGCTTTTGACAATATTAGTCATGTCGGAAGAAAAAGAGTTTTCCTACAGTGCAGCCATTCAGGAAGCACATGCCTCCATCACTCGCTTCCCTCTCATCCCAGTGAAAGGTGTTCCTCTCATGAACTACATCGCCAACAACTGGGACTCCATCTGGGCTTTCCGTCCTGATCCCTCGGACCTCCTAATCGCCACCTACCCCAAAGCAGGTAGTTCAATTCAGGTTCTGTTAGTGCTTACACAGTTGTCATCAGTGGTAAACTGTAACTGAATACATTAACACAAGTACACATTTAAGTATTACTTAAGTATTTCCTTTTTTCTGCTGCTTTATACTTCCATTCATCTATTTATCAGAGTGAACAATGGCACTTTTTACTCCACTACATTTATTTGACATCTTACGTTGTTTTCAGATGAAGAGTTTGCATAAAAAAAACATATAACCTTATAAAACAAAGCATGATGTCATTGTAAGGATACTGGGGGCAGCCTTTTGTGTTGTATCTTGATGCAGGGGGTCGGTGGTTAGGTTTAGGTTTGGTTTAGGCAACAGAGCTACTTGGTCAGAATTAGGAAAAGATAGTTTATTATTATTGTTATTTTGAGAATTTGCTGCTTGTGAACTAACCCTTTAAAATGCCAAAGTCACACAATACCACAAACAAACTAACTAATCGAGACAGCAGTAGACCAGCAGCTCCTGAGGTAAAATTACACTTTTTGTCAATGGAGTCTGGCTTTGAAAAAAATCATTGATAAGTTTTAGTTCAGTTCCCTGTCATAAACGTTGTGTATTTGGCAAATACTGAGCATATAACTGGATTAATAGACTTGGATTGTTGCATAGGAGTTTGCAAATGGTTGTTTTGATATATATATGGTACATAACTTACATACTAATGGTCATTTGGGGGTACTTTAAGTGAAGTACAAGAATGCTCTTCCACCATTGCAATAAAGCTACTATGACAGATGGGATATCTACACGAACTGGTAAGATTCAATACTGTACATTCAAAAGTATCCAATTCATTCAACTCAGTGTTAATTTGTGTTTCTGGGACATAAGGGACTACATGGACCCAGGAGATAGTTGACCTGCTTCTTCACAACGGAGATGCTGAGGCCTGCAAACGAGCCCCCACACCTGTCCGCAGTCCTTTCCTCGAGATCTTCTCCCCACCGCCCATCCCCTCAGGTGTGTATTAAGGTGGTTATGTTTGTATGTGTGTAATCGTGCCAGTTTAAATTCAGTCTATCTTGAAGTGCACTTTGTAGCCACAAGTATTTGCTGACATTTAAGATATTATTTCCATATCCTCCCGAGACCCTGCGTCCTATACTTTATTCTGCTAAACTTAGTCTGCAGCCGATCCCGACACAAAAGTGGACAAGGTGCAAAATCTGATCAAATTTTATGGTTGAAACTTGTTCATTTGTGCTTAATAACATCTGTAGTTTAATATTGCGTACAAATTTTATATATCTTTAACTTATATATTTTTAGATATTTTACAAATATTGCGGTCCTCATTTGAGGACCCTGGAGCTTTACTATTGTATTATCGCAGCATTTTATGTTGGCCAGTTAGGTGTGACAGACTGTTCCTAGAGACAAAAAGGACGTTCCTAATTTGGAGTGTGAAGCAAGGAAAATTATTTTTTAATTACTTATTTATTTTTATATTTTTTGGGGGGCATTTTTGCCTTTATAGATAGGATAGCTAATCGTGAAGGGGGAGAGAGAGAGAGAGAGGGAATGACATGCAGCAAAGGGCCACAGGCTGGAGTTGAACCCGGGCCACTGCGGCAACAGCCTTATACATGGGGCGCCTGCTCTATCCACTGAGCCATCGACACCCCAAGCAAGGAAAATTTATACAGAATTATAAAATGAACAAATCACAAGACTTTTAGAAATGTTGTATTATTTGCAATTTTGTTTTTCACAGCCATGTTCAGGTGTTACAATGCACAGTTTTAAACAGACTTGAACAGTGACCCCCAACCCACAGGGTTACAAAATGTTTTGTTGTTGAACAAAATGTTCAGGCATTGAAATATACAGTTTTTTACTGCATTACACACATGTGACTACTAAAAATAGACCCATTGTCCTCATATGCAGACATCCTTTTAGTTTTTTATACTTTTTAAAATACTTTTTGTACTACTAATCCCAAATAGATAAAATAAATTGAAAGTGCATACCAAACAAAAGCTGGGGTCTCAGGAGGATATACTGACTGTGCCACGCATGTCATCACTCACAAATTCCTAAAGGAATGTTTTCATAACGGCTTGTTTCACCAGCTAATCAGGGTCAACTAGTTATTAACCAGTGCATTGTACATTTTACTTAGCACCAAAACGCTGCCCGAGTGACAGACTCAAGCGGAAAGATGGCAGTTTTGGCTAGTGACCAAACTGAAAATTGTCTGGTGGGATTAGTGGCCTATTTTTTTCCGTAGTCTGCTGTAAGTATTTACCAAAGTTGAGCATTACTCATGCTGTCTCTTGCTGTCTTGAATTATTTATCTATTTTTGTATAATTTTAAAGCTGCATCAATCAATTTTTTGGTCACTAGGCAGCAAAAAATATCCCCCCCCCCCACNCCCCCCCAAAAAAAAATACTTGTAAATGGGTGACTCGCCAACAATAATGACCTACCTCCACATTCTTCAGATGTGGAGCATCTTTAGCATTTATTTTTCTTTCTAACCAAACACTTTGATTTCCGCCATCTCCTCAGTTGGTTACTTCCCTTGCTAAATGCTTGATTATGCTAGTTAGTTAGCTAGTTGCTTATTTGAATCTTTTTGCCATTTGGTGCTGGACAGAATGTGGTTGGAGTTATTTTTCTAGAAATGGCCGTCTACAGGGGTTGATGGGAGCAGCTTGGACTTAAAAACATAGAGTGCCCCAGGGATGATGTTTTTTCTGTACCATGAAGCAGAAGTTAGCAACATACTGACTCCCTTGTCAAAAAGCCTATGGGAATTGTCCACTGGGTTTTGGATTAATGCAGAAAATAAGCTCAGTGGCAAACAAACATTTATAATACTTACATGTTTTGTGGAGCATAATTCCACAAATTACATTTGAATTAAATAATGAATGATCAGAAAAGGGCACACACACAGCAATAACAGCACTCTCTCATGTGGTATTGCTTAAGAAAATATGTTTATGTGTGTTCTTGCGGAGTGTTAGAGGAGAGGCCCAATACTCCTATGTCTGTAGGGTAAGTGTGAGCTACAGTTAGCAGTCAGTTAGCCTAGCTTAGCATAAAGAAAGCTGGAAACAGGGCTATCCTGTCTCTGTCTGAATGTAAGAAAATCCTCCTGCTAACTAAGCTAGCAAATTATCAAATTATCTTTATGCTAAGCTAAGCTAAGCTAACAGGCTGTTGGCTGTAGCCTCTATATAGTCTACAAACGTGAGAATGGTATTAATCCTATCTACAGTGACTCTCAACAAGAAGGCTAGCACACATCCCAAAATTTTTATGTGCTGCTGAAAATGTGGATGATCAGACAACAAAAAATCAAGATAAAAGAGGCTAAGACAGAGTTAGATGGCAGGCAAACTCTCAGATGGGTGACTTTGCACTAAATTTTTGTTTGCTACCCTACAAGATAAGAACTGACTTTTGCCAACAATTTGGCTGCAGCAAACACACCCTACTGTGCACCAAGTCCTCTTTTATTTGAACACACTGTATTAAATAACATTATTTCACCTCCCAGATATTTCTTCTGAAGCTAAAAAGAAACTAAAATGGTGCTAGTTTTAAGTCAGTTGACGCTCTCTTGCTCTTACATATGCAATACCCTTTTCCTGAACTTAGGTATTGATCTTCTTAACACCATGGATCCTCCAAGAATCATCAAGACACATCTTGCTTTTAAGTTGGTGCCTCCTGGATTTTGGGAAAACAAGTGCAAGGTGAGGCCCAAACTGTCAGATTCAACTGAGAGCAAAATCCTGCAGTGAATTTTATTGCTTCACACTGAACAATAAATGCATGTTAACAGGGCAAAAGGTTCATGATACGATGCACATTAATAGGGTGAGAGGTTACAATGCCACACAACTGCCTTATCAAGTTACCCAGTGTCTGCATTGTTGTTATAATCCCTTTTTATATGTCCCTCTTGATTGTGTGTAAAGGTTATCTACGTAGCACGCAACGCCAAAGACAACCTGGTGAGCTACTACCACTTTGACCGTATGAACCTGACCCAGCCTGAACCTGGACCCTGGGAGGGCTACATACCCAAGTTCATGCGAGGAGAATGTAAGTATTAAATCACATTCCTGGGTGTCATTTTACCTTTATTCAAACTGGTTGTTTCTGTTTGCACAAAGCTTCTAACTGAACTGAGATATTACAACCACACAGGTACATTTATCAACGCCGCCAGCCAGAAGTTCTGATGTATTTTAAATTATTTAAATATGATAAAGTGGCTGGTGACTTCTGTAACCCATGACACCTTTGAAGAATAAGTGTCCTTACCTCAGTGTTTTTCCCTGTGAGAACCTTATGCCTCAATGACCATAACAGGATTAACAGCACCCTGCGAGGCTGCAGAGTCAAGGTGATGCCAATCAGGAGAAAATGTTCCTTTAGACCTACAAAAGAATTTTAACTGGTTTATTTTTACGCTTGATGTGTGGGGCAGGAGCTCATTAGAAGGCCTTTACATTCTTAAATTTAATGATATAGATAAGTACCAACCAGTCAGCTCTATGTCAGCATTAGCTTCCCAAGGTTTGGTGCTGTTTTGAAACAGTAGATGGCGTGTGGAGCCATTTTCAATCCATGAAATATCAGGTTTAAATGTGGTCATTAGTCATTGAATTTAATTTACAGCAAAAAACAAACAAACACATTTTAGTGCTGTAATAAGAACATATTTTGGGTTGCCAAATTGTTGAAAAAAATCCCTTCAACTAGTGTGTAACCTACTGCAGCATGACACATGTTCTGATGTTTTGTTTGATGTTAAATTCATCAGGAAGGTTGTTCTGATGGATTATTTAAAGCACTTCCTGTCCAGACAAGGGTTTTACAACATCTGGAACAATTTATTAACAACTTAAAATCATTTACAGATGGAGACCTTGTGGAATGTTGGAAAAAAATGTTTCTCTCGAGTTTCTCTCTGTCTCCGCCCTCTTTCAGAGCCACACACTCCATTTGATTTCCTCATTCATTCAGTCAGCAGGCGAGTTTTGGCGTAGCCTAGTTCTGCCGTCTGTCATTTTAAAAAAAATCATTAAAAAATCAGTCAGTATATTAGAAGTCCATTAGGCACAGTAGGTGGCGACGTTTTTCACTAACATGGCATGTCCTTTTGATAACGATCCCGTGGATGAAGGTGCAGCATTACTGCGCAGAGAATTAAATAGGCCTATTCGTCGGGAGATGGTTATCAGACCGCGCATAGATGTTTTAGCATTTCCAGACAATTATCTTTTTGAGCGGTACCGTTTCACGTCACAGTCCATCATCTAAATACACAACCAAATCCGTCCTTACATTTGCAACATTACCAATCGTAGTCATGCTCTCACATCTCAGCAGATATTGTGTGTTGCGCTGCGTTTCTTTGCAAATGGAAGTTTTCTTGTACAATGTCGGAGATGCTGAGCACTGAGTAAGGCAACTGTATGCAGGGCGGTCAGAAAAGTGTGCTCCTTTTACGGGCATCTGCCTTCTTTCTGTCGGCTGAGTAGAAGTCTGTGTTAGTTTAAATAGGCTTAATTATTTAACAGAACATAATAGCCTATAGATGAGAAGACATTTATGTGTGTGAAAACAGCATTATGTTGGGGATAAAACAACTGCACAGTCAAACAGCCACTTAAATTTACTTTACAATGTATAGCGTGATCAAAATGAGGTACCCCCATGAGATTATGCCGAGGTCTTACCTGTTTGAACAATGTTTTTATATTTCATCCTAAACTGCTGCCAAGTGCGCTTCTCCCCCGCGGGATTGCACCTAAATGAAATAAATTAATAGGCTACCATTCAAGCAGTTTTCCCCTGTAATATTATTGTGATTGCAAAGGACTACATTTAAACTTAAGCATTGACCCGAGCAGCAATGTTCTCCCACGCCGTCTCCCTCTCTTTTGCAGCTGCAGCGGTGTTGCACTTCTTTTTGAAAACGTGTGCAAACTCGCCGTATGAGCGCATTAAGATTTCTAATTCTAGTGGGGTGAAAAACGCAGCCCTCCTCTTCCCCGTTGCCATGGTGACTCGTCGAATCGGGGCTCCATTGATGCTGGCTTTTTATAGTTGTGGTGCACGCGCTTAACTCCAGGTGAAACTACTCCGAGTTGATTAAACTGATTCAAATAAGCTGTTCTGCAACCGGAAACTCAGAGTTTGTTGAACCTGCTTTGTGAAACGGACGACATTTTGCTATACACATTCCACATTCACAACAGAAGAGACTTGATGATCACTGAAATTAGGTGGGGACAAAAGCGGATATATTGATATTGGTATCGGTTATTGGCCAAATTAGTTGTTTTATATCGGCAAAAAAAAATCTAATATCCTGCATCCCTAACAAAGTGTGTTGTCCATAGCGATGACAAGATTCAAAGCTGAAGCAGTTGTTGATCACTGTTGGCTGGTTAAAGGTTCAGTGTGTAAGATTTAGGCAGATATGTTGTTTTCTTAAGTGTATAATCACATGAAAATAAGAATCATTGTGTCTTCGTTACCTTAGAATGAACCATTGATATCTACATAGGGAGCAGGTCCTCATCTAAGGAGATCGCCATGTTGCACCGCCATGTTTCTACAACAGCCCGGAATGGACAAACCAAACACTGACTCTAGATAGGGCCATTCCCTTTCTAACATCAGCCACCATAGTTAGCAGCACCTCCACAATGAGCAGAGTTGGAAAAACGCTATTTTTTTTAAAACATGAAACTGCTTTATTCAGTGTTTTTACCAGTTATAATCACCTGGTCTGTTTGTTTTGGAGAGGAAGAGACCTCTGCAGATAATATGGCTCCTGGTATAAACCTCTCAAACGTCTGGATCTTAAGTTATCAGAGTAAAGAGGTGAGCACAGATTAACAGTGAGTGAACCTACAGAAAATGATCACAGAATCAGCCAACAAAACACATGAGGACATCTGCAATTACAAATGTTTTATAGGGGTTGTTGCACTAATCCATCAAGCCAGCATCTGTAAATATTAACAGGTTGTTAATAAATAGATTTTGATCCAGATTCTCTGTAGCCCTGTCCCAGAAGGTAAGTGGATTAACTGCTCATCAGTGAGTCTTCTTGATGAATTAAAGAGCTCACTAGAGCCAGAGGGGTTTTTCACAATCTGGCAACCCAAAACTCACTGACTTATATTTGATCTATAATAAGTACATTCATTACGACTATACAAATATTTGTTACAACTTATAAACCCTTTAAATGTTGACATTAACCCTGTTATTGGACTGAGAGTAATGTTACCATGAAAGATGCTCAATAACTTTTGTCTCTACAGTGGCCTGGGGCTCCTGGTACGACCATGTGAAAGGTTACTGGGTGGAGAGAGAGAAGAAGAACATCCTTTACCTCTTCTATGAGGACATGAAAGAGGTACAGAGAACATATGGACTCAGTATTACCAAAGCATAATGAACGTACTCTTACCATCATATTTACTTCTCCAGAATCCTCGGCGTGAAGTGGAGCGCATCATGAGGTACCTGGACTTGTCGGTGTCTGATGAGGTCATCAGCCGGATTGTGGAGCTCACGTCCTTTAAGAACATGAAGGAGAACCCAATGACCAACTATTCCTGCATCCCAACACCTGTGTTTGATCACTCCATCTCCCCCTTCATGAGAAAAGGTGCATCAGTCTGCTCCTGGTCTGGTCCAGAAGGAAGATATTGATCAAAATTAGTACAAATGAGCAGAGCAGGACATGTATCAATTCTAAAGCCAGAGCACCATGAATATCTCATGATGTAATGCAGTTAAATCAACAGTATAAGCTTCACAAAGACAGAACACACTGCTCTTTGTCCTTCACATTATACTGTATAGTGGCGCCCCCTAGAGGTTCCTGGATTTTGTTTTTGCTTGCTTCTGTTTTCTTCTTCTTTTTCGATAATATTTCAAGCTAAATACCCCAAATCTCCTCAAATGTGAAGATTCTGAGCATTTTTTATTTTTATTTTTTACAGTTTTCTGAAATTTCATTTATAACTAATCAGCCAGAAAAATGTATCGTTAGTTACGGCTCTACTGTTCAACAATAGATGCTTTTAGGGAAAATAATTTAAAGGGTAAGTTCAGTATTTTCCAACCTGGGGTCTCATTTATAAATATTGCGTACGCACAAAACGGGGCCTGAAAGAGGCATACACCACTTCCCACACAAAAGCTGTGATCTATAAAAACAGACTTCATAGGAGAAACTTTGACCCGTGCTTACAAACATTTTGGAGATGGGATAATGGCAACGCAGATGGTGAGGTGGAAGCCTGATTGTAGAAACTGTCAAATATTTTTGGTGTGCACACCACTTTTGGCTGTTTAACTGACTAATAGGAACAATTCTGGAGCCTGGTCCAGTATCCAATGAGAAACAGGCTGCGCCCTGCACTGTCAATTTACATTTACTAAAAGTGCTGTTTTTTGCCACTGACAGGCTCAGATTATTATTCTGAAACAGCACCGAAATCACTATCGCCAAACCAAACGGACTTCACTTAAATAAACAGTAATGTTATGGTAGTAAAACAAACTTCATTTAAAGGTGGCAGGCATAAAATAAAACTCACAACAGGTGTCCAACAATCACCAGTTCTGGATTGGTTGAAATAAACCCCATAATTCACCCAGTTAGATGTGAAAAAAAATATGCTACCTCTATACGTGTTAAAGTTACTGTTTATTTAAGTGGAGTCTGGTGGGTTTGGCGATAACGATTTTGGGGCTGTTTCTGGTTAAACAAACAGGTCTATCTCTGTAGGGATCCTATGCATTATGCTGTAAGACACTTATAATAACAGTGTGAGCCTGTCAGTGGCAAAAAGGAAATTTTAGTGGATGGGATTACACTACAGCCTGTTTTGCCGCTGTTGGTTGCAGACCTCTTGCTCAATATGGCTCTTCCAAATATTCACTTAGACACAAAAACATAGGAAAGTTGGGTCCAGGATGGAAAATATTTCAGTTATCTTCCAAGAACTTGCTTCTAGTGATTGATGAATAAATCTAACACCGTCATATCTTCTTCTGCATTTCCTGTTTACAGGTGAAGTAGGTGATTGGAGAAACCATTTCACACCTGAGCAATCGAAGACGTTTGATGAAGATTATGAAAAGCAAATGAAGGATGTCAACATACCGTTCAGGACCCTCATCTAACCGATTTTGGGTTTCCAAACTAATGCAGCTCTTCAAACCAAAGACCGATGAAACAAAGGCCAATGAAGCAGAGACCGATGAACTGACACTGTGCAGCACTCAGAAGGCAGAAATACAGTCAGAAAATCTGACATGTGCTAAACACCCAATCAAAAACATAAATAAAATGAAATTGAGCCTGGATGTTAAACACTGTAATCACTGCGCCTCCTGATGGAAACCATCCAAATGTACATTTAAAGGATCAATAAAAATGTGCTCCACGATACAAGTGAGTTGGTAGTCATCACTTTATTGCAGCTTATCACGTAAACAATATATAAGACCAAAAGTGTTGTGACTGAGTGGACATGCCCATTTTATGTCATGAGACCTCCACCAGAGTCTGCTGACCGCATGGAGCTTATAGAGAGCGCTGGCAGCTGGAGGCATGTGGTTTTTCTGCCCATATGAAGTCATTTTGCAACCCTAAACCACACTGTACAGAGCCCAGCCAAAGCAGGGAGGCTGCACGAGACACGAGCAACAAAGACTAGAATAAAAGTAATGAGCTGGAAAGTCAATCATATGAAAATGGACAGAGGACACAAAAACACAACAGCTGAGAATATCCAAGTTTAACAAAAAAAAAAATCACTTTTAATACATACTTTATTTCTGAGAATAAAATCTTAAATATTTGAATACTTTATCAGCAAAGATACTTCCGTCATTTACTCAAATCTCCTTCCTTATATAGAGGCTATGTTTATGTAGAGTTTTTTTGAAAAGTTTTTTGTTTGTTTTTTTTTGTCAGTTTTTCCATGTTTTCTCCTCTCTCTTCTATTGGTTGGCTCGCTATGGCTACTTGATCTTCTCTCTCTTCTCCGCCTCATCCTCTCCAACCCTTAAGATCCTCTTCTTCTACATCTCTATTTAGCTTCTGTACCTGGTAAAGAGAAAATGGAAAATCAGGGAGGGAAAGGACTTTTGGGCAACAATGGAAAGCGACGCAAACGACACTTTGGACAAATCAGACAGAACAAAACTTAAACTACCTATGCAGACAAACATATGATCGCTACTGAGTCAAGGCGCCTTCTCGCTAAGAAAGCATGACGTAATCTATGAGACAACAGCTCGCTTCAGAGTGATTTATTTTTGACATCAAATCTAATGAAAGCAGCAAGCAAACTAAGTTTCTACTCAAGCCATTTTTCCCAAACAGCATATCAATCCTATTTAAAAATTCTCAACACTTAAGGGTATCTACAGATATCAGACACTTAAATGAAATATTTTTTTATTTTCAAATTTAAAACAGATTTTTGGACAAATCTTATAAGTAATATGTATGTAGTCCCATGCAGAGGTAGGTTTTAAGAAGAATATGGATATAAGAGCGAGAGTTCGCTTAATCTACATTTTGCCAACAGGTCAGTGCAAATATAAAGTAAAATGTTTGTGGCAATTAAACCCTCACAAATTCAAATTTAAGACTATTTAATTACTTTTAAGGTCCATCATTAAATTTGAGATATTTTTAAGACTATTTTTAAGACCCTCCATTTTGTAAAACATCTTTATCAGTCCTCACATTTAATAATCATAAGCAGTGTGTGAACATTTGCAATGGTTTCTAACACATTATAGTGTGGTTATAAGTGGATAAACAGATATTTTAAGTCGTAGATTTCACAGACCACTAATTCAACTGTGATCTGTTGGGGTTTTGTTTTTTTTGGCATTTGGTGTGCAGTGTACTTGTTGGGACGATTTGGTCCCTATATTTGGCTGCAAACTGGGTCCTCCTCACTATTACGTTGCTCTCCGGAACAAGCAGCTGCACACCCAGACCCAGGGTGAGTCTGTGTGAAACGGAGGCAGCTGCCCGGAGGAAGACAGGCTTTTCCCAGTCGGGCTTTGAGAAATTGTTATTTTGTGTGTTCTGTTTAGAAGTGGTGAATTCACAGCTCACAGTAACTTCAGGTCTAGTCTGCAGGATTTAGTGGCACCTGGTGGCTGAGTTTGCAGATTTCAACCAACTGAAACTGCTCCCATGTGTCAAAGGTGTAAGTGAAGGCCCTATGTAGTGCCAGAGTTGGATTTGTCTGCTCTAAGCTACTGTAGAAACAACAGGGTGGATTTCACTGAAGACGACCCGCTATATGTAGATATAAACAGCTCATTCTAAGGTCATGAAAACACAACGGTTCTTATCTTCAGGTGATTATAAACTGATGAAAACAATTTATATTATATTATATTATATTTCTGCCAATATATTTTACACATCCTGTCCTAAGTCTTACACATTGGATCTTTAATACAAAACAAAAACAAAAATTCTGGCTTTTGTTTGACATCTAGTAAAAAATGTTGCTGCACATTTCTGATCTGTTTTTAGTGTAGTTAGCTCACATGAACTCGAAGGGCTAACTAGGCTTGTTTGCCATATTACTAAAACGTCACCATCACCCTGAACGAGCCCTGTTCAAACTCTCAAACTAGATGGAAAAAACAAGAAATCAATAGTTGAAAATTCTCATTGAACAGCCAAATTCAATTTGACAGACATAATTCTGAGTTAGGTGCAACCCTATTGTATAGTATTTTCAACAATTATAACTTCTCATATTAAAACATTTCCTATACAATTACATCTGAGTAATATTATATTATCATTCATTATCTGCTTATATTTCATCATCCTGTTAAGAGTTAAATCTGTTGATAACAATGTCAAATAACACTGTTAAAGACCTTACATCTGCTCACAACTACATTCTAGTGCATTATAAACTATTATTGTTTAAATACTGCTCCTACTGAGGAGGATTAAAATCAAGTGTTGCTGAAGGCTTTTTGTTGTACACTAACAATATTAAGCTTTTTTGCAAAACCTGTATCACAACAGGCACTGATCCCACTCCTACCTACAGACAGAAACAACCCAAAAAACGCTGAAACGCCAACACTTACAGCAGCTCAGAGGTGATTGACTCACCGGCTGAGGCATCTCATGAGCCGCTACAAACACAGAGCTCAGAGGAGGACATCAGATACAGAAAGTAGCACTCACTCAGGGATCTCCCTGTTCATTAGTCATCGTGTCACCTTGTCAGTTTTGACAGATTCACTTTTTTATCATATCATAAGGTAGTAGGAAGAAGCCAGAGGTCCACACCAATAGGACTGTGGCAATACACAAACTAGACACCATCGAGGACTGATCTGCATAAGAGCAGGAACATGCGCGATACAGCGAAAAATACACCAACATGCACATAAACTACAGACACAGTGATAGCCAGTAGAAGTTCTAGTCGTGGAGTACCTTGCTTTAGTTACAGGCTAATGGTGGTGGCTTGACTGAATTTACACTGGAAATCAACAAGGGTTAAGTGAGTTAATGGTGAGGGAGAGATGGAATTAGGCAGGTTAAAAGAGACATTGTCAAACGTGATGAATTCGTAAACAGATGAAGAGATGATGTGATAAAAATGAGATGACAGTACAGGATGAAGAAGGATTGCACTTAGTTAAAACATTAATGAATATTTAATGAAAAAACACAACAGTATTAATACATTTAAAAAATATTCAAGCTTGTCAAAAGAGATTGAATTGTTTTAGAAAATAAGGTAAATATTAATATGTAGATATATGTTAGAGTGAATGCGCAAAAAATGCAAGGGTACTTACACTCAACGTAGTTGCGGGCAATGAACTTCAGCACCTCATCAATGGCGATGACGGGGAAGGAAAGCTTCAAGACTACCAACCACTGGTCGACGTTCAGATGGGTCAACTTGAAGACCATCTGGGGGGGCAAAAGAGCGGGAGTCAGAACTGTTGGGAAACTACGGCTGAGAGCAACTATGACAAAAACTAGTGGAGGAGACTTCAGAATAATTCCTACAACTGGGAGATTTACAGACGCAGCTCTTAAAGGACAACTTCGGTATTTTTCAACCTGGGCTCTATTTCCCCATGTGTATGTGTGCGTATGATTCATGGGTACCACTCGTTCTAAAATTGGTTCAGTATTGAGGCGCGAAACGAGCTAAAACGGTAACGGGGGCAAATGCGTCCTGTATAAAAGTGCTTTTTTTTCGCCACTGACTGGTTCAGATCGCCAGTGTTATCTCTGTAGATAGCATATTGTAGCGGCCCTGGGGCAGTGGTGAGTGTGAATGAGTGGAGTCAGCTGTCAGTCAGTGTTGGAGCAGAGAGGGGGAGGGCAGCCCCGCTGGGTACTGTAAGTGAGTATGTGTGTATGAAGTGTGTGTGTTACGCTAGAAGAGTCAGAGTTTGGGACGGAGTCTTTTACGTGCTACCCCCTGGAGTGTTACCGGAGTTTTTGGAGTGCTCAAATAAACGGGCCTTTTTCCCGAACACAAGGATGTCGCGCAACACCCCGTACAGCTTTCACAGGCTGCCTTTGTCAGACGGTGAGATGCTGAAGTTGTGGCTAGTTGTGCTACAAATGGATGCTAACACTCCTCTCCAGACACTGCGCCTTGCAGACCATCGGCTCTGCAGTGCTCACTTCTTCCAAGATGACTACTGCCAGTCGAAGAAGAGAAGACATCCAATCTTCCTCAAGAAAACGGCTGTCCCACGATTAGAGAGAGCTACAGACACAGTGGAGCAAAGCTCGTGACATCACACAGCCCAGAGGTAAGGGAAAGGCTAGTATGCTATTTACAGAGAGAACACTGGTGATCTGAACCAGTCAGTGGCGAAAAAACACACACTTCATACACACATACTCACTTACAGTACCCAGCGGGGTAGCCCTCCCCCTCTCTGCTCCAACACTGACTGACAGCTCCTCCTGACTCCACTCATAGCACTCATAGCACTGGCGATCTGAACCGGTCAGTGGCGAAAAAAGCACTTTTAATGCGCAAACTTATACGGGACGCATTTGCCCCCGTTACCGTTTTAGCTTGTTTCGCAGCTCCGGTTGCATCCACCTCCCTCAATACTGAACCAATTTTAGAACAAGTTGTACCCATGAATCATACGCACACATACACATGGGGAAATAGGGCCCAGGTTGAAAAATACCGAAGTTGTCCTTTAACGCCCAGACACACCAAGCCGACATCAAAGAGCGAGAGGTGAAGAAGGCCATGTGTTGCCTCATCTCACATCACCTGTGTTTTGGCCACAAAGTTGCACCTGAACAAACCGCAAACACAACAGCCAACGGCCAACTAGCAGGTATGTTCTGCACCCGCGTGAGAGTAAATAACTCTCTGTAGCAGAGCACAGAGCAGCGAAAGTCTGACAGGATGGATACAAGGTGCTGCTTAAACAGTTAGCACATCAACATCACAACCCAGTGTCGGAAGACCAAAGAATATTTACGAACAATAGCACAAAAAGTTTGTTTCGATCTCACTCCCTCTTGACTTAAGTTGAAGTTTGCTTTCCTCACTTCCATTTCTCTTCGTAACCACTGAGCTACACTGTAAATCAGAGTAATTTCATTCACCGGCGAGCTCCGCCAGCTCGAAAAACTACCGACAAGGGGCGTATAGTGCCAATGGTGCAGAACACACCGCAAAAACTAGGGTCAACATTGACCGCCGGCTGACTGTCGGGTGGGTGGCTGACTTACGGGCAGAGGGTCAACATAGATGATCATGAAGTGCAGGGACATGGAGAGGGTCATGGCGGCGAGCAGCCAGAAGTTGCTCCATGGGGGCATGCGCACCAGAGACTGATTCTCAGACAAGCTTGAAAAAGAAAAAAATGAGAATGAAAATGAGAACATGTCACCTGAGGAAACAACTGGAGTCATTATGAAATGTGTCATCATCACATCTGGAGAGTTACCTGTTGAGGGCGTTGCACATCTCGATGGTGACCAGCACAGACAGGGCCATGGTCATGGGAGGAGCAGCCTCAAAGATCTCACAGTGGACGCCAGTGAAGTCCTGGTTTTCTTCCTCGCACTGCATGAAGTGGGACTGTACAGAAGAGGTGAGGTTAGTAAGTGTCTGTGTGTGTGTGTGTATGTGTGTGTGTGTGTGTGTGTGTGTGTGTCTGTGTGTGTGTGTGTCTGTGTGTGAAAGAGAGCATGAAAGAGAGAATTACTTACCAGCTGGTAGTAGGTGACACCGGGTCCCTCATCATCGTAGAGGAACCAATAGGCAGCACCTCCAACAGTGGCGGCACCGACGTATCCTGTTAGAACAAGTGAACAGCGTCGGTGTAGGCGATGGTTTTTCCTGCCTTTAAACAAAATCCAAACATAATGTCCAAAGTCCTACATACCACCAATAGCCATGTATCTGAAGAACAGCCAGCCAGAGATCAGGGGCTCCTTGGGGGAACGTGGGGGCTTGCCCATGATGTCCAGATCAGGGGGGTTGAAGCCCAGAGCGGTGGCGGGCAGACCGTCAGTAACCAGGTTGACCCACAGCAGCTGGACGGGGATCAGAGCCTCGGGCAGACCCAGGGCAGCAGTCAGGAAGATACTGATAGAGTAAAAAAGGAAATAATAAAACACATGGAAGGTCAAGGGTAGCCAGAGACAGAAAGGGTGTGGATTACAGTGCCTGTTGCGTAAGCCACTCACCAGACGACCTCACCAACGTTGGAGGAGATGAGGTAGCGGATGAACTGCTTCATGTTGTTGTAGATAGCTCTGCCCTCCTCAACAGCAGCCACAATGGAAGAGAAGTTGTCGTCAGCAAGTACCATCTCAGAGGCACTCTTGGCAACGGCAGTGCCAGAGCCCATGGCGATGCCGATCTCGGCCTTCTTCAGGGCAGGGGCATCGTTCACACCATCACCAGTCTGCGGTGGGCGGAAGGGAAGCATGAATTAAACTACACAAATGTACAGACATAACATGGACATGCTGTAAATACTGAACACAAAACCACAAAGACAAGTACTCTGATGCAGCTGCGCTCTCACCATAGCAGTAATGTCATCATAACCCTGCAGGTACTCCACAATCTTGGACTTGTGGGATGGCTCCACACGGGCGAAGCAGCAAGCCCTACGCACAGCCTCGGACTGTTCGTGGAGGGGCAGATCGTCAAACTCACGTCCGGTGTAGGCCCTGCCCTCAACATCCTCCTCCTCGGTGAAGATGCCAATGCGACGGCAGATAGCGATAGCGGTTCCCTTGTTGTCACCTGAAATATGGAGAAGGAGAAGTTTGGAGGGGAGTGGATAGAGTTGTTTTAAATTCTGTATACTGTAGATACGGTAGAACGGTGACAGTGGATGTTTGAACAAATACACTACACACAAGAAGAACTTTATATAAAAGTAGGGATGTACGTGTGTTTACATTTAGATAACAGATTCTCCCTGTAAGAGCACATTATATATTAGGTTATATTTGGTCAGTTGGTCAATTGGTTGTTGGATATGCTCCTTTCTGACCAAATTCACATTGGTCGCTGCTGTTACTTCCAAAGGCCATGTGTCTACCAAAGTGTTTTTTCCAACTTGAAAATGGCAGTTGTTGTTTTTTAGCACTTGCACAAGTATGTGATGGTTGGTATTTGTCCTGCCCCTCCTCCACTGTGATTGGACGGCTGGGTAAAAAGTGACAGTGACTAGCGCAGCATTTTACCCAAGGTTAAGTCTCTTTTTTTAACAGAAGCGTGAACGTCAAGTTCTGTAACACTTTATTGGACACACAACACTACCAGGGATAACATGCAGATGTTTTTCCCCCCTTGACCGATCGATTGCTTGAGGAGTAAGTAGAATTTCAGTCGACCAAGATGTTGAGTCTGGTTGAGTACAGCCTTAATCAATACACTTCTGTATCCGTAATTCATCCCACCCATAATACTAACCAGTGATCATAATGACACGGATTCCAGCAGCTTTGCACAGCTCAATGGAGCCAGTGACCTCCTTGCGAGGGGGATCCAGCATACCCACGCAGCCAACAAAGGTCAGGTCAGTCTGAGGAGAGAAGGGCAAATGGAGTCATTCAACAGAAGTTTTCACATGTTCGTCACAGCTGCACCCACACATCTCAGTATCGAAGTTCTCACCTCATAATCGATAAACTTGGTTGAGTCCTCGAGGTTCATCTCGTCCAGCTTCAGTGGGCTGTCGCGGGTGGCCAGGGCCAGGCAACGCAGGGTGTCACGGCCGGTACCCCAGTCCCTGATCACAGCCATGATCTTCTCCTTGATGGCGTTGGTCAGGGGCACGCGGGTGGTGCCAACACGCACATATGTGCACCTGTCAATCACACCCTCAGGGGCGCCCTGTGGAGAGAGCAGTAGGATAATTTTATGTTAGGTTGAATGCTACACCGTCAGAGCGCTGGCTTCTGACCAAACGCTGTGAGAAGGAAGACAGACGCAACTTGCCTTCACAAACATCTTGGCACCACCATCACCCTTGGTGGGAGTGCAGTACACGGACATGGACTTCCTGTCACGGGAGAACTCCAGAGTGACGTTCTTCCTCATGAGCTGTTTGATCACCTGTTGGATGAAAGGGGTTTTTATTAGATCGTATCATTAGATAACCTGTTATTATTATTATTTACCCTCTCTCTGATGTAATAAATTACAATTAGCTGTGGATATAATTTTGGATAAACCAGAGTTCTAGTTTTAAATTCAAATATATTATAAGATGAAACATAATACTGGGGGCGCCCTGAACAAATTTGCCTAGGGCTCCAAAAATGCTAGAGCCGGCCCTGTACTCACTGTTCGTGTGTTGCTTTGTCAGTGTTTTGTCTTTTGTCTTACAGTTAAAATTCAAAAAAGGGCAAAAACAACAAATAATAAGAAAATGAATTATCCTCAACACGTAGCAAATAGCAGGAGAAAACTTACTGAGCAGCAAGCGTTGGCTCTCTCAATCCTGGACAAGCTCTTCACGCTGGTGTTGAACACATTCATCTTCTCAACCAGGCAGGACAGGGCAGTCTCAGTGGCCTCACCGACCTTCTCATAGATCTTCTTGGCCTGAAGAAAAGGAAAGAAATGTGTTTAAACTGTGGAAGGTCGTGAGGTTTCAGTGTATGAAATGCGCTGCATGACTTTATTACTTTACCTCGTTGTAGTCCAGAGAGGAGTCGTTGCACAGGGCACAGATGGTAGCCAGCTCAACAAGTCCGTCGTGAATGCTGCAGTTCACCTTGGCACCTCCCTGGGAACTGAAAAAGAAAGAAATAATTAGATATAAATGTTTATAAATGTTTTCATGGGCTTGTTAATGAATGCCTGATTTGGAACCAAAAAAAAAAATCAACTTACACCTCGCCCTCGGGGGTGTACTTGGAGCCAGAGATATCGAATGCATCAAGGTCAATGTGTTCACCTTCAACGCTCTTGACAATGAACATCTGTGGTGGAGAAAACAAAGACAGTTTTAATTGGGTCCGAAGTAGGCTAGGGTTTGTAGATAAACAGTCGAAAACAACTCAGTTTCCTTTTTGAGTTTGAAAAAAAAAGTTTCCCTCACCTTGGTCACACACATCTGGTTGGTGGTGAGGGTGCCAGTCTTGTCGGAGCAGATGACGGAGGTGCAGCCCAGGGTCTCCACAGAGGGCAGGCTTCTGACGATGGCATTCTTCTTGGCCATACGGCGGGTACCAAGGGCCAGGCAGGTGGTGATGACGGCGGGCAGACCTGAGAGACATTGGTGAAAACTGTGAGTGTGATGAAGACGCGGCAGAGGAACAAAAAGCCCTCTCATACTCTCACTCCATCTGGTCTCATGACATGCTTCCCTCACCCTCAGGGATGGCAGCCACAGCCAGAGCAACAGCAATCTTGAAGTAGTAGACAGCACCACGGATCCATGAGCCTCCGTGGACGGGGTCGTTGAAGTGGCCAATGTTGATGGCCCACACGGCGACGCAGATCAGGGAGATGACCTTGGACAGCTGCTCGCCGAACTCGTCCAGCTTGGCCTGCAGAGGAGTCTTCTCCTGCTCGGTGGCAGCCATCTGGTCACGGATCTTACCGATCTCAGTGGAGACTCCGGTGGCAACAGCAACACCAATGGCCTTGCCAGCAGCGATGTTAGTGCCCTGCAGAGCAGAGAAGCAGAAAAAGGTAAAAGATTTTGTCGAATCACCAGTCCAAAACCCAAAGACTCTTCATTTACTATTATTACTGACAAATAAAAGCACCAAATTCTCACATTTAAGAAGCGAGAATCAACAGTTGTTTTACATTTTTGCTTGAGAAATGACCAAAACAAGTGATCGATCAGCAAAATAGTTGGCGACTGATACTAATCTATTAATCGACTAATCGTTCAGCTCTAATAAGAAGAAACAGGAAAAATCTTGAAACACAGTAAAGAAAAATATATTGATGTTGATAAGGCGCTTACAGAGAAAAGCATGTTCTTCTTGTCCTGGTTGACAGCTCTGGGGTCGGGCACAGCCTCAGTGTGCTTGATCACACTGACGGACTCACCTGAGAGAGAAAACAGACAATCAACTCAGTAATAAGCCAGCGGAGTTGGGACAGAAAAACACATCTTCTGCAGAGTGAAAGTTTCCTCAAAGTTTACCAGTAAGGATGGACTGGTCAACACGCAGGGTGGTGGACTTGATGGAAACAAGCCTGATGTCAGCGGGAACTTTGTCACCAACTGTTGGGAATCACAAACCAGTCTTCATTAAAATTAAATTGTCATAGAACAGTTTTCGTATTTACATTAAACATAAAATAAACACAGCTGGTAACTATATATATATTAATTATATTAAACAAATTGTCGGTTCTTGGTCTGAAGATGTACGCTCACTGTTTTGCAGCTCTGAGTTTAGTGATGCTTTTTTTAATAATGAAAAGCTCAACATTGGTTTGTTTAGAAAATCTGTGTTTTGTTATGACGATGGAAAAGAGAATTATGTTGTATATACTTTGTCTAAAAAGTAAAGATCTCTATGTGCTCATCTGAGATCTGGTATATTACCTTCTACTGTTGAAAGTGGACAGTATTTTAATCTAGAAGAAGAAAAGCAGATCGGTCCAACGTGCTGCTCAAACAATATAGAAAATGAGTTTCATTTTATTTTCTACTGCCCTTTAATTATGAACTGCGCAGTGCTTTGTCTGATGGGAAAAGGGTGAGTATTGATTTTGTAAACATGGAAGATGTACAAAGACTTAGATGGCTGTTCACATTTGAGACACATAGATTGGCCAATTATCTGGGTAAGGCGTGCGAGAGGAGAACGGGGGCTCCTTGTTTGAGCAGTTGCAGTTTGTTAGTGTTTCTTTTCTTCTTCTTTTCAAGGGCCAAAGGCATGACTGCTGAATGAATGAATTAAATGTATTGGCCACCCACCAATTACATCCCTAACTGAAAAATAATTAAACAAATGTTCACATTTATGGTCGAAGAGATTCTAAACTTAGAGCCAAATACTCAGAGTAATGGGGAGGGGCAGCGAGAGAGGCAACAGGTGTACACTGACAAATGAACAGAAGTGGGCCGTAGCAGTGAGGGGAGAAGAGGTGCGGCAGGTGCTAGTACGGGTATTTATACTCATGATTTTGCTTTCCCTCAGTCAGCATGTTTTCACAGCAGTGCTGCTCATGTTGCCTTAAAAAGACACGAGGCTCTGCTATCAGGTTTTACCCAAATTCTTTCTTTACCTCAACAGAAATATGAAGAAACCCACTGGATCTTTGTTGTATCTTCTCACAGAAATTTGACACAGACTGTGATATTACAGATCAGGCTGACAGACTGGGGTTCTGCGCTTAAAGAATGATCAACAGTCATGACATTTCTTACCGGACACCTCCACAATGTCTCCGGGGACAATTTCTCTGGCCTTGATCCTCTGCACACTCTTTCTGTCAGAGCGATAAACCTTGCCCATCTCAGGCTCGTACTCCTTGAGAGCCTCGATGGCATCTTCAGCGTTACGCTCCTGTGGCACACATACAAAGACACAGTCAGCTAAAATGAAAACACAAACACACATTTACAACTTCTGAGTCACACTCTAACAGTCATCAATAAACTCATGTCAGCACGGCTGTTTATCCTTGCGTAAATGTAATCCATACTCATGGTGTCCTTGGTCTGGCACTTGCAGTGTCCTCCAGTAGGCTTTGAGTCATTACACAAAGCACTTACACACTGATACACAGCTACTGATGACACATGAGTAGGTCAAATCTATGACCTGATGTTTGCCATGTATTGTTACGGCAGTTATTTTTCAAATAAACACCAATTACTGAGTGGACAGTGGTGCATGGATCTATGTTTATATGCATAATCTCAGGGAGCGTGCAATGAGAAAGTACATGCTGAGTTAAGAGATATTTAGAGCGATAAAATCTTGCAATGAAACAAGAACGAAGCAGCTGATTTCGACACTTGGCGGGGATGTGATGTTCCCGTAGTGACTGATGCCCGACAGCAGTGTCAATTACTTACTGGCATGCATGTAGAAGAGCATGACTTGCATAATGCGAATCATCCATCGCCTATCTGGCGAACATATCATATTTTTCTTCTTGAATTGTGTGAATAATATTGTTTATTTGAGATTTACTCGATGTTGTAACAGCAACTTTGGAGCACACGCCGGCTATTTTGAGTTTAAAAGTTGTAAAAGTTGAGCAACCACGTCTGGGTATAAAAACATGGCAGTAACTGGAGCCTGTGTACTTTCTGTCATCATTGCAATGGATATGTGTGATTGCTCAACGTGCCGCTGGGCCTCGTCACTGACCTGCCACACTCCAACAACGGCGTTAGCGATGAGGATAAGAAGGATGACAAAGGGCTCCACGAAGGCGGTGACGGTCTCTTCACCTTCCTCAAACCAGGCCAGCACCTGAGGTCAGAGTGGTAGAGGGCAAATCAGTGATGGCGTGTGAGCACAGGAGGGGAGACAACAGTGACAGCAGGCGTGAGGAATAGCACGCAAATACGTATTTATGTGCTTTAAATGGACAATTAACATTTAGATTGTACCTGAAAGAAAAAATTGGTGGCAGCTTTATAACCTTGTTATGCATGATGATTGATGATGGTTTTAAAAGCTTGATTATACAGGCCATTTTATGACTTGGTATACTTTTAAATCAGTTCCTTTTTTTCCGGTGTTGACGCCTGTTATTTTGATAACATATCTGCATGTCATAACATGATTACATAATCCTCATTAATTTGATCTCAATGTCCCATAACTCCTTGCTCCTTCTGACTTCAACCCTCTCTCTGTGGAGGCCCTTCGTTCCTTCCTTCAGGCCTGACCTTTCCCGAAGGATTCAGTTTCTCTCCTTAGCTTGGGGCTTTCTTAAAATAAACCCTTACCCCTCAGCCCCCCTAGACTTCTCTGACCCCCATCTCTCACTGGCTCCTCAATATTCGCCTTCTAAGGCCATCATGACAGCTGCCCAAAGGGGTGAAAGCTGGGTGCGGGAATTAATACACCTCGTACAAGCCCTTGCAATCTGTCTCCCTCCTCTCAAGTTGTCGTCCTCAAAAATACACGGAGGGGTGGAGGGACATGGAGGGGGATAAGAGGTCATCTGGACAAAGTGACCAGGCAGAAACTATCAACTGCAGCATGCTTGTTTACTCGCAGAGTTTGTTTGATGGGGTCTAAAGTTATATGGCCTGTTTTCAAGGTGGCAATCAAGAAGGCCCCAGAGATTATTGTGCCAAAAATGTAAAAGAGAGAAGCACAAGTTTAATCCTCTTAATGAGAGTTGTGAAAGTATGCACCTGTTTTTCTTTCATAGATAAAAGTTGAGTGTCTGATCCCACGTGGTGCCAGTGTCACGTGGACTTTGTAGCTACTATTATGAGTATTACAAATACTACTGCTGTTACCTACTGCAGTTTACAATCACTGACATGTTTAAAAAAAAAAAGACTTGTTTACTTACAAAAGAGATGCAGGCAGCCAGCAGCAGGATCCTGACGAGCAAGTCCTCAAACTGCTCAATGATCAGCTCCCAGATGCTCTTACCTGAGAGAGACAGACAGAGACAGACAGGGATATAAATTAATGAATAATTATCACAAAATATAAATGTGATGACTGAAATATGCAAATGAAAGGTGCAAAGGAAAGTGTTTTCAGTGTATAAACGATGGATTTCAGGTCTTTGTTGCTAAAGATGACAATCAAAATGTAATACGCATTTCCAGTACAGTGCTATCAGTGTGTGGGCATCACCTGTACGCAACATTATAACAACCCTTCTGTGGACGAGGGGCTTTTTTTTTAATATTAATGATGGGTCAAATCAGGTGTCTGGAAGTTCTCATTCAGATTTACACATTTTATTTGTGTGGCTGGATAAACACTTACCCTCCTCAGCTGGCAGCTCTGGAGTTGGACACAAAGGTGAAGGAGGACAAAGGTTGTGGAGACAGAAAGACAGGACAATTGATGATTAATATACAGGAAAGAAACATGGCGTTCATCAAGGAAATATTTTCAACAACACTTCAACAAACTAAATGTGGCTTCAAGATCTTTGGGTTCTTAAACTTTCACCTTTTCAAAAAACTATGTGTTTTATGCTTAGAGACTGCAAGCGATGTTCTGAGATGCCTGAAATTAAAAAGCCATTGTGTTGTGCTTGATATTGAATCAGCTTTGACTTCTAACCCCGGCCTGCTGAAAACCTCACTGCAATGGCTGGTCGCTTCATAAATTCCTTAACTTGTAAACAAAGTATAACATTCTGTTTAATGGCAGCTGACTAAAATGCTCCAAAGCAACCAAAACATCACTGTGAAAACAAGAATTCTTTTAGATATAATACCCTACTACAGTTTTCTAATTTGCCATTCCACTGGTTATTGATTAGCAATCATATCACGGATCATTTAGCTGTAAGGCATCTAAGGACCTCCCCTTTCTACCCAGCCTAAAATTATCCGTCTCTCCTGTTAACGCCCGCCCCATATATCACCCAGGAAGCTTCTTGAGCCATCACCTGTCTCTCTCGCTCTCCAGCCATCTTCTTTGGCTATCTTTAAATAGCTCTTCAAAGCCCTCAAAGTCTCTGCTTCTCAATGTCTCTGCATTTCTACCAGCTGTTGCAACTCCTCTCTAAAAAAGCATCACATGCAAAATCTCAACCCAGCCCGACGCAACAAGTATATCTCATCTCCACTGGTGTTGACTCAGGAGAATCCCTCCGGAAACTACCCGAGGAAGTTTACTTTGAAGAATATTTTAATGCAAACACTCAGATATTTCTTTAACTGTGAAGTGAGAGGTTTCTCTTTGTGGCCTAGTTGCCAAACAGTGACTTTGTGAGTCTTTCCTCTTTGAGTAGGCCTCCCACCCCATCCCTGACGCCCACACTCACCATTGAAGCCATACTTGTCCAGGTTCTTCTTGAACTGGTCGGGAGTGAGACCGCTGTTCTCGTTCACTCCGAAGTAAGCCAGGCATTCTGCCGGGACCTTTGTGTGTGCGTTCTCCATCCTCTCAGGATAGACAAGGGATTGCCCGTCTAACCGTGCCTATCCACGCTCTTCTACCTCTTAGGTGTTCGCTGCAGTTTTTACCCTTGTTCCACCACCCGCGCCTAGAAGTGTGGCACCCTCCAATTCAGGAGTGCTGGACTGACAGAAAGAGCGAATAACCGCATGCACGTTCAGGGTTTTATACCACCAAAGGGCTCAGGATTGGTGGACACCCCGCTGACACACGCCTCCAAATTCCAGCATGGGAGGGCATGGTGGGGGGGCGCGGGTGGGGCTCGAGGTGGAGCAATGGGGAGGTGGGATGGTGGACTTGGACAGGAACTGTGGACAAGGCTTGGATTTGGAAAGGAGGCAATGCAGGAGAGTGGTGATGAAGGGGCTGGAGGGTGGGGGTCGAACCGTGGATGAAAATGAGATCTGTTTTTGGAACATGCATGGTCAGTGGAATAAGACGAAGGGAGAAGGTGAGAGACTGAGACAGGAGATCATCCAGAGTGGAGAGGGGGGAATTGGGGGGGCGCATTGAGTGATGGCTCAACTGGTTTCTGCTGAGGAAGGTGGCTGAGCCAGAGAGGGATGAGTAAACTGGTAAGAGACTAAAGATGGTAGACAAATAATTTAGTACAAGAATTAGCTGGCACTTTTACATGGACAATGTGAGTTAGACATGTCGGCACATTGACACATGAAGTTCAAAGCTCACCCAAGAAACAAGAACTTTGTGCAGCAGAACTACATCATCTACTGTCATCAGCATGTCTACATTTATCTTTAGTTCTGCAGAGCTGCTCATAATAACAGAGACACCAGACCTGATAATGAACCCAGTTAAGTAAGGCATGGGAGCAGTAAAGGAAAAGTGAGTGTGTAGTAGAGGAATGACCACTTGGGAGCTGGAATGCCAAGAGGACAGTCTGCATGTCACACTATCACACCACAGAGGAAAAGCCCCGGCTGCAGATACAGGAGGATCAAGTTTTATTTCTCTTTTTTTTTATGAGGAAGAGAGGGCAGTGGGGAGATATGGAGCAGCTTAGGTAGCTGCATGAAAGATGATCTGGCTGAAAATTGCTATTTAGTGAGGTACAATGGCCTCTTGTGGCGTATTCACAGCATTGAATTTGTTATTGGGAAATAAGACATGTCACTTGGGTTCATCAGCTGGTGTCACTCTCTATTTTTATTCTTAAACCTGTAGAGTAACTAAGGATTTGATCGTTTATGATCATGATGTCTTGCTCGCCTGAAAATGTCTTGTTTCTGACAACGATATGTCAGTAACACTACATGAAGTGACAATACAGTATACATCATAAAGTTGAGCACAAACTCTGTTGATTTACAATTTGTTTTAACAGCAGTAAACAGCAGTAAACAGGCTGCTGGGTGGTGCAGACAGGAATTCAAGTTGCTGTTGCTAATCAATAAAGTGACAGGTGTTCCTGTAAGAACAGCAGTGGTCACTGCTCACCACCTCTGACAGCTACAGGGCACATTTTTGTTGCAATCTATTTATTCTTGTGTTACGTTGCTGTGTAGTGTCAAAGTGTCAGCCATAGTCAAAGATAAATTTGTTTCTGGTGTGAAATAGTCCTTACTTAAAAAAATGCACTTATTGGTAGTTATTGCATAACAAAGTGGTTCCTCCAAAGCTTATTTTTGGTGCAGAGAAATGTTGACAGCTGTCAGTGTCAGCCTTCTGGACCATTAGTGTTATCCCTCCTATTATCCTTGAGGTCAATTTGACCAAAATCCATGTTTAACAACTCAAAAAAAGTGCTTGATTTCTTTTTTTCTTCATATAAAATGACTTTTTCTAATTTAATGGGAGCAACTGGGTCAACATAAAATTAACATGATGTTATATTTTTAATCTCTTGTACACATTTTGTACCCATCTGTGTTCTTTGGGGTCAATGAAGGCTGTTTTAGCCATTTGAAACATATGAGAAACATGAAAAAATACACACATTTGTTAATGTTTTTTTGGGTACTATTGAGGTCACTGTCACTTGCAACCTGCCAACCTGCCATAGCCATACCTGTAGTAGTGGGAGAACCCCTCAGTTTTCCTACACTATGGGGGAGGGGAGATATGTTTCCTGCGAGGACACTGATAGTTCACACAACATAAGGAGGATCAAACTTATAAAGGCTTGTACTGCAGCCCTCTGAACCTTTCTCTGTGAGATCTCTCTTTAAGAGTTTTTGTCACAGCTCTTTGACAGCAAATGTGACAGAGGAGTATGTGTCTGGATAATGTTGAAGAGGATCCTGATTAGAATAAGACACTCGAGGTCATGTTGTCTTTTAACCACCAGAAGATTCTGTTCTCTCTCAGCCTCCAAGAGGGGACATGTATACCCTCCAGAAATGGAAAGTTGTCATGGTCCCTCTCCCCAGTTTAACTGTTTGGGGACAGTGGGAAAGACTTAGGCTATGTCCACATTACAACCAAATGTGGTCCAAATTCTATGTTTTCACTCTCATGTGATACAGACCTACAGAGTGGCGTAGAGACAGACAGTCATATTAGAATTCATGTGTATTTTTCCACGTCACAGCACAGGCACAGATTACTCATCATAGTGTCAGAGCGATCCACTGAAATTACAAAAGGCTGAACCACTGCTGCTGCGGTAGGCTGCACCAATCGCCAGCCAATAGGGTCCAACTGTCAGATGCTTTCTAACCAGGACAGCTTGCCTACATGCTGTGACAGTTGTCATGAGGCGCCGACAGAGATATTGGAATATAGCCCTGGACATCCTAAAGTTTTGGAGGAACTGGTCCTCGATTTAACGCACTACATCGTAGCCCCAACACTCCTGACTCTTCTCCTGACAGAACTACCCGCAATAGCTGCTAATAGAGGTAATAGACCGAAAGCTTATTCGTGCAATAGGCTGTTATCCTGAAAACAAAGGCCTATTGCTCCGAAAGTACTCACACACTCCCCCAAACAGAAGCACATGGCTAATTATAATGCAGAATGACGCCATCGGATCTTCCTACTATTCCAAAGGCATGACCGGCCCTGCTCTGCCACTGATTTTCTTACCCTAACCTTAACTAATCCCTATAGTCAGGGGGTATGATAACATCATTCTGCATAGTCAGGGCCAAGCTTTAGTTCATCAGGTAGACTATGTACCCCATGTAGGCTCCTCGAAGGAGTCCTTGGCAGCGGCTCAGGTTCAACTCAAACCAGTCGCTCTTTGCTGCCTGTCATCTCCCTGCCCTCTTCTTTCCTTTGACTCTTAAGCTGACCATAGTAAAGGCAACAAAAGTCCTACAAAAACAGTATGGGTCACTTCAAATATTAAAATGAACAATCTAAGCAGAGAGACTGGATCTGGGGAGTGATCACATTTGAGCATTAAGCCATGTAATGTAAACTACTTGCACATTAGGTGGCTCATTTTGGCAGGAGTGTTCAAGTCAAAGAGCTAAGCAACATCTTGGAAAGGCTGACACTGAAATTTGAAAACTGTCCTGTGTCATACGTTTTGTGACAAACTTGCAGCAACACGGGATGCATGGGACAAGTGGGTCAAGTGATGACCCTTTATTTACAATCCAGGCCCCCACATGGCTGTGGGAGAATGTCAGGTTGCATTTCGACAGACAATACATGGCAAACAAACCAGGCAAATATGGTATCAAAATATGGGCAGCACGTGATGCACTGTCCGCCTATGCCTGGAATATCAAGGTGTACACTGGGAAACCCACTGGGGAGGACAACAGGAAAAAGAAGCCAGAGCTTCTTTATGAAGCGAATAAAACACTAAAAAGGTCTTTCTTCCAGATTTTGAGGGGTTGGGATTTTTTATTCTATTTTAGTTTGTTTTTTTTTAATTGGGGTGCCTGACACATATAGCTGGGTCATAATTTTTGTTACAAGGACAAAAGATATCAGTAAATTTGAGGTTAACAGGACGGTTATACTGTATGTTTGTGATTGATGCTAGTGTATCATATTAATGCCAGTGTCACTTAGTGTGGCCATCAGGCATCAAAAAAAATGTGCTTAAGGGGAAAAGTAAAACAGATTTGTGTGCATCAGAGAGGCCACTGAGATACAGTACATTCACCACAGTGTGATGATCTACACAAGGGTCATACATAGAGCAGAATGTAATGACTTCAACATAGGAAAATAAAACATGTTGCTGATGTGTTGTTTGAATCAACTGACACAGAACTTTACAGTAAATAATAATAATAGTATGAACTTTGTGACTTTATGTCCTGGTTTTTGCTTATAAAATAAATAAATAAAGTGTTTTGGGCATCATAGTAACAATATGGCTGGTTCCTAACAATCTTTTTTATCACTGCTCACCACCGGACTTCTTCTTTTACAGCTGAAAATCACTGCTAAAGTCACTCTTCTACAATCCAGTTGTGAATTGTTTATAATTCACAACAACTTACACCACAGTGCAAGTGGTGATTTTCACAACTGCCTTGTAACTCAAACAGTTTACATGAACTCAGCGGCCCACATCATGGTGTTAACGACCAAAGTGTGAGCTTGAAGGACTCCTCATTACCCAATAAAACTGATGAAGAACTAGAGGCTAAAAGTCCCTCTAATTCTACAACAATTTGACTTGATATGTAATATATTTTCATTTGATTTAAAATGCTTTTCATTGGGTTCTTCTTTTATGCTAACAACAAATTACATGCTATGGAAAAAGTTCATAAAGGAATGTTGGTTTTACTGATTAATGTATGTAAGTTTATTGATAATGTATGTATAGTAAGAGGAAAGATTATGGTAAAAGATGAGAAACAAATAGTACATATAATATCCAGTGACTTGCTCAAGGACATTCCAGCAGGATGGATGCTTCTAGTAATGGAAGACCTAACTCAGGTTGTCAAGCTGAAGGGTGACTCTCTAATCACAAGGAACCCTATGGACTGTTATTGAGCCTGTCCATATTTTTTCTGTAAATAAACAGATGAAACATTATTTTCCATATCTTACTTACAAAATTAATTAAATTAAAAAGAGAAAATGCTTGCTTTTTTAATTGATTACAGCTTATTGCGTTACTTTGGACTCTTATGATCTATTGATATGATTTTTATATGTTGATACTGCAATGACACGGCTCATTTTTGTTGTGTTTGTGTTATCTATCTATCTATCTATCTATCTATCTATCTATCTATCTATCTATCATAACTGAACTGAAGCCTTCATCTCAAAGTCACCAGAATCCACTAACAATCTATCTGTTATTTGCAAAAACATTTCATAGCTCTAAACCTCAGATGTATTTTTAGTACTTCTTGAGTAACTAACTGCTGTTCACAACTATGAGGACATATACAGCATATACATTTCTTATTATTAGCCTATTCTTTACACAACTGTGACCTTCTGCTGCTGCTCCTCAACCGAGAATTCCTAAAATAGGAGGTTGTTTTTGTGGCAGCTTTCAAGTTTCCAATCAGCTGCCGGTGACCAACTGACCCGGCCCTCTGGCCTGCTGGTGAGGGGCATTTCCTTTTCCAACATGTACAGAGAATTAACCATAATGTAGTAGAGTAGAAAGCCAGTATAATATATGCATGCAATTCATCATATAAACATTTATGCCGCAAATATGTTGAGAAGATGTGTTTATTCAGAAAAATTTGAGTATGTATTTAATCATTTCCTTTGATCACACTGGCATTCAAAATAGTATAAGAATGATTAGTATGATGATGTGTGTGCAAACTCATAAAAACCTGCAATCCTCACAGTTTGTAAATGTGTAAGTAAGCTGAACTGTACATTAAACTTCAAGGGATGAAACGTATCACTTTGGCATTTAGCTTTATGTTCCATAAACTTTATGTTGTTCCCAGACATAAAACATTTTACTCTGACTGTGTTCTGCCAGTGTTCCCATCTCTGTTTCACCCAGCCGTTCTCCAGGCCTCAGCTGTTGTACAGCCGTTCTGACCTCTGAGATTTGGGGGCTGTGATAGGGGTCGGCCTGTCAGTGTCTCCCTCAGGGCAGTGCAATGACATTTAACTCAATATCCCAGAAGGATAAGGTTTCTCCCCCGTCCCCTCCAACTTCCGCCTCAGTCTATTGCTGAAGTGTCAGTGGCCTGTGGGTGCAGGGACTACTACAGCGTAAACCCCTGTAAGTCAGGACAACCATCACCGCCAACTCCCACTGTGGTGCTAACATGCCACGCCCTCGTGCCAGGCTGAGGGATCACCATGTGCCGCCTTAACCCATCAAGCCCTCCCTCCTCCACTTGTGAACTCTATACGTGTTCCCAGTTCTGTACAAGTGTTAAGTACTGTGGCAGTGCAGCTGTACGCACGGCTATCTTATGCAACTAAGTCTGTCTCTGCTGACTTGCACGGCACAAGCAAAGTGAGAGGGACAAGGCGACATTTGTGAGTTAAAGACGCGGGGCCAGGAAAGACTGACATATATCGTAAAGAAGGTTATTGTTATTAACAGCTCATTCTGCGGGTTGCAATCGTATGCTGTCCAGCTAATTATTATCATAATTTGTGGGGGTATAATAAAGTGAAGGAAGCCACATTTCATTCATTTAATGTTATGAAAACAACTTGTTTGTTAGTAAGGAAATGTAATTTTTATGTTTAAGTAACATATTGATTAAAGGGACAGTCCTGTTTTTCTTAAGTGTGATTGTTTGAGGTACTTTATCCATAGTAAGTGTATTACCTACAGTAGACGGCGGTCGGTGCTCCAGTTTGGAGAAGCAGACATAAGTACTGCCACGGAAGCTAAGCCTTGTACTGCTGTGGAGGGGGGCAGCAGCATGGTGTATTACAGCCACCTAAAAACGCTTCTTTTAAGTGGGCCTTTATTGGGGTGGCCACGATACATTTGCTGCTGCTACCATCCACAGCGGTACACAGCTTTGCTCCAGTGCTGGTGTTGTGTTAAGTCTGTTTCCCCGTCAAATAGCGTTTTGCTCCGGTAAAAATGTGTAGCGCCTCTCTTGTGGCTAGGGTTAGGGATAATCCTACGTTAATGTGGTGTCAGAATAATTGGAAAAATTTGTTCCTCACAGGGATCATTCATGCAAAACACCCCCTGAAGTTGGAAAGACAACTCAGGAAAGTCTGCGAAAAGTTTGGTATCAAGTTGAGGTCATATATACAAAAACATGGCATATGAAATATGCAATTTGTAATATGGTATGAGGTTGTAACCATAGAGTGACCTAAAATAGATTTTAGAAAAGTTATTCATTAACATTAGTCAGGTGAAGCAAATGTTTTTTAGTTTTAGGGGATGTTCTGGTGCAGTAACAAGTCTAGGACAAAAGTGGTTTGTAATAAAAAGTTTCAAACTGTTATCAACATGTTTAAATGCTCTGAGAAACAAAATACAGCACATTGTCTTAGTAATGTCCATGTTGTTTCCACATTACGACTTAAGGGTAAAGTTGGCAGAACAACTCAGGAAATGGGACCGTACGAGGAGCCAGGGAATTAGCATTAGGTTTGATTCAGATTTAGGTCAAGGGAAACACTTAAACAGGGATATAGTCTTTGACAAAACATCGGTACTGCTTTCTATTTCTCCAAACTGGGTGAATGCAATCTGCATTCCACTGTAGATAATATACTGACTATGGATAAGTGCCTCACACAACCCCACTGAAAAAAACAGCACATTTTCCCTTTAAAATAACATACTCCAACTAAGCAGACAGTAAGCAAGCAAGCAGTGAGATCAGACTGCAGCTGCATCATCCTAGCCACACTTAGTCTAGCTTGCATTCATAAACCGCAGCACTGTTACACTCTTTAGCTTTTTATGCACATGCAAAATAAATTAGGAACGCGCATTTTCACTGAGCAGCCACATAAAATCAAATAACGTGGTATTGACAGTGAGGACGTAATTAGTACTGGGCAATAAGGCAATGGATAAAGGAGCTACATAGTCGGAGTTAGCTGGGTACTTGTTACAGCATTAGCTAATAGTAATAATAGAAGTGGCAGCTGAGTCTCTGAATCCAGAATTCCTCACGAGATATAAATAGACCAGGTGACACTGTGCTGCTGGGCATGGCACCACCACAGCTTTGCAGCTTTTTTATTTAAGAATGCAGGACCTTTAGCTCAGGCTCGTAAGTCTAACTTTCAACTATTGGGGTAAAATAAGATCCCATGTTGGAGCGCAAATTTGACTCCAGTGTCATCAGTATCCATGTGGTACTTTGGGCCGAAGAGTTCTTGGTTGTTCACACCATTCCACACACTTAGGGCTGTACTATATAAACCATGGGGGAGCCGACGGGAAAGTGAGCTTGTTGATCAAAAGTGGCTTTCTTTCTACTGACGCGGTGTCATTTACTTGGCTCTGCATTTTTAGAGGCTGCTGTTGTTAATTTACATTAGAGACATTATTTCGGAAAACGCAACGCCTGCAGTACGAATTTGACTTACAGCTGCCTCGAATCAGTCAATGTTCATTTTAGAGGAAGTCCCAAAAAGGATTTTGTGGCACAGTGGTTACAAGACTACACAAATTTCAGAGCTTGATCTAGTATTGTATGAACCACAGAGGTGGGTACTAACAAGTTAACTGGGTTTTGGTTTTGTGGGTACTTTTTGGACTAAATTTGTGGAAGCAGTTTAGATGCTCAACTACATTTTGAAAAATCTATTTATTGAGTTTACTTGCATTTGCGGTACATTTTCTTTACCTTCTTTTATCCCAGGAAGTTACTTCTCAAGATGATTTTTTTTTTCAGTGGATGGTTCAGAGCCTGACTGTTTTATCGGTAGGCTGGTATTGGCCTATCACAGATATATCTTTGTCATGTTGTCCGATATGCAACAATATCAAAACTTATTTTTTTTCAGAATATAATGCAAAAAATGCTTGGGTAATTAAGAAATGGTGTCAACACATAGTTTCTCAAGAAGCAGCTCTAAGAGACATTAATCCTTTGATGTTATTTAACAAAGGGGACAAGAACTTAAAATCACTTGAGCAAAATACAGCTGGCGTCAAGAAATGTTACAGCCACCTCACTCAACCCAATCGCCTGTACCTACATTACATTTGGACGTTATTATGTAGTGGATATGTTGAAACTTCAACAGCACTTAATGTGTGGTTATGTTTTGGTTCTCAAATGGTGTGCTGCAGCACAAGGTGTGCTATGGGATTTTGTGATAACCACACATATTTATTGCAATTTTCAACTTGGCCTATACAAAAAGTAATGAATGAATTTTTAACTGACTGTATCAGTATGTTGTGCACACCTATTTCCTAATAAAGAGGCAAACTCTGCCTTAAAAAAGTTAATTTAACATAATTTAAAAATCTTTCACAGGGAACCCATTTGTCATTCGCGCATAGGCAGTATTAGTCTGTGACACATTACATTATCTTACATTATTTTAAATGGAGTTAAGAAATATTATTAATATTATTAATATACACGGAGACGGGTCGCTTAAAAAACACCCAGATTTGGTGGCTACAAAGCCGCTAAAAACACAGTGGTGACTTTCTAAATAACAACCAGTTTTGTTGTTTGTTGCTATCGAACAGTGGTGTGCAGCTTGGAAAGCATCTCACCCAGGTGTCACACCATCCACCATCCCCTCCACTTCCCACTACTTTATCACTTTAGAAACACTGATATGACATGAAACATACAAATGAAACAAATCTGTAGTTTGCAGAAACGTACAATGCTAACATTTTCTTCTGGCGCTTCTTCTGGGCTGCCTCACTAATGATTTAAACATTAAACCAGCACAAAAATCACAATAACCAACCTAAGCCACCAGGTTCTGAACAGACACAAATAAAACAAACACTAACAAAAAGTAACATTTGCACATCACAGCTGAGCAGACGGCGAGGCACAGTCAAGCAGATCTTCACGGTTAGTTGCTACCTAGATTGTTAAATGCATTGGTGGAAGGTCAAACAATGAGTCAATTATTTTATCTTTGATACAACTCTAATATAATCCTGTCTAGGAGCATCCGACATGTCACTCAGGCTTATCATATCATCGACCCGAGGGATTCCCGTGTACTGACCGCCGAAATTCGACACGCTGAGATGAACAGAGAGAACGAGTAAAGAGTAAACAGTTCACAACACAAGCCGTTCTTTAGCAACAACAGCAGTACACAGCTTAAGTGTGTTTGATCGGGAGCTGATCGTTTTGCCTCAGATCTGATAAATAAAAAAAGAGCGCGTGTTGTCTTTTCAACACACCTGATTGCCACACACAAGGTAAAATATCTGTTACATATGCAGTCACAGGTTATAAATAATTATGAAGGGCTGATCTATGCTATCTTAATTCAAGGTCAGCGACTTTATGTTTTTTAATTCAAGAAAAAACAAGTAAAGAGTTAAGAAACACAGAATGAAGGGGATCAGTGGTCAGTTGGCAGGTCTTCACTTCTCTCTTGGTGTCACTGTCTTGGCAGTGGACCTTGCTTTACCTTCCTGGGACCTTGAGCACCCTTGCCATGCCTCCCCAACTTCAATGGCCTCTAATTTGTCCATGTCTGCCCCGGCCCTCAGCTCCATCTCCTTCTCATGCATTTGAATGAGTCACAATATGTCCTGCCAGAGACCTTTCTGCGTCTTTTCTTTCACTTCCAGCCGGGTGGCAAGAGCCTGCCTTTTAACTGAATGCTCACTGGAGACTTTTTATCTCGGCACAGTCTTGGCAAAGAGTCTCCAGGATCTCAAAGCCACTAAGACCATCTCGTTCTGCACCCTCGGGTCATTTTGCTTCTGGAGCAGCTCCACAATTTCCTGACGGAGACCACCCTGTCCATCTTCTCTGCTATGTGTCTGATGGCCATGCTCTTGATGCTCCTCTTCATTCTGTTGAGTGTCAGAGTTCCTCTCTGGCACCTTGAGGACCCTTTACATCTACTGTGCTTTGCAAAGTGCCTCTACAACGTTGACTACCCCAGATTTGTCAGCCTCTGCTTGGGCCACTGATTGTTTTTCCTTCTATAGGTACTGGCTCAGCTGCCTTTCCTCCTGTAGGCCTCCCACCTTTGTTTAAGCTCAGTATCGAGCATCTGTGTTGTAACTGAATGCTCATCCAAGATGCTGTGCATATTCTCCAGTTTCTGCAGAAGTTCGTCTACAACATCAACAGCCTCAGTTGCTTTGGCCTCTGCCTCAAGGCCCTCTTTTTTTGGAGCTGGTGGTGGAGCTCTGTCATTTCTTCAGAGAGAACTTCTCACTTCTTTTCCTCCATTTCGAGCTCATTGCCAAGCAGTGGGTATTCAGCTGAATGCCTGACCTCCACATGTTGACCAGGTGTCTCCATTGCTGGGGAGGAGACCACTTTCACACCCGTCACCTTGCCGACTTTCTTTGACTTAACTCTCTGAAGATTTTTCTTGTGTTGGTCAATTTTTTGCCCCAGGTCTGTCTTCTTATTCCTCTCCACTGTGAGCTTTTTCATATGCAGTTCTATCACCATATTTTCCAGCTGGAGGGTGTTGTGGTCGCTGCAAAGGACCCTTGACTTATTTTCATACATCTCAAAGAGATCCAGGGTGCTTATTTTTCTTGTACTTGAGTTGTTGGTTTTTGGAAGTAAAAATACTTGTTTGAGGGCTCCTTCTTCACCTCTGATGAAGACATCAAGCCCTCAACGCACACGCACTGTACATCACACTGTCAGCCTTACAACAGATTTACTGAGTTCCATCTATTAAAAGGATTATATTTCACAAGTGAAAACAGCTTTATGTTAATATGATAGACCATCAAAGTACGTTTCAGAAACAGAAGGCTGCACAGATTTGAAAGGTTTGGACAATATCCTCCTGTTTCATTATAGCAGTCATAACTTACACATCTTAGTATTTAGGCCAGCATAGCTGTACAAACTAGTATGTACAGTATTTAGTATCATCTGAAAGATGAACTCTTTGAAATTTACTACATCTTCAATGTCTCGTCTATTTTGAGTACTCTTATCTAACCAAGACACTATTCAGAGGTTCATTGCTATGACTGATGGACATGTTGCAGCCACAAAAATGGATTGCACCCCGTAACATATGATTACCAAAGCTTGATTTCCACCCTTTTCTAACCTACAGACAGCAGAAACAAGGTCACAGTTGTGTCCTCGAGACTCACTGACCAGCACAAAATTTGGAAACATAATCCCATAGAAGTGCCGCAGTACGAATCTGAGACCCGGTAGCAAGTGACAAATTGTGACGACTGAGAGCAACTTTAAGTCTTCAAGTCTGTCGTCTTGCTATAAATGTACACAGGATTGTACTCCTGCAGTAGAATGAGAAATGCTGGGGCACCCAATGGCCAACAGATATCAGGTTTGCAGCAAGAATATGATTTCTGTCACAAGCACAGTTGTGGCCTGAATATTTTTGCCTCGTAAAGATCTTTTAGTCTTGGCCATAATATTCTGCGCAGGTTCGGAAGAGGTAACAGTTGTTTCTGCAGCGAAACATAATGAAATGAATGGGTAACTGGGTTCTTAATCTCTAATACATTTGTATTTTTTTGGGTAAAACATACTGTAGGCCCTTCACCTTTCACCTTATTGGACTTGTTAGATTTTGAAACAGAATGATTCATACCAAACTACAGGACATGGAATTACAGAAAATCAATTTCAATTTAAAAGGTTTCTGCTTTTTTAAATCTAAACCCAACCCCCTTTCACTCTACCCTTCACCTCTCACCTCATTGGTCCTGTAAAAGGAAGGCTAAATGATAGACAGAGCGTCTTGAAGAAGAGTGTTGATGACAGGAAGACGAATGAATGCAAAAAGAGCCAGAGAAATGCCTAAGAAAGAAACGGGATCCTTTTTTGATAAATATAGAATGAGGGACGACAAGAGGGACACCGTTTTCAACAGCCACTGTGTAGTAGCAGAAGGGCAATATTACACTTATTTCGAAAAGAAAAATTAAACTGATACAAAATTATTAATGGAGTTTCGACAACGTACAACATGTTGTGACTACTGCAGCCACCATTTTTATTTTGTTGTCATAAATTTAGTACTTTTGAAATGTTAACTATCCCTTGGAAAGGAAAAAGCATTTTATTAACTAAAGCTCTACAGTGCTTTTGTCCCATCGTTATGTGGCTCTTCTGACTTGAGGAGTCAAAGGAACTCAGCAGCGCCTCCCTGTGGTGAACAGTTAAACATATTCAGACAATTCAGGTGAAACTAAACACCCTTGAGTCAGGTTGTTGCCTCTAAAGATCTTTTTAACTTACTATTTGACCAAAATCTTTTTAGTCAGGGACACAGTATATTAAAATCAATTTTATACCATTTTTAAAACATAATGTAACCGAGTTCAAGTTAGGACATACTGTGTGGAGAACCAATGAGGTCAATATTAAACAAGTATGAAATAAGTAAAAACAAGAATATGAACAAACAAAGACAAAAGAAAAACCATGAGATAATCTCGAGCTGAAACTTAAATATACAAATCTGCCTAGTAAGAGTTGCCTGTAACAAAAAGGCCCATAACCTTTAAACAGATTCATGTAACATGACCAAACCTTGTAGAAAGACACACACAGATAGAATTACACATACACGCACTAGTGACAAGTGTCCATGAGGTTGTGTGTGAGTGCTAGAACTAGAGCTGTTGGGATATTACTGGTATTTTCGATACCATATTTAAAAATGAAATATTTACACCATATTACTACACACATTATAATATTGTGTACATAAGCCTGTGACTATTAAAGCGTTTGTTTCTTTCCTTTTCACTGTCCATTAAGTGTAATTGCTCTTTTTGTATAATTTTGTACAGTTATGGGTACAGACTCTCTCTCCACCTCCTTGCACGCTCATTTTGAGTGCCATGTATTTGACGACACAAAAATTTGGAAGATTTTTTGATTTGACCAATTTCTTTTTTCCCCCTCCAATTTTTCTAGAGATATCACAGTAGTATTGTTATCGGGAACTCTTTTGTCCGCGATAACTGTGTAGTGAAAATCTGATACCGTGCCAGCTGTAGCATGAACACAGAGCGTGCTCGTATTTGTAATTCGTACTTATTATATTTGATACATCTTTTTATATTTAGGTTTCTCTGTAACGGAGCCTTCTGAAGAAAGCATTTCACATGATGGTACTTGTATAACTGAATTTAAAAAAAATCTTTAATCAGTTGATTATTAGTTGAGCAACAGAAAAAATATTTTGATGATCATGTTATTGCAAAAGTCATAATTCAAGCAAAGATGCCAAACACATTTGCTGGTTCCAGCTTTCAAATGTGAGGGTTTGCCTTTTTCATTGTCTTACATGATAGTTAACTCAATGTTAAGATTTGGTAATTAGTAATTTGATGTAGAAGTAGCCCCCGCTATTTCGTTGTATATGTAGCATCCTTTTGTTCCTGTGCAATGACAATGGAGGCTTTCTTTTCTATTCTGTTTAGGAGAGCGTGGCGGCCATTTTTCACTATTTTTTAATATGTTGCAGACCTAATGATTGATCAATTAATTGAGAAAATAATGGACAGATTAATCAATAATGAAAATTATCATAAATAGCAGGCCTAAAACAATCTGATGCGCCTTCAAAGCCCATCTTAATAATAGATAAAGTTCATTTCATCCTGCATCTAAGAACAATTTACTTTAGGTTTTCCTTTTATTCCAGCAAACTGTTTTAAATTTGTGATGAAATGGAAGTGCCCTGAAATAAAGTATCATTGCGAAAAGGCGCCAGATGCATTTCATTATTTCATAATAACAATTAGAGTTTAAACAACTGAATCCTATAAACTGGTGAAACTACTGCGAGGACTGGTAACCATTTGTACAAACAGCCATTTGCAGGGGATTAACTTCAAATCCACTTGTTTACATCACATAGCAGAAACAGGATTACAGTAAAAATGACAGACACTGCAGCTCAGATTCTCGCTTTATTGGTCAACTTGATGAAAGACTACAAAACGAATTCACAAAAAATCTCTTTCAAGTAATCAAATCTGTACAAACCTAAACTGTATGGGGTTTTTACAGCTCTGGCTCATATGAATCTGAAGAGTCATATGTGTGTGTGTTTGTGTGGGTAAGCATGTGCTTGCTCGTCTGAGACAAGGTGACATGTTCCTTCCTGTTCAAGGATACCGAGACGCCACGCTCAGATAGGCAAGACACAGCATGCACGCTCGCACACACATGCACACACCTGTGTTTTGAGATTTTACAGTACAGAGGACAGGGAAAACAAAATACTTCCCCCCTCCACAAGTACACACACGCCACCTGCTGGCAGGGGTTTGCTGCTAAATTCATCATGTCAGCAATCTCCCACCGTCTCCCAAACCCTGCTTTTTCAGTCAAAATTACTGTACAGACAGACACTGTGGTTTCAACCTTTCCACGGGAGGAGTGGTAAGAGAGAGGGAAAGTATAAATCTCTAATACTCTCACACAAAATGTACACGTGCACACATGATTTTAATGCTCACCGGCAGACGAGGCGTGTTTGTCGTCTGCGCACGCACGCACTCACTCAGACAATTCGTAACATTAAATGTTTTAAGAAGTACAGATAAAAAAGGAAAAAAGCCCTGGGTATAGGTTTGATTTCTGGCTGTTTGGTGAAAGAAAGGAGAAGAGAGGTAGAGAGGGCAGGAGGGGGTGGGTTGGAGGTCGAGGGCAAACTACTGGTGTCATTTCTTAGCTTTCCTTGGGGGAGTAACTGGGCGGCCAGTGCCCATGCCCCCTCCACCCCCATAGAAGAGCTTCTTGTCTGCAGGTTTGAGAATCTGTAAAGAGGAAAAAATGATTAAACTGAGCAAAAATCAACAACAAAAATGTTCACATTTTGACATGTTATTAGAGCCCCTTTACATCTTGCATTAAAGTGCATTTTGGGTGATCCAGACTGCAATTTGATAGCGCCTGACCACATGAAACTACAGGTACAAATGCACCCAAAACAAATTGACCACATTTTGTGAGACCACCTCCAGACGTGCTCAGGGATGCACTGTGACCTTGTTGAACTGTAAACCCAATTGTGTTTTTACTCCACATTCAACTAGCAGCAGCAGCTCTCCCGCACCTGAGGGTGAAGCTGCAGAGTGATCAGTGGTCTCTCTAATCAGATGCCAACAATACTGCAATGTCTCCTTCATCCCTAAAATATTCCTGTCAGTCACGGTCTTTACAATCAGGTAGTAGGGGTGGGCGATATGGCCCTAAAATAATATCACGATATTTCAGGGTATTTCTCTGGTAACGATATTCTTGGCGATATGACAAATTAGTAAAAAAAAAAATATATCATCAATTTAAGAAAATAGAATTTAAACAAGTAATATAGTTTTACAATTTGCCTTCAAACACTGAGTAAAAACTAAACAAAAACGATCTCTCATTTCTTTAGTTTGTGAACAACAACAGTGACTCAGAGTGAGATTCAGATTCTGTATAGAATATTAATAGTTCAACAAAATAAAATCTACCACAAATGACACATTTAAACAGCTCCCAAATACAAAAAAGGTCCCCTGAGATCTATATTAGATGACAGGGTCTCTCGTATGCGCACGGCGAGAGAGGAGAGGGAGAGCTGCTGTGGTGCTGCTGCTGGAGGAGCCGCTGAATGAGTTACCTCTGCAAAGAGGGTAACTTGTGGTAACTCGCTAAAAGAGTCTGAGAAGTCCGGGGCTGTTTGTAAAACATTCAGGACGCCACAGTTTATTCCACACTACTGAAACTGCTGCTCTTCTTGGGACCACCGCGGAGTCTGTAATAATTTCGCTTTCAGCCGTGCTTGTTGCTGCCATGGGTAACAGTATGACGTCAATATGTCAACAAGTCAAAATATTGCAAGTATCACGATGTGAATTTTTCACGATATTAAAAATTATACTGATATTATCGTGAACGAGATGATATGGCACAGCCCTATCAGGTAGGCTTGTTTCATCCTCATCAACATTGCTATTCTTCCTGACTTGCTCTGAGATGTATAACAAAGAAAGCTACTAGGGATGTTCAGATAAAGTATATTTTACTTAAGTTTATATACTTTTTAAGGCCTTTCATTAGTAAATGTGTGTTTAAGTCATTTCAAGACTTTTTAAAGGGCCCTTTAGCAACCCTGAATACCAGGTGTAAATGTAATCAGGTTATTGTATCTAGATAAAATCTGGATATAAGACGCATTTTAATGCAAGGTGCAAAGGGGTCTAAGTGACCTCACTGATCTCTTGCTTACCTGGAATGAGCACATGAGGGTCTCGTCTACGCTCATCATGGCTCCAGCATTGTCGAACTCACCACAGTAGTTTGGGGCTGAGAACAGCGTCACTAGCTGCCTCTTTGCAAAGAACTCATATCCGTCCTCAACCACCTGACAACAGATTAACAACAGGTTAGCAAGTTGTTGGCACGGAGTCAGGGTAACTTCAAACATTTGTTTTTCACCTAAATAATATAAACAGAGGACAAAAACAGAACTTAACTGTAATTCACTGACAGCATTTTATAAACAGAGGACGTATACATCATAAACACAGCGCTGTCACTTGAACTGCCTACCTGGTTATCAGTAAATCTGGGCTGAAATCCAACTGTGCTGAAGTTGCCATGGGGCTATCCAAGTATTTCAGCAGTTCCACCTCACTTTTCTTCAAATATTCACTAACAGCTGGACACACTCGTTTGATAAAAGTACTCGTGTCAACTACAAAAGTAGTTTGTGAAAAGGAGGAGCAAAGATTCACAACACAAAATACTGCAGGAAAAATAAAACCATAAAAAAGACCTGGTAACCATCCACCTTAGTAAAACTACTCTTCTCATCATCTCTGTAAAACTGCTCGAGATGCCATCCCATAACGACATGCCTCAGTTCCACACCCAACTCTTGGTGGTTTAACCCAATGTAGAGAAGTGGGGCGTCTTACCTTTTAATTTATTCACTTTTTTCTTTATCTCTCCCGTCTTTTATTCCTACATCTACAACCTTAGGATCAAGCCTGTGCACTTACCTGATGGGCCCGACAAATGAGGTCCATGTCGTGTTTGTGGAGGAACTTTGTGACCACATCGGCGCCGAAGGTGAAGGAGACACCACGGTCGTTCTCACCCCAGCCCAGCACATCTTTGTCCGGGTCGGCCCACAGCAGGTCGCAGAGGAGGCCCTGGTCAGGCACATCAGTGGGACGCATGACCCTTCGCACCTGCTCCATGGACTGAAGGTCTGGGGACAGGCCTGGAGAAGTTCAATGAAGAACAGGTAAATGTTAGACAGCAGAAAAACATACTGGGTTTAAAATTCACCCGAGGCATAAAATATTGACACAAATATTATTAATTTACTTTTACTGTTACGCTTGTTGAAACACAAAGGGAAATCGGGCCTGTACATGCATTTTAAGAGCTTAAACAATCAGTCGATGATCAGAAAATTAATTGGCGACCATTTTGATAATCATATGAGTCACCTTTAAGAAAAAATACCAAACATTACATATTTGCAGCTTCTCACATGAGAAGATTTGTTGCGGTTTTGTTGTTTTATATAATTGTTAACTGATTATCTTTCAGTTTGGGATGATGGGCAAACATTACAATACATCTGAAGTTGTCACCTTTTTCTGGAAAACTGATGGGACATTTTTCAGTATTTCATGGACGCCCTTCAAATAATAACCCACTGGAACCAAAAAAAAACAGCTCTAACTTTCAGTTGTGTATATCTTCTTAACATTTACATGATCAAAAAATGATGGCTTTGGGCTTTAACCACAGTGTGCTCAACAGATGAAAAACTCTGACAAACATACAATATCCGTTCTGTGTGTCCTCTCTTATGTAACTTAATAAGTTTGAAGAGGGAGGTGGTGTTTGCCCTCATGATTATCAGTGCCTGTTTACATATTTTGCGTGGCGGGTCTCACAGACTTGAGATAGCCGTGTCTGGCTGTTGGTGTCACGTTGTCGGACCCTTTAGGCCCATTTTATTATGCCATGTTCTGTATTACAAGTACTGCAAAACAAAATGAATCGCATCTGTTATTTACATTTGCGCTCGTTTCATTCTTTTTGTCATCAAATGTGTTTAATCAGCACTGTCTGCCTTTACATGTTTAGTTCTTTTTGTCAAGACGTCTGCACTTTGAGATTTGCTCCTTTAAATTCAGCTTCTTTTTGGGCTGGGTATTTTGTGAGCGATCGACTGAAGCATTTCTTTGAATTTTGCAGTTGTTTAAGACCATTATCAGCTCACTTATTCTGCATTTCCACCCCATAGTACCACATGACTCTACTGAACTTGGCTCGCTCTTTTTTGGTTTTTAAGATGTGGATAGAACCAGTTGCTTTTTCTTGTACCAGCTCGGCCCATGTTCCAAGCAAGCTGAGTGAAAAGTGAAAGTGGAGGTAAAGCACTGCTGACTACAGACTGATTAGAGACAGTCATCACTAGAAGGTGACGTGGGACAGCCTGAACAAACCCGAAATTTCTTTATAGCCAAGCTACTGTCAACAGCAACCAAAATTATTTTATTCACTCAACCCAGATTTTTTTTTTTTTAAAAAAAGGCAGCCCACAATCTACACCGCACAATTGATAAAGTATCAGACGTTCCTCTCTTGAGTTGCAGATGAATGGACTCAGCGAGTGTGTCACATCAAAGATGATGTAACGCAATTTTCACACATTGTCGTTATGGTGATTAGCTGAGAATCTGGCCTACACTGAGGGGGTACTATCTGCAGTGGATAACAACATAGAGAAAACGACCAGGTACCAAAACTGTGTTCATTTGAGCTGAACCATGCAGAGGAAATGACACCTTACAGTATATTAAGGCTATGTTCACGTTAAAGGGCTCAAAAGTATACTTCACTCACAAAATGACCATCTGTAAATCAATTAGTCGAGCCGTGTTAGCTTGACAAAAATGACAAATGGGAAAAGATGAGCAACATAGAGCTGCAATAGTCATGAGAATTTGTCATATGTTGAGGATGAGGTCAGAGCAAGGGAATGCAAACACCAGTAAGCCAGTACTAGCTGATCAGAGGCCAAGAAGGGGGGGTCCAGCCTTCGCCATAATCGGAAGGTCCTATGACATCATTCTGCATTATAATTAGCCATGTGCTTCTGTCTGTGGATAAACGTCCCTTCAGAACAATGGATTGGATATACACCAGATTTAGGAACACACATGACAGTGGCCCAGAGCGGATTGGAATAAATCAGATTTCTGTGCCCACATCACCCTCTACATTTGCTTGTAATGTAAATGTAGCCTAATTTGTAAGACACATGAACTGTGCTAGTGCTTACATGGCAGTAACTGTACTGGACAGAAGTAGAACTGTAGGTGTGATAACATGTAAGATATTAAAAGAGCTCTATAGCCAAGAATATGCAAATATACTCAAAACAAGAAATTAAGATCACACATAGCTCTACAGGCCTTTGACCATAATGTTGACAGTAACCACAGTGCAGAGACAAGTTAGTGTGTGTGCATTCTGGACAGATGCCAAATAAACTGTTTGATGAGGATACCTCCATGGCAACAGAAGATCTTCTCATCAACAATGGCTGCAACAGGCAAACAGTTGAAGCAGTCAGTGAAGGTCTTCCACAGCTTAATGTTGTATCGCCTCTTACCTGTGGGAGGAAACCACAATTACTTGGTCACAATCTTATCTTGAGACCAATAAAATCTTAACAGCTGCACCTATTACATCAGAAACACAATATTTTCTATAAACCTGGCTCTGTGAGCAGCAGAGAAAGGCATGTGATTAATCACTGCTCATACTGCCTTAAGGTGCTCCTTAGACTGAAGCCTGGTGTACTGAGAGCTTATCTGCATTGTGGCTTTTGTTACTACAAATAAGTCAGTTTCACTTTTATGTCAACTCTTTACTTCTTTTTTTTAGTTTAAACATTTGAAAAGATTAAAGACCAATAACTGCATTAACTTGACTATGCAAAAGCCTGCAGGGTAGGGCTTATATCTTTAGCAAACTGCTGGCAAGTGTTGATAGTAGAGGGAATATTAACGTCTGTTTGTGTCTGTACGTGTGCCACATGACTTACACTCATCGTAGAAGCCATATATTCTGTTAATGGAGGCGCACTCGTGGTTTCCTCTCAGCAGAAAAAAGTTTTCTGGGTATTTGATCTTGTACGCCAGCAACAGGCAGATGGTCTCCAGGGACTGCTTGCCTCTGTCTACATAGTCCCCCAGGAACAGGTAGTTGCTCTCTGGTGGAAAGCCCCCATATTCAAACAGCCTCAGCAGATCATAGTACTGCCCATGAACATCACCTGGTGAGAGGAGAAGTAAAAGAGACGCAACAGGCAGTGTTGGTAAAAAGTGGGATTATCATGCTGTGTGTATATATGCACAACAAAAGGTGAGAGATAGAGGTACGACAATACTTGTCACCCTGCAAATTAACAGCACTTAATACCACAATTGGCCTTGCATTAGTTTAAATGAATATGGTTATTTTGGTGTTGCTTGACTTGTTTTTTGTGGTGATGAGACTACATATGCAAGCTTGCATTTAGTGCAAGGATGGTGGTGAATCTCATCGCACTGCAAACTTGGCCACTTCCCGCAATTTACAGACTGTTCCTTTAAACTACCCTTCCTCATTAAGTGGCATCAGCAGTGTAACACAGGAGGGCAGCTCCAGGGAGACTTGAAGTGCAAAACAGCACTGCACTGGCAAGCCAGTTTTATCAGCTCATCACTGTAGTTGTGTAATTATGTGGCAAGGTCACAGCCATGCACTTTATAACTAGTAGGTGTGATGCATCACAATTCTCTCTTGGAAGGTTACGCTTCGATGCAAAAAAAGTCAGTTGTTAGAAATGTAAAACTCAATTCTCTCCTGTCATAACTTTATAAGACCAGACTGTATGTTCCTTTCAACTGAACCAAATAAATGATGAAACATAACGCAGCTGATGTAAACATGTGCATCATTTTTATGCTCTAGGATAGACTACTTCTTGAGTTTTGGTAAAGATGGCTGAGTGTGAGCAACCACTGATGGATATGACCCGACCAGCACCCTGACTTGAAAAGAATGAAAGCATTTTGAAAGCATTTTAGCTTTTCTGAAGTTGAAGGGAGGAGGGACCTGGACAAGAGGCACACTGTATGCAAGTATCACACTAAATTTAAATATCAGGGAACACAACAAACATGGCAAACCATATTTCATGTTTCCACAAAGAGTTGGAGGAAATACAGGCATAGATCTCTATCATTTGTTCTTACTACTGTATTAAGAAAAGACAATGGAAGTAAGTTCCTCTGTTTCTTTTAATTGTGGCTCATTGCAATAGCCTGTTTTAAAAGTAGTCACAAATTGAGAAAAACAGTTTTGATGCTTCAAGATACATAACTGTTTTATAATCACAGCATAACCATCTGAATCTAAATCAAATCATAAAGTGCCTAGAGACTGCCACCCCTAATAATATGAATATATGCTTTCTCATTATGGTCCAGCACTTTTAGCAACAACAGCCATCTAAAGAGTGTTTGTAAATGCAATGTGACCGCACTAGAGAATTCCCCTGACTCTAAAGAACACGACTAAGCCTCACCACAAATCTTGAGGGGCGCCTCAAGTTCAAGCAGGATTGGCTGGCTGAGGAAGATCTCCCGGGATTTGAGGCAGAGACCACGGATTTCGTTCTCTGTCAGCTGAACATTTTTGCCAGGTCTGGAGCCCTTCACTGTGAGGGGAAAAATGCAACAAGAGTGAGAAATCGCACACTGGAAACAAAGCAGAGTGTATTAATCATACTCATCAGTCATTCAAACAGTGTGCAAAAATATGAGCTGAAATTATGACAGTGTTTCTGAAAGAACAGTGAAGCGAGGTTATGGATTAAAGGGAAAAAAACACCCAAAATAGAATTCACATGTTCTGAGAAATTTAAGGCAGACTGCCATGGACAGTTGGCACATGTTAATGTGTAGTGTGCACACTGTTTAGTCTTCAGTCATGGACTCTTTGCACATTTGAGCTATCATGATTATATAAAAGAGCTTTGGAAGGAGAAAAGGAATGTGATACTGCAGATGCATGTGTTTACAATGGAAATTTCAGAATTTAAAAATGATGATGCTCAGTTGTTTGGCAGTAATTTTTGGTGCTCTACAATGCCACTAAATTCAGCCAAGGAACAGAAAAACAGGCTCTGGAGTTTTTTAGAGACATATCTTGGAGCTGGCCCATAAAGAGCAAAAATTGAAGACTCAATTTCTAAAAATCACCCAGACTGCTATTACTTTGATAAAGGGTATTTTCTGAATTACAACTGAGCCCGCCCTTACTCCTTTGGGTGTACATATAAAGCAAAAAAAAAAAAAACCTTCAGGGCCTCGATGTACTAACTAAAACAATGCCACCTGATGATATACAGTAATGCATTCAAATGATTTCAGGTTCCGTTTCGGTGGGTAATTATCTTTTGACTTTGCATCCAAAAAGCATTTGACTCCCAAGAAAAGTAAATTTCGTCCAAGCATTCCTTTAGCAAGGTACGTTATGGACCAATAACTTGCAAATATATGTACATTGCTCCATTTTCTACGCGATAACTTCAGGTCAACGACGACTCAAACAATATATTATGTGTGGATACTTTCTCTGGCAGAGTAAAACATAAATATAAACATGAACAATGGCTGCAAGACGTTAATTTGCTGTGATACGGATGCTCCTGACCGAACATAACTGGCGGTCAATAGCCTGTTTTGTTAGCTACAAGCAAGAGATGAACTCTGGGTAGCACAGCATAGGTGGCTATCGTTGTCTAGCCTCTTTTAGCTAAAATGGCTACCTCGGTGAATAAATATCGAGCGAAATACTGCCTTACCTTCCAGTAGACGTTGTATAATGGAGTCGATGTTCAGCTTATCGGCTTCGGCCATGCTATTCCTCTATTTTGGTCGGTTTCTAATCACTCCTACGAATTCAAGACTTAGTTACTGTTAACTGGCTTGCGAGTTACCGTTAGCTCAACTAGTTTAGCGTTAATCGGCTATCGTTAGCCCGCTAGCTAACTTAGCTAACCTTGGGGCAGAATCGGCAACCTCAAAATGTGAGGCTTGGTGCTGAATTGTTAAAGATGTAATGGCTCTCATGTACTTCAGAAATTCGCCTCAGTCAACTACTTTCCATTAAATAAACGAATTAACTTAAAGAATTTGTATTTTCTCGTGACAACGATCTCTCTGCCGTAGCCACTAGCACCATGCCATCGATAAAAAAAAAAGGCTAGATGAGCGTTAGCTCAAAGCGAGGTTCAACGGAAAAGGTCTGCCTGTCCCTACGCTCCTATTGGTCAGTTTTGCCGGTGGGCGGGGCTTAAGGGGTCATTCTTCTCTAGGATTGGCTGTTTTCGACGTCGGTTAGCATTTACTTATCTCAAACCACAATGTAAAAAAGACAATCATTCTCGGATATATCTCACGTTTTATTGGCGTTAAATATAAGATTTTGTCAAACAGTGCAAGATAAACCGCTCCTGTCCAGATTTACTCAAATATTCGCGTTTGTATCGCTCTGTGTTTGTTGCGCAGTAAAGCGACACCCACGGAAGTGACCAAGATGGGAAGAATTGACGACGTATTTTGGCATGACGCAATGTCCTAGCGCCTGGCAACACGCACCGAGTGATTCATTCTGAAGTTGAGAGATGGCTTAGCTAGTGTGCTAATTCACTGTAAGATAAACATGACTCTAACTCGGATAAACGCTAAAGTATCTGTTTTACGCTAGTATTGCTCTTGTTTATATCATACAACCATCCGACCATGAAGTTGCTTCATAAAGACATTGAAAAAGATAATGCCGGGTGAGTGACTAGCTAATGTTAGCAAGCTAACCAGCATGCTACTTAGCAGCTGATTCTTCATGTGTCATTTTATGGTTATGTGACTTACATTCACACGTATCAGCGTGGGGAGACGTGGGGAGTTTGGGAATAGTTATTACAAAAATAGTACCATTTTTAGTTAATATGTAATAACACACACACACACGGGACATGACATACAGTTAACCTAATGAGCATGGATTGTATTACTCAGACTCTGTTAGCGTAAACAGAAAGTGAATGACCAAAACTAACCCCGATTGTGATATAACTGATGTGCACTGCATAATTACTGTAGCAGCATTGGTGATCCTGCATCATTGCACCATCTGGGACATTGTTCCCAGTACTGGCTTGGCATCCTTACGTACCTCCATATCCATAGTTTAGTATTTTGACAACCCAAACCACATTTGACTTACGAACATAAATGACACCAACTCAGAACCGGGCTTATTGATTGTGTGTACTTCTTCAGTCAGGTGACCCTGATACCGGAGGAGGCGGAGGATATGTGGCACACCTACAACCTCCTGCAAGTGGGGGACAGCCTGAGAGCCTCCACTATCAGGTAACCACTAACTTCAATCACATTAAGGTCACAGGTGAAGCCCTGCAGCGCACACCTAAACATCTGACTGTTTCCCAACCTTGTAGGCACGAAGAAGGATGTTGACTTTATTTTGTAGCACTGCAAAATTGGCAATGCTGTGTCTTTTGGGCCCATTTCATCTATCAGCTCATGCTTCCATTAGCTAGTAGGAATTTTAATTCCTTCTCTGTCGCTTTAGGCATTTGTATAGTATCAAGGCAAAGCTACTCAAAGGTTTAGCTTCCATCCTCCTTTATTACAACCAACCACTCAACAGATTGGACAGATTCTCAGTGCAAACAATGCAGCCAGCCCCGCAAACAGGGTGACTTTGTAGTGACTTGGCAGTCCTGAAATGGAAAGTTGCAACAGAAAGATTTATTTACACACAACTTCTGTTTTTGCAAGAATTCTGCTTTTGCAAGACATACCAATTTCTAGCTCTGTCTTGAACCTTCTCAGCCATAGAAAAGTTAGACATCTACTTCAGCCACACATATTGATCACCAAATAGGAATTACAATAGCATTTAATAAGGGTTGTGCAATTTCTGTCAAGATTGCACTATGGAAAGATGGTGCCAATGTACTTTTTTGGCCAGTAAACAGTACATTCTTTTAACAATTTGCCTAATAGCCACAGGCACCATGTTGTCGAAAACTAGCACTCAAGCACTCTTGATTTAGCTGTAGTTCAGCTGTATGCCTTGCCTTGACACAAATCCAAGGATGGAAATGTAATGTTTCCAGTGAAGCGTTTGGGTCAGTTTCCATTGTGCTTGGTTGTCAGGTTTCCAACTTTCACTCTTTCTGTCTGTAAATCACTCAGTGTTTTAGTCTCAAACACACACAAAGGAACTAATGTCTCTTTCCTCTGTTCCCACAGAAAGGTGCAGACAGAGTCCCCTACTGGAAGTGTGGGGAGCTCCAGAGTCCGGACTACTCTGACCCTGAGTGTGGAGACCATCGACTTTGACTCCCAGGCCTGCCAGCTGAGAGTAAAGGGCACTAACTTAGAGGAGAACCAGTATGTCAAGGTCTGAGACTTATGAGCAACCTGTTAACCAACTGTTGTCATGTCACATTTATAGATGTTTTAAAGTGGAGCAGTGAGACTAGAATAATACAATAGGGAAGCGAGGACTGAAATTAAGATTTTAGGAGTGATTAGAGATCATTACACATGTAGATTGTGTCTGATAAGTGGTCAGTTTTGCTCCCCATTTGAAATGCTACCCAGAGAGTCAGGTTTTGCCAGTGAAACACATGAAGTGAAGTCAACTGTAAAATGGTTTTAATGTGGGCTGGTTGTCAGTATACTATGACGTGACTAACAATAGCATTATTATATGTTAAAGAACAACAGCAGCATCATTTTTTTCCTGCACAAAGATCTGAAGATAGTTTACATACTCTCCCTTCTGCTGCATTTTTTTGTCATCGCCCACCCACATTATTCATCTGTCTTAATGCTAACTCCTGTATGATATAAGTAGCTGTGGTGACTGTGTTCTCTTCTTCATTGATCAGATGGGAGCTTACCACACCATTGAGCTCGAGCTCAACAGGAAGTTCACTCTGGCTAAAAAGAGCTGGGACAGCGTTGTGTTGGATAGAATTGGTAAGCAGGTGCTACCGTTTGCATTTGGCTGAGATTACAATTTGTTTTGTGCCATCAGAATAATCACAGCAGAAAATACTGCTTTGTCTCATCCTTGTGATTGGTTCATTTAAGCCCACACTTCCCACCTGCACGTCAACCAGGACTTGTAAACATCATGGGCTTTAGCAGCTGCACACCCAGCTGTCCAAATCTCAGCGTCCATTTCCTTAAACACATAAAACTGTATGTTAGAGTCGTTACTTGTATTTAAATTCAGATCGGTTCACACTCGGTGCAGTTTTTTGATGAGCACCACAGTGTGAAGAGGATCTTGCTCTGCCAAAATGAATGAACCAAACCACAGAAACACACTCTAGAGAATTCAAACCAAGTATTCCATATTAGGAGAAGCTTGCTTGTTTCGATGAGCTTATGTTACTTTCTGCATGGACTGTTCTGGACAGTACGTTTGCTTTTAATAGCGTCATTAACCACTGTAATCTTGGAGAACTTGAACATTCTGCCAGATATATTTAAATGTGTTCACTCTGACCTTTGCCTCCTGTCAAACAAGAAGTTGTGAACTGAGCCGATGTGGTTAAAACAACACAGAGAGTCCAAATGTCAAAAAATTGCTCACAGATGTTGAAGAGTTGAGATCATGTTTAAAGCACACAGTGATGAGAATCAGCTGTTTGCATTTTTGCCTATTTGCAAATTATTTAAATCCCTTTGTTTGAAGATTTCTAGACTGGATGATCTTGCTTTTGTTTAACCTCTTTTTATGGATTACTCCAGATCCCAATAATCATGAGTTGGATATAGACATTGATATTAAAAGCTAATTATGGCTGTGTTGCCTGACTGACAGGGTGACATATTAGCTGGTTTCCTTTGACAGAAAATGCACCGTCCTCTTGTTAATTCATTTACATCTCCAACAAAGAGAGAGGGTTGCCATGGGAACAGAATCGGGAGAAACAGAAGGGACATAACTGACAGATGGGGTTCATGTATCTGAAGGAGAGGAGGTCCGTTGACTCATTGCTGCTGTAATCTCCATCACAATAACATTTACATAGAAAGTGTTTTAGGAATTCTCAGTAATAACTCACTCCAACTACAACACATTTTGATAGCGTCACACAAAGTACCCACTGCCTGACATCTATCCTTGCTGTGTCTACCCTTTAGAGCAGGCGTGTGATGCAACCCAGAAGGCAGATGTGGCAGCTGTGGTGATGCAGGAGGGTCTGGCCAACCTGGTGCTGGTGACCCCCGCCATGACTCTGCTGCGTGCAAAAGTGGAGGTCACCATTCCCCGCAAGAGGAGGGGGAGCTGCACTCAGCACGAAAAGGTAGGTCAGCTTACTGTAACCGCACGGCCGTAATGAGCTCAGGCAGAGGTTGTTGTTTTTAATGGTGAATATTGTCAGAGAAGATTGAGAGATGAAGACAGAATGAATTGTGGATAGACTGATGGGAGAATAGAGTCTGTTACAACATGTTTTTTAATGAAGACTTAATAGGAGGCACTCTGAATAGAGCAAGGTAGACATATTTAACATGTATTGTCTCATTTACTGTGAGTACACTTGGGTAAATAAATAACATTAAAATAATCTACAGATTAAGATATTCAGTAAATGTGAAACTAAAGCTTACTGGCATTTCTAATTCCATTGTACTATCTCAAAGAGAATCAGCATTAAGGCAAGAGTCAGAGAGAGGATGTGTGTTGGATGCTTAAATACATTTTTGTTTAGTCATGAGTGTAACAAGTTGGGATGGGTGGAAAAACTAGTTACGAGATGCATTATGATTCTCTCTTGATAAAATTCTGGACACTATGATCACCTGCATCAATAACGTATGATCTGTTGTATTAATAAAAGATAATAGACATAAACTAACCTGTTAGTTTTAAATATGGATCTCTGTGATCTGTAGCCTATAGTTCGGCTTTAGCTTCTAACTATCTTTGTCTTTTTAACCTGTTGTTGCTGCTGAGTCAGTTTGACATCCTGGATATATCCTTCAAACACAGACTGTATTATGTCTCTCCGTTTACAGGCACTGGAGAGATTCTATGAGGCTGTGATGCAAGCAATTCTTCGCCACATCAATTTTGACGGTAGTGCTGCTGTGTACACACGCACAGACACACACTTTCACATGCAAACACATACAGTATGTTCCTGTTATTGTGTCACACACTTCTCCCTTTTTAATTTGTTGTTCCCACCACATTTGTTACTTTGCTGTGAACCTCTCATCTTCTGCACTTGTACGTCATTTTCATGGAACTGTTGTGGTTTATCATTGTTGCCACTTCATCTTTGTTTCTGTTGAATTAAACAGTAGAAAAGTTCTGATTTCTCTTCCTTGCCTTCTGCTAGTGGTGAAGTGCATCTTGGTCGCCAGTCCAGGTTTTGTGAAGGACCAGTTCATCACCTACCTCTATAAAGAGGCGGTGCGACAGGACAACAAGGTCCTGCTGGAGAATCGACCCAAATTCATGCTGGTCCACTCGTCATCAGGTCACAAGTACTCACTCAAAGGTACGAGCTGGTGGGCTCTAAGAATAAACCAATCAAATCTTATCACAAGGTGAAACTAAACAAAATGCTTGTTGTTTTGCAGAAATCCTCTCTGACCCCACTGTGACAAGTCGGCTCTCTGATACCAAGGTGACTATACATTCTGAGATCTCTCAGCCTGTGTCATCATCTAGTAAACACAAGCTACCAAATTGAAAAACGTAGCTAACTAGTGATTACGTTTAACTTTCAGGCAGCAGGAGAGGTGAAAGCCCTGGAGGATTTCTACAAGATGCTCCAGCATGAGCCCGACAGAGCCTTCTATGGGTGAGAGCAGTCGACAGGAAGTGACCCACAGAGTCCTCGTTCATTCACACTGATAACTGACAACCTTTGTATCTTTGCATCCTCACAGACTAGCTCATGTGGAGAGAGCTGCAGACGCCCTCGCCATCGATACCTTGTTGATAAGTGATAAACTCTTCAGGTACATACTGAGACGTTCTTTACGTAATCTATTTTAAATGCACAGTAAAGAACTGTGGGGTCAACTATATGGGTTATACATGGGTTTCAAAACAATCTAAAATATGTGCCAACAGAATGATTTTAAAGATACTAAAATCACATACTCCCTCACTTATTCCAACAACTCTATTGGCTTTAAAGCACAGTTTGGGAACAATTGAATCTGCTCTTTGTAACAATGTTTTATGTGTGTTGTCCAGACATCAGGACATCCCCACGAGGAGTCGTTACGTTCGGTTGGTGGACAATGTGAGGGACAACGGAGGCAATGTCAGGTACTAGTTGTCCTTTAAAAGACTGACTACGTCAACGTTCACTGAGAACTGTTAGAAGATCCTTTGCGAATCATCCAGCTGATGAATGTCTCTCTTTTTCATGCAGAATATTCTCAAGCCTTCATGTGTCTGGTGAACGTAAGTTATAAAACCATTCAGATTTATATTTTTTCTATGTTAAAAGACAAAAGGAAGGTTTTTTTTTAAATAATCATATTGCTTCACAGTGTCCCTCTGTGTGGACTGTATTTCCGTTCCTCACTAAACATTTGCAGGACAGATTTAACAAACCTTCATTGTTTCCGTCCATGTTTGCTAGCTCGCAGTCTTCTTCTTCATTAACTTTGCTGGCGCACTGCTCTTCTTCTTAGCACGTTACTGCCACCAACTGTTGTTCAGTGGAGTAATGTATATTGCAGGCATGCACATTTATGCTTGTGCATGATACAAATGAAACAGCAACCCAGTGTTGTAGTCAAGGCCACCTAAATGGAGACCAAGTTATGACCAAGGTCGAGGCTGACCAGGGTTTTTTTCATAACTCTGACTAACTTATAATGACCAGTCTGAGTAAAACAACACCAACATACCATCAGGTTTGTACTGTAAATGTTTGATGGCTTTGACCGCAGGAGAAAGTTACTGGTGTCATAAGACTCGCCACATATTGATTAAGATGAGGCCCGGTTGCTCAACTATGATTGTGGTTTTTACACTTCTGTACTTCAGAATAAAATCAGCCTGAAGATCTGCCTGTGCACCGTCACCTTTTTGAGTTGTCCATGTCTGTCCCCTCAGAACTGACTCAGCTGAGCGGAGTGGCTGCCATCTTGCGGTTTCCCATCGCCGACCTGTCGGAGGCCGAGGAGGACAGCAGCTCAGACGAAGACTGAGCACCAGAAACGTAGCAGAGAGCGCATATTGGGAGAAAAGAAGAGCAAGGTCGTCCAGTGTTGCAGATAACACAAGAATGCATCGACTCAGTGTGTTATAAAACAATAAAGCTGCTGCGTATTCCACCTCTGCAACATCCACACCTCTTTAAAGTCTGATCTCTGCACCTGATTCTGTATTTTGATTTGATGCTTTGGGTTCGAAGGTGGTAGCAGGTTTGAAAGGTGCAGGTTAACAATGCCAATGAACAGGAATGTAACATTTGTTGCCAAGTCCAAATGAAAACAGTTGCAATTTTGACTGACATTTAGCAATAGAAAACAAAGTCTTTCTTTCCAAGTGTATATACAATTTATCTTTCTTGCAATTAAACAACAGAAGCATTCAACCACCTGCGTTATTTCAGTTTGTCGCATGAACCATCCTTATTATGCATGAATGAAACACAAGTTGAAACAAGATGTAAAAATATATAATTTATTAAATACAGTCATTTCATTTACACTTTAAAACTATTTTTGGTTATGGGTTAATACGACCCAAAACTACTGCATTCAAACAAACTAAAAATCAAGTGTGCTCAGGATTTTTAATTTGATATATTGATATTTGAGTTCCACAGTTACAACACTGTCAGTTCCTCTTTATTCTGCGCTGGCAAAATGTCAAATTGCAAACTTCCCTTGTGAAGAATTTCCGCAGCTAAGACTAAAGTGCATTTTGAAACAACTCGCCTCTCTTCCCACTATACCTCACGGCCTCGCTGAATCCTATATCTCATTTCTATCAGTGCAGGCTTCAGTGCATGCATGTGTGTGCTCAATACACTTGGCATCACTCAGTAGGACACTGGTAGCTCTTAATCCAGGCTAAATCCTCCAGTGTGCCCCAGTGCAGGTAGATAATTGAGCAAATGACCATGACATGCATTATCTGGTGGCTGTTGCCCCAGTTGTCAAAGGCGCCGGGGACAAAGCGCTCAGGGATCTGGATGATGTTGACCAGCCCTCCCAGTACAGCCAGAGAGTCCATGATGACGAAGAGGCGCAGGGAGTTTGGGCTGCCCACCCCGCTGCCGTAAACCCTGAACAGGAAGAGGATGAAGCGGAACAGGGCCTGCCAGACGAACGCTCGCAGGCGCAGGACATTAGTGCGGGCAGTGGTGGCACAGTAGATGCCGTAGGCTGACAGGAGGATGTAGGCCAGCAAGGCAATGTGTCGCGTGGTTGGGTAGCAAAGGAGGGTGATGTGGATGATGGGAAGTGCACCTAGTGACAAGAGGGAAGATACACAAGTGAATAAACAACAGTAAATATACAAAGTTAGATGCTATAAAGGTATAGACTAGAGACTTGGACTGGAGTCAGTTTTAAAGGACCAGTGTGTAGGATTTAGTGGCATCTAGTGGTAAGGTTGTAGACTGCAACCAACTGAAAACCACTCTGCTCACTTTCCATTCCCAAACATTGTAAAAACTACAGTGGCCTTCAGGTAACCTAAAACACAATCTATGTAGAGGCAGTGTTCGGTTTGTCCATTCAGGGCTACTGTAGAAACATGTTGGAACATGGCGGGCTCTGTGGAAGAGGACCCGCTCCCTATGTAGAAATTAACAGCTCATCCTAACCTAACAAAAACACAATTTTACTTTTAGGTGATTGTACACTAATGAAAACATATTTATGAATATTATATTCTGCCTATAGAGCCCCAAAAATCCTACACACTGCTAATTTAAAGGTGTTTAGGTGTACTATAAAACATATTAGTATGGAATTTTGTGTACAGGATAAGTCTCTGCTGGAACTTTATCATGATGGTGACAAGACTTCAAGAGGTCACTGCTCCTAGCCAAGAAATGGTCACAAAAATCCCCATATAGCCATGATTTATTGTTTTTAAACTTAAACTTTTAAACTTTGAATTTTTATTTTGTTTTATTTTATTTTATTGTTTGTATTGTTTTTATTTCATTTTATTTTCATTTTTATTTTATCTTATCCTATTTTATTTCATTATTTTTATTTTATTTATTTATTTAAAAAAATATTTTACTTTTATTTTATTGTGTTTTATTTTACAGATTAAACAAACAAGACATACATTATTAATAAGTAAGCTTGAGACACCGGAGGGGGGTTTTGTAATTACCTTTGGACAGAGCCAGGCTAGCTGTTTCCCTCTGTTTCAAGTCTTTATGCTAAGCTAAGCTAACCATCTCCTGCCTCCAGCTTCAACAGACTGACACAAGAATGGTGGGCCCACTCTGGCAAGAAAGTAAATATACGTGCTTCCCAAAATGACAAATTATTCCTTTAAGATAGCTTTGAACAGAAAATCAATTAATGGTCAGCATTTTAGCCATGATAAAGATTTGTAATTTGCTTATGAAGACTTGTCTTGCTCCAAAAGACTTTGAAACATGAGTGTGAAAGTTCATTCTTGGCTTTGAATGTATTTGAAAAGTATTCTGACATACTCTATCTAATCTGATCACATTCATTACTAGACTACTAAACTACATGCTGATTTAAAGCTCCAGGAAAAAAGCTAGAAAATGAGAAGTTAAATAATCAGATAGAGGACAACAGAGCCAGCTGTTGTAGCATTAACAACCTACCCAAGGTGTTAACCAGACAGACCCCGAACATGTCCAGGGACAGCAGGGTGTCGTACACATGTTCTCCTCCCACATGGTTCATGAATATGTGATAGACCACTGAGCCCACAGTGGGGGAGAGGCAGGCCAGGTAGTGGACCACACAGATCCAGCCACTGTCCACCTCCATCCAGGGGATGCTGAAAGGCAGCAGCACCAAGAAAAGGAAAAAGGGGACGCCTGAGGTGACCAGGAGATGAAGAGGAAAGAGGAGAAATTAGATGAAAGAAGAAAAGAGGGGAAAATGTGTTAAAACCAGCACCAATGCAAGTCCTCTAGAAAGCCATCTAAATTGAAATCGTAACCCTTTATTGCCCAAAAGTTTAGTTGGGTTGATGCCTATGTAGATAAGATAAGCCATCATCCATCACCAGAGGGGAAATTCAGGTGTTGCAGTAAAATAGAGAAGTAACAGCAGAATGAAAATCAGAATAAATAGAATAAGAGCAACATACTAGTATAAGAGTAAAAGAAGTATCAAAACAGCCAAAAGTATATAATAAAGAATATCAAATGTAATTAGTATAAAATGGTATAGTATAGTATAGTATAGTATAGTATAGTATAGTATAATATGTACATAATAACATTTATTATTATTATTATTATTATTATAAATATAATGAATGATTATTTTAATATAATGATAATAAGAAATATATATATAAAAAAATTATTTTTAGTATAAAATGGTATAGTATAATATAATATGTATTTGATATTAACATATATTAATTATTATTAATATAAATATAATGAATAAATATTATAATATAATAAGAAGAAATATATGAAAATAAAATAAATAAATATAAATAATATCTTATAATATAATTATTTCAATATAATAACAATAATAATTAGTATTAATTTTTTATATAGTACTTTCCAAGCTTAAGCACAAATTTACATTATAAAAATAATAAATATTATAATAATAAATATAAAATACTAAATATATGCTATAATAATATAATTATTTTGACATAATAATAATTTTCATAATAATAATAATTAGTATTATTTCATTTGGGCGGCACAGTGGTGTGGTGGTTAGCACTGTCGCCTCACAGCAAAAAATTTTTTAAAAAATCTGATCCATGATCCTCTGTATGACACAAAAATTATGAACATGAGAGCACATATATCGAACAATCAAACAACACTGAGCACATACATGAACAGACGGAAGTGAGCAAGTGTAATTAAATATCACTGCATGAAGATCAATATGAGGAATTTAATTTAGTGCTTCCTCCGTTTGTTTCTTTACCAGGAACCATGTGACAGATACGGCAGTTGGCTACATGCATAGAGAAATGTGAGCGACGCTCTGAAGCTAATGCCCTTCACTTCTCCTTAGTAAGAGTGTTAGTCTTAATGAACTTATGGGATAGCCAAGGAGAAAATGGAGCATGAGGGAGATGTTAGCAGAGGTTCAAGGTTGGGCTTGTTTCAGCGCATGCACAGTTAAATTTACATTTTTGCTTGTCTTTGTTCAACTTAAGTCGAGTTTAAATTTGTAAGCCTTACATCAAAGGGGAATATTTAATAAAATATATTAAGATACTATAATCTTGCAGCTGCGGTCTATGCAAACTCATGCATCTGCAAGGTGGTTTGCCTGTTATGATGCACACAGTGAGGGCATTTACAGCTGAAAAGTGTCAGCCAGCTACACACCTTTAAAGACCTTGTTAACAGCAGGATATTTCCAGGTCAGGGATTCCCAGGGCAGATTACAGCTAATACCCCCTATCCTCATTACACCTCCTCGTTCAGTATGCTTATAACTGGCCATAAGTGAGAGTAGTGGACACCTGGGACCTGTTTTGTTTGTGCAAGCCTTGTATGAGTTAAATGGTGGGAAACATTTGCTCTGTCTCTTACTGTGAAGATAATGCAGATAACTGACATTTTTATATTTAGTCCAGACTGACACTCTCCTAAATAAATAGCAGTGTAAAGAAAAGGCAATGCACATTTATTTTCTGGACTTACCATGGGTGTAAATGTTCCCCAGCTCATTGTGCATGTAGAAGAGGCTCCTGAGGCACTCATGAGCTGTAGACACTGGCCGGTACCCCGTCAGGACATACTTGTTGAACTGAAGGTGCTGAGGGGTCTTTGCAAAGTCCAACAGCCGGGGTCCTTCGCAAAGCACCATCACTACTTCCTGTAGCCAATGCCCCTCACATTTAGTTGACAGTACAAAACAGGTTCCTCACCATTTACATCCTAAACGAGGCCACACTCAGGACTCTTGAGGCACGGTCGTGAACACAACGAGCCGGAAACTGTGTTCCTTGAAATCCATCATTGGACAGGTGTAATTCCAAGCAAGCAACCTGTTGAGCTGGCCAAGTGGCATGCTTTCAGTCAGGCCAATCAGCGAAGGGCTCTTAGCCGTAAGCTGGGGTAATCCTCACAAAAAGCCATGTGCAGTATCACAGCTGCTCCATGTCACGGCTCATAACTGACACACACCTTAACTTTAACAGCTCTGTATTTCCCTCATTACACGCTGTACATGTTCCTATTCCCCATGCTTGTATACAACTGTGCTGCATTCAGGATGATCTGGGGATTACAACACTTTAAGAGGTGGATGTTTGTCTTACCTGCACTGATAACTCCTCAGCATGTGCATTTAAACATATTAATGGTTTCTGATTTTGCTGTAGCACACTAAATGTACAAACGAGTCCACTGTTTAGTATCAATTGATGGTTTTATTCAACCAAATACTGTACAATAATAAACAGATGCTTGCAACAAGTAGTAAAAAACCCTTTCCCATGCAAAATAAATTAGACTGAATAACAGGATTAATTTGAGATGACAACATCTGGCAAAACTATCTGATTCAACTATACTGTGCAGCAGACACACTCCATGTCTTAATTTCCTCTCTTGCATGTACACTGAGCAGTAAGTGCAGGACAAAAGGTAATGCAGGGTGCATAAAAACATACATAAACAGAAAATGTTTAAATGTTTTATCGCTACAAACAAACACAAAAATACCAAGACTATTTGACAGACAGAAGAAAATAAAAATAATATACAATTAGAAAACAATTAAAGATAATATACAATGACAGAAATAGATGCTTGTCGTTGTCTGTGGGGTTAACCTGTGTGGAGAAAGATGAGTTGGATGGTTTTTCAACTGTCATCAAGCTGAAAATGATTATTCTGTAGTTTGTCTGTCCGTACCTTGATAGCCACTGTTCCCAAAGAAGCCATTCAAGTCATATTTGCCGTTCTTTGCTCCTGAAGACAAAGAAAAGAAACAAAAGTTTTCAAATTACTTTTACATCTCAGAATATTACTCATACTGACAACATCTCACTTCAAATTACTTCAAATACAGCCTGTGAGTGGATTTTAATGTTTGGCATGGTCAATTTAAAGGCATAGTTTGACATTTTCGGAAATATATAGAGGTTTGATTCTCTGCTCGAACCCGATTTGGCCTGATCGACCTGCTGGGTTTAGACTGTGCCGTAATTTCTTAGCAGTGCCAGAGGCCTGAACGGGGTCTGGTTTGCGCTAAATCTGGTTGACTAAAACTTAAAAACTGCTGCTGTGGTTTGGGCTCTGTCTCGTTTGGAGAGAAACCAAACGGGCTCATGTTGGGTCAGATGTGATTATTTTGGGCTCAATCAAGGCTCTAATTTCAGTATCTGTCATATATGAAGCTTAAAGACATACTATGCAGGTTTGCCTGTTGCTAATTGTAAACACACTCGCCAGGGAAAGTTCAAGTAAAAGCCAACCCCAGATTCACTCTCATTAGTTGTCACTACGTGTGCGTTTTTTCGGTACTATATCTCTTGGATGCCTGTTGCTTGAAGTATGGCACCTTGTCGCTACCTTTTTATTATACAGCCCCAATCTCCGCTAAGCACCGCAACGAACACAGATAAATACAACAACCACAGACTTCTAGTGGCTCATAAGTGATGATTGTGAGGGTTTACTTCTGAGAAAGTCTATTCATTACCAACTGCTATATTTTACAGTAGTACTTTACAGTACTCTAACCTCTCCCGGACTTGCCTTGTGGGTGAAAATGCAGTTTGAGATGCTGCTGAATGTGAATCTGACGTGGCAGCTGCTGCTGATGAAGCAAGTCATCAGGTTGCTCAGGCACCTGAGCCACACCCAGCGAATCTGCGGCAGGTGCAGAGTCGAGGGCGAGGTCGGCAGTCCCTGCAGGGTCAGGCAGGTCGCCAACACCCGCATCAGGTTCCACATCAGGCGTGAAGGACTCCACAGGCAGATAGGACGGGTCAGAGGGGTAGGCCAGAGTAGGGCTGGGAGTAGGAGCTGCAGGAAATGCAACAACTATAGAGGGAGAGACGGAATAGAGGGGGAAACTGGTGAATCACTGTGAACCAATACTGTCTTTGTACCATCAATGCAATTTATTAATGTCATAGTTTTACCTTCTGGCTGCACTTGTCCATTTATATAGCCCACATTTTCTGAAATTAAGAAACAGTTAAACGTTACAGAATGTAGTGAAGCCACAAGAGACAAACATGCAGAAATACACACAACACACTCACCATATCTGTCAATGGACATCCCCTCGCCTTCAACTGCAACTGCTGGTGTCGGCACCTCTACCTTCCCTAAGAGGTCAGGGGACAATAAACAGAAAAGATAAGAAGTCGTCCAGAAGCTGAGAACAGCTGTGCGTGCAATTATTTTTTAATGTTATCTTGCAATCACGAGTTAATCAAGTCATTATCACAGGAATTTAGAAAGCTGTTTCCTCCTATTACTCATAATGTTTATCACAGATCAGGGGTGCCATCCCTGCATGATGGCGTTTCATTCATCAGCACATCACACTGTATTTTTCCAACAGTCATGACAGTGATCTCAAAGGCTGAAATCAGGTGTGATCACATGAACAAGACACTCCTTTTCGAGTTTTCCATAATATTCCTGTGATCGACAAAACAAGTCATTTTCTTGTGATAAATTATGTTCGAGAAATCTGCATTTCTGTTTCTTGAAAATCGACATAAATTTACCTGAGATAACAAAATAATAAATTCATAGTCTTGAGATAAAACAGCATTAAAAAAAAATTTGCAAACACAGCCGTTCTTGGCTTTGTAAAGAAAAAAGTGGGGTCTGCAGTGTATTAGTGATGTGAATGTCTTTTCCTGACGCACCGTAAGATTTTTCAGCTGAATCTGTCTCCAGAGGCAGGGGCTCATACGGTAAACCAGCTCCATCTGTTTGAGGTAAAAAATATATATATATAAATATGCACTCTATTTCTTCATTTCTAACCCAGATGCTCAGATAATTTGTAGTAGTAATGACAAAATACCATATTCTCCACCAGATCTGCTTTCAGATACAGATTCAAGGGGCTGTGACTGGTATGGTCCCTGGTTACCTGTTGAGAGATTGACATCATACCATTCAGTAAACATGATAAAAACTCAGAGGAAATGATTGATTGGTATGAAAAAGATGCACTGCACCGTATTTCCCAGCAGATTTTGCTTTGCTCCCAAAACCAAGGGCCTGCGGTGCATAAGGAACTTCACCGCCACCTAAGCAGTTGGCAACCACATAGAGAAGACAAATTAAACCAAACAAATAAACAAGTAAGTGGCAGTTAGAGGGTAGCTGTCATGTTTACTGATTCTCACCTAATGTGCCTGTTAATTTTCCGCTCTGTCCAAGTCCCAGAGGTTCAGGCTGATACGATGATCCAGCCAGACCTGGAAGGCAATAAATAATTAAATAAATTATATGGTTTTATGGCTCTGACTACATTTTTATTTCAGTCAGGACCACTTTAGTCAAAGAAAACTTTATTTCAATTTGTAGTATTGTATTTGGTGGTATGGCTCTGTTCTGGGGTCTTTCTGCCTTTCCTAGGCGTGTACACGCAGAAAGCCTCTAGGAAAGCCTAAGGTGGAGAAAGCTCACCTTCCTGCCCTTCCATGCCCCTATATGGAAAGCCTAAGCCAGTGAGAGCAGCAGCAAAGACCCCCCCCCCCCGGGAACAGAACAGCAGCTTGCAGAGGAAGCAGCAACAGTAGGCAGGCCAGAGCAGTTTAAATAGGGCACCCTGAATGAGATTTGCCAATTGGTTGCATAGAAAGGAATCATGTGATCTATCAGCTGACTCCCTTCCATCAAGCAGCTGCTCCATCAGTTGATTGGGCTGTTTGAGACCAGCTGATGTAGCTAGGATGTGAGCTGAGCTTGACATCATGTCACATGTCACAAGTTTACTTACTGTATTTGCCGTTAGATTCGGCTTCAGGGCTCAGTCCAGCTGGTTGAGCTTCATAAGGCATCCTTCCATAACCTTTAGACAAGATGGAGAGACAGAAAGAAGAGAAATAATAACAGGTTCATGGGTGGAAGTGTGTGTATCAAGTGAATCACAACAAGAGATGTCAAAGCTAATTATTTACCATATTTGCCGGCTGTCTTTCCATTACTGCCGAGACCAAGAAGCTGTCCACCATTGGGGAATCCTCCATATCCTGAACAGAGATGAACGGAAAACAGTAAAAAATGATCATTGCCTCTCAAAATGATACCTCACAACAAGCCTTTTTACAGTAAAGTATAGATTGTGGATTTAATTTCATCACGCTATCAGTGTCTGCATTTCTGGAATGGCTACTCGGTGAAGACAAAATGATTAGCCACAGCAAAACCCATTTTTGTCCCATCACACTTACCATATTGTGCTGGTGCAGAATTAGCGCCCATGCCAGCACCAAGACCACCTGCAAGTATTTTGAATTAATATAATTACTAATATCTCAAGCTAGACATAAATGTTAAATCTAAATGTCAATATTACATCTAAATCTAAATGTCAAATTTAAGTCTAAAGTTAAATGTTAACTCTGAATTTAAATGTTAAATTTAAATGTAAATATTAAATCTAAGTTTAAATGTTATATTTAAATATTAAATGTAAATCTGAATGTTAAATGTTAGATCTAATGTTAAGAAAATATAGTCCAAGCTACATCTATCAGCTGTGTTCCTATGGATTGAATATTTAGATTTAACATTTAAACTTTTTTTATTACATATATACAGTACATTTTGTTAACAGTTACATATAACATGTTGTTTTACACAAATTTCTGTCTCAAATTTGTGGAAAATCAGCTACATTTGAGGAAAGTTAGCTGAATATTCAAAATGTATCCGCTAGAAAATTGTAACCGAATTTTTACATTAGGTGCCTAATACTACTGGTGCCTCACATTGTTTTGAAATACAACATACTGTTTGACAAATGACTCACCATATTTTCCAGATGATTTGCCGTCTCCAGCAGGCCCATAGGGGCTTCCACCATAACCTGGACAGAATAGAGACAAACATTTGGGACACATTTGGACTCATTAGACTGACCATGAATGTTTGTATTGATTCTTAGACAGAAAGGAGAGCATCAATTATAACATATTGACATACCATACTTTCCTGCTCCATTAGTGCCTGTACTGAGGGGCTGTCCACCAAACTGCAGCCCACCAATGCCTAAATCAGCGAGCATTGAGTGGGCAGAGAATAATGTTGGTTGGCACATTAATAATAAGACACTAAAGATTTATACGAGAGTTCTGCACATAAATGTGAGGCTGAATTTTATTATCTATAAACTCCTAAAGCTGTCTATAAAACTCCCTTTTAATTCTTTTCCAGGCTACGTTATAGTGGCATAAATACAACGGACAAGCACTCACCATACTTGGTGTTAGATTTCTCTGCACCCACTCCCAGAGTCTGACCGCCAAATGGCAAGCCGCCCATTCCTGTAACATTGCAGAGATTTGGTTATGGTGTGTTATGTGTGTTTTTAAAATTGTTTCATAAGTTAATGTTAGGCTTTACAGGTATACATTTTTTCTCACTGAGTTGTCTTGTGTTAATAACCATTTAAAAGAAATAATGTCAGACATACCACCATACATGCTGCCCAATTTTCCATTTGGACCAAGACCAGCAGACTGGGGCTCAAACTGGCTCATTCCTGCACGAGTACACATGAAAATCTATTTACTTTAACACTTTGAGATGGAAATGCTGCTAACATGCATATATTCAGACCAAGACTATTTTTTAAATCAGTAATCATATTACTGAAGCTAATGCCAACACACTAACACCTGTGCCACTGGGATTGTATAAAAACAAATTGTAGGAGTTAAAAAGTTCTTCAAATGCTAAGGTTTTAAAAAAGTGTTGAATTACAGGCACTCATGTGTTTGTTATTTTGGTAGTGTTTCTGTTTTTGCACACACAACAGAATCAATAATCCATTATAAAAAACACTTTTTCCATAGTGGATTATTCTGCTCGCTGTTGAAGCATATAGATATGGTCTTACCATCGAGTCCAGCAGGAACCACTGGGGCTCCATTGTAAGGCATCTGTTTGGCACCACCTGTGGTAAATTGAACGATAATAGATCAATATCACTAATTTACTTCACCCTTCTGTTATATTTATCTTAACTGTTTCCTCACTTGGCACCCCCACCATACCTGATTTTCCATTAACAGTAGGAACACCTTGACCAAGACCTGAACAAAAACAGAGATGTTGACTTTTACTGTAATTCAAACAAAATGATATGAACTAAATTTCATACAATGGTACTTACTTGCATAGTCCGGCTGTACACCAGCACTGTAGCCATTTCCATTTCCATACGCTGCAAACAACAGAAATACCATAGTGCTCTGAACTTAGACTAGTATGCTGACCTAAATGGCCCACAATATATAAAATCATCTACCAGTTCATAGTGCTTTATATCCATTTATGGATTCAATACTTTAACAAAGTAAGTATAAACAAGGAGGCCTACCTGATTTGGACTTGCCAGCGTCACCTGCGCTTCCTGAGAAAAATGGCACAATTTAATATAACAGATTTTATACTAGAACAATCAAATTCATCCTTGTGTTACCGGCACACCCTTTCCCTTTTAATGGCGGTGGCCTTGTGGGTGACCTGTGAGGGTGTGACGTGTACTTCATTGTGTACATGTAGAGGAAAGCACATGCAGCAAAAAGTGATCAAAAAGTGATGACAGCAGTAGAATTAAGTGTCTAGATAAGCTCAGGGCGACTGCTAAAGCTCACGAGAAGGCCATGTTTGTTGTTTTGTGGTGAAGACTGTAATAAAGCCATTCTTGGTGAACGGCACCCCAACGCCTCGCCATCCTTCCCTCTGCAGAGTGGTCCAGACTGCTAGAAGCTAGTAACCAGCTAATAACGAGCCAAGCTAAAATTAATGTTAATAGGAGTCAGTAAGCTGTCACTGAGAGAGAGGTAACAGTTGGTTTTTAAAGCTACTGGACTAAGATATCAGGTTACAAGCTAAATTAAAGACAATCTTTAAAAGTTATCCTTTCAAAATGCACCTCCATATGAATTTCCATTTCCATATCCAGCTCCGAGATATGCTCCTTGTCCGTAACCTGAGAGTAGACAGAACAATTATCAAAACACAATCCACATTATAACTATTCCTATGCCATACAAGGTTGAATTGATTAAAAAAAAACACTCACTAGGTTGATTAGGTTTCCCTCCATAGGGATATCCAAGGCCTGCTGCACACATAAAATCAAAGGTACTTTGAAAAAACACCCTAAATTTCCTTTAAAGTAAAAGATTAAACCAAGAAAATATCACTATGTTTATATTGACAGTAAATGTTACCAGCTCCATATCCATTGCTGAGTCCAGGGACAGTGTAGCTTCCTGCTCCATAAGCTTGGGATGAAAAAAAAAAAAATATCATTGAGACATGTATGAGGGCTTATATCGTAAAAACAACATAAAACAAATACTGCAGTGGAAATTGATGAATAATCACTGCACTACTTCAAAAAATCTCACTGTATTACTGGAGTATTATGGATTTTACTTTATGATTTTAAGACCTTACATCTTGCCCTCACAGCTGTTTTATTTGCAAGCTCGTTACCTGGTTTGTTTGCTTTAGCTCCACCGTTTGAATATCCCCCCACACTGGCGCTGTATCCTTAACAATGACACAATATCACAGCAATCAGGCCACACTGATCAAATCTGCAGTACGTTTAAATTATCATCTGCAAAATGATCCACTATGAACATCTCACACACAATACATATTATTGAAATTGAAAAATATTTAAAATAAAAGAGTAAGTTGATTTACCGTTTGGTTTGGCACCAAATCTATTTGGAACACCGGCTCCTGCTCCATAACCTCAAAACAAATGAAAGAATCATCAATTACTAATATGAACAAAAGGAGTCCTCTATTGTTGCCATGAACGTTTGTGCTTGTGCCAGTGAAAGCTCCAGCGCCTGCAATATAACCTTAAAATAACTAAACTATTTTTCAGCATCCACTTTGACTCTGTGTGTCTCACATTCACATCAAGGTAGTGTCGAAGCTCATGCAGGGTTATAAGCATGTGCTTCAGACAACCAGCGGGTTCATGTAAAGTTTTACCCCCTTCTAATATTTCACTGAACCACCCTAAAAACGATCCCAATTCCTTTAAAACAAACTGTATATGCAGTAAAAGTAAGAAATACCATGGACTGTATAAAATAATGAACGTAACTACTGTGACGTCACCCATTGGTTTGTGGACTCACATTTCAAGCCGTCGCCATCTTGGATTTTTAGAGCCAGAAGTGATCCAAGGTGACTATACTTGGACAGATTTTAACAGATGAATTTAAAATTCACCCCGTACAGCTGTCATAAAGGGGGAAATTAGAGACCAAAACTGTTTTTGTACCAGGCTTTAAACATGTTTACATCTACTGTAAAGTTAGGTATTTTAACATTACAGGTCCACGGGGATTGACTCGCTCTTGAAGCTAACCTCAAGTGGCCATTTGAGGAACTGCAGTTTTGGACTTGGCCTAACTTTTAAGCCCCCGAGGTCACCACTTGAAAAGTACACATTTTAGCACATAATTACTATGGGAGCACTGAAGCTATAGCAATAATTTTGTCACATACGCATCACAAGTATTAGAATATAAAATGCTCAGGTTACCAGGTCTTGGTATTTTCATCCATTGTCCATTTGGTACTCCTGATGGTCCACAGTCTAGAACACCAATGCAAACATGCATTATCAGCAAAATTCCACAGGTTAAAGTAAACAAGCATACAAATATACAGATATGTACAGCTGAGCAATCAACCTCCAAACAAGCAGACTTTGTGTTTGTATAATGTTGCTGTAATTTGAGGTTTGGACAATAGCAAAAGCCGCACTGTGTTATATATATCTGTGGACATTAAGATGCTCACAATGACAATGCTAACATGCTGATGCCTTGCAGTTACAATGTGGACCATGTTCACCAGTTTAGCTTCTTTGTATCATATAATTTCCTGAAGCAGTGGCTGATGGGAATCTCATTAATTCTGCAGGTGTTTGGTCATGAACCAAAGTACTGGACTGATCAAAATTGAGAGCTTATAATGATGCTACATGAAAAGTGGGGCAGGACTCCTCCTTTCAGATTATGTATTGTTCAATGAAAAGAGAGAAACGTTTACCAGGTTTGGCTGGTTTAGCTCCCTGTCCCTTGGACACTGAAGCTCCTCCGCCGTTCACTGAGAAAGCACACAAACTGACAGATCAGGATTTAGTTGGAAATGATCCACATATATTCTCTCTTCAAAGTGTTATACTTACAACATCTACAAACACAGTGCAGTGAAAAAAGACCATCAGTGGGTTAACATAAGAATCACCTCATGCACCATAAATACCCCAAAGTAAAATGTATAAGGATTAAGAAAACATACCACAAGGACCAAACAACAAAATAACACACTTCATTAGAAATGAACACACTGTGAATTGGTTCATTCACATCCAGCTCCGATGTTAAAGGAACAGTTCAACATTTTTGGAAATACGGTTATTCGCTTTCTTGCTGAGAATTAAAATTAATAAGGAGATTAATACCACTCTCATGTCTGTAAACTAAATATGAAGCTAAGACTGGAGACAGTTAGCTTAACTTAGCATAAATATTGGAAACATAGGGGAACCACTTAGCCTGGCTCTGCCAACAACTCCCTTTCCTTTTGTTTCCAGTCTTTATACTAAATTAAGATAACTGTCTCTGAGCTCCAGTTTCACAGATCTAATGCAGCAAGAAAGTCGGTAAACTTTTTCCCAAAATGTCTCTTTAAAAGTGACATGTTGATTATTTAAATATGACAAAGTAGGGTGAGCCTATCAAGAAGAAAACATTATAAACAATTCTGAAAACTAGTTATAGGTCTTTTTCTGAGATAACTCTGAAGAGAACATGCGACACAGAAACAAAACAGAGTTGTAATTACACAAAAAATCTGTAGAACTAAAACAATTACAACCACGAGCACTGGCTAGAATTCAGTCTCAAGTTAATGCTTGGCATTTCTTGCTCTGTACATGTCATTAAACTTCCAAAATAAATTTTAAAAAATCACCTTATTCAATCTATAATAGTGTCTAAATATTAGTATTGCAAATACCTAATGTAATGTATTAAGAGTCAGACTGAATCCTAGCCATTAAAACAACACAGATCTTGCAGTTTAAGACACTTGAATTGTCATAATTCACACAATTCTGCAACAGACTACAGTTAGAAGAACACAGAATACAGTCTACATTTACACATGCAGTACAACACCAGTAAACACACCCAAATCAAGATTTATGTTTACCAGTTGCCCCAGGATCTCCTGCAGGGAGACCTTTGACCCCGAGCCTGTCAGGTCCTGCCTCAGGCTGACTTTTGATGTTAGCCTCCTCTGGTGTGACCTCAGGCACACCCACAGCTAGTGTTTCTTCAGGGGTGATGCTGCCTGTACTTTTAGCTGCCACTGTTTCAGGAACAGCTTTGGTTTTCAGCGGTTTGGTGCTTTCGGGGGCAGCGTCCCCTTCACTGGTGCTCTCTACCCCAAAAACAACGTCTGTCTCTGCACCGTTCTGCTCAGGCACAGCACTTCCAGTCACATAACCTAGAGGTCATACGTTTCATCAACATTGTTGTTAACATACCTTTGCAAATTATTCCTGCTAATGATCTTACACATTAAAAATGCACATCTGTGGAAACACCAACATATTCTCACTCTGTCCTCATCACATATTGATGTTTGGTTATGGACTTTCCATGTGAAAGGTACCCTGGGTGCGTACTGGGACACCGTGTCAAGTTCTGCCTGTTAGATGCATCGTCGTCTTTCAAAATACACTTCCATTTCACAGGAAATTTACCGTTTACTTAAGTAATTTTCAAAATAAACGGATTACGTCAGTAAAACGCTGCAAATTGACGTTTTTTTTCCCCACCCTCCCAGGCAACAAAAACACATGGTCAGGGTTTGGTAAAAAAGAACAGGGTTTGACTTTATAATCTTACGGGGCGAGAACACCACTCTCATCTGTGTTTGTTGGACCCATCCACCATCCCTCCCGTCCACCCTACTCGGACTTTCGCAGCTTTAACTTTTGTTCTTGTCCCGCCACATTTCCCCCTGACACCGCCAAGCACCATTACACTATAAGGGCGACTGGCTGTGTATCATGCCGACGTTAAGGATGGCTTTATTCGTCATTGTCCGACGCAGCAAGTCACTGCCCAAGTGCTGGATTTCAACGACTTCAGAGTGAGACTGAGTTGGACAAATAATGACAATATGCAACATTTTAACTCAGGTGCACATACAGTATGTATATACACAGTCAAACTACGAGGTATATAAATGAAATAAACAACATATTATAAAACATTAAACTGACATACAGTACATGCAGCCATAGCACCAGTTTGTACTCTTATTTTTAACACCATGCAACTATGGTTGCCATAAAATGATTTGTCGTTTCTTCAATAAGAATCTGAGTTGTTTCATGAAAACAAGAATTTTTAGAGTTAAGTTTCAAGAAAATAGCACAGAGTCATCATCATACTCTTACTTTACATTTCTTTTGCTGTCAATTAAAAAAAACAAAAAAAAACAAAACATATTTAATTCCATCAGTTGTACAGTGGTTCATTTCTCACTGAGCACACAACAAACTTTGTCACCATTGCCATATGTAAATGTACAGTACACAATTCATTTTTGAATTCTAATAAACTACAGTAACATTCTGTTGCTTTATTTCAATGTTATAATATTACAACAGTGGGAAACATGCTAAGCAATGGCAGATACAGAGTATACTAATACTCAGTAAGAACATATGAAAGATGCATATATCTTAATACACATTTTAATTTGGTTGCCATAGTCTCTGAGATGCAAAGCCACTATAATCAGGGGTTTTAATCTTTTCACTTAAAGCAAACTATTATATTCAAGTAAAAGCAATTGTGTCTAGCTTTTGTCATTTAAGGAACACTTTTCAAAAGATACCACTGGATTGGAGTGGAGCTGTTATCAGCCACATAGATAAGGGTTTGAAGGGGCCTGCTACACCCTCTAGTAGCTTCAGAGGGCCGTTATCAGCCCACGAAATGCCATTATCATTTGTCACCCAGAGCAGTTTCTTTAGAGTTCACTTGTAGTGTCATCAGGTTTAGGCGCCAATACTATGTAGTTAGGTTTGGAAAAAAAATGGGTTGGGTTAAATTAGCTATTTGTTGCATAACGTGTTGTAGTGTGAATATCTTATGTATTTCAATTTCAATAAGTCAGCACTGAATTTTGGTTTCACATGAGATAGAAACCCCAGTCTCCTGGGTGAAAGTCCTATGTTTGTTTGGACTTACTTGCTCCATGGAAACTACTGTAGAAAGGCCACTAGAGGTCGCCACCCACCAGTAGGTGTAGCAGACCCCTTCTAACCCTTTTCTATGAGGCTGATAACCACTGATATTGGTCATTCAATCGAGTGATAACATCTAAAGCAGGTTTTTAAGGCCATAAATTGGTGAGAACTTTAAAATCCAAGTGTAGATTTATAACATATAACTGCGCATAAAACAGCTGATGAGACAGTGGCAGTTTTGTTATAAGTTGAACAATATAACTTTATTGACGCTTTTTGGACATTAAATTTTTGTGAAGACCAGACCAAAATAATTAGTGACATCAGTAGCAACAAAGACTTAATATCAACACCATATTTATCTTACAAAAAAAACAATTAAGATTAGTAAAAGGGACTTATAGAGTATTTGTTCTATGTAAAATTAAATGCAGTATGTGGTTCTCTCTAATGCTGAGTTCACACCACAGAGCTACAAGCTTCATTATCGCCAAGTTGATAGCTAAATAACACAGTACCATAAGTACAACAAACCATATGATTTGTTGACGCCTCACCGTGTCATTGGAGCGGTGAAAAAAGTTGAGGCCAGCTCAACTTTCATTTGTAGCATGTCACGCCCGTCAGCAGTGACAAGTGTTGGGTGCCAGTTTGTAGCTTTATGTCAACGGCTTCTATTGAAAACAACTTGCAGCCTGTTGCTGTGTCGCTCGCAGTGTGAACACAGCATTAAAAAGCAAATTATCTCTCTGTGCAGCACTGTACAGAGTCATGTTTAGGGTACTTGCCTTGATGGGGGACTGCTTCCGGCTCTGGTGCTGGGTCAGTGTGGGGAACTACTGGTGCAGGTCCAGATGTGGCTGCTTTCGGAGCTTTGCCCAGTGGTTCAGGTGTGGGTTCGAATGCAGGCTTTGGGCCTTTGCCTTGAGGAATGGCTGGTGCTGGTTCTGGTGTAGCCTGAGGGATTAGTGGTGTCTGTTTGTAGCTCTTTCCTTGTGGCACGGGTGAAGGCAGCTTTTGATATTTCTCTTGTGTCACCATAACAAGGATACCACTCGTCGGCTCGGGGGCAACAGGTGCTGCACCGTAAGTTACTGCTGGTGGGGGTGCAGCAGCCTCCTCTGGTGTTGCACTCGGCTGCTCAGGTGAGAGAGCTCCACCTTTTAGGCCCTTTTCATTGGACACACCTGCACCATTTGGCATCATGCCATAGCCTGGAAACCAAACGAAAGCACATTTAAAAGGAAAAAATGGAAAAACAAGTAACAGTAAAACTTAAAACATTGGGTGAGCTAAACAGTAAACATATAATGTAATAATGACACATAACATGAGCATGTACAGGAGCATTTACCTGTATTTGCTGCTTTAGCCAGCTGTCCATTAGGTACACCAGCAGGACCACCATAGCCTGTGAAACACATTTTTATAAACAAAATCCTGAATCCAATAACCACTGCAGACATTGTTAACATATGAGTTGCAGATCAATGTTAAAAGAAAAACTAAGACGTAAGGATGCTCGAAGTTTATATGCATTGTTTTTTAAAATACAATTATTGCCTTCCTTTAACTAGCGTAATGGCACAGCTCATGGTGGTTCAGTTTGGATATCACAAACACTGCATGTGTGAGTTACGCAGAAGTCTCACCTGTGTCGAGTGATTTAGCACCTCCACTGGGCGACACTGCTCCAACACCTTTGGTAGTTTGTGGTTTTGAGTCTCCGTATCCTGAGATTACAGTAGATTAACTCTGATGAATTAAATTCAGAGCTTATTAATGATAAATTAAATTTTACACTGCATAGCAGGAACTTACCATTGGGTTTACCTCCATATCCACCAAGCGCAGCACCATTTCCATGACCTTGAGAGAAAATACAACAAGAAATAGGCAAGGCGGGTAAATACGGAAGATCTAAAATGCATCAAAACAAATCAAAACAAAACAAATAAATAAAATGAAATACTATTCACATTTATGTATGTTTTAGCTTTTTATATTTGCATTTACTGTGTCATAATTAATTGAGAAACATAGATTTAAAAGGACAATTATTTAGCCTTTAGCCTAGGTGTGTTATATTTCAGTCCAGCAGAGAGCAGCATAGACCTGCCAGTACTAAATGGAAGATGCAACTGTCCAATCACAACTTAGGGGCGGAAATGAATATTAAAGCTGAATATTAAATAATTTGCCTTTTAACATAATTTAATTATGACAAAGTAAATACATATATACACAAAGGACATATACATAACAATGAGCATTGCATTTTATTTTTTTCGACATGTGTTATGTTGGGCGTTTAAAATCTTCCATACATAATAGTGGTAAACCACGAATTACTGTAAATAAAGATGTGTATTTTAACATTGGGTTTCACCATTGGGTTTGGCTCCATAGCCTTTGGTAACACCTGCTCCAGCTCCAGCTCCGGCTGCAGCTCCATAACCTTGGGTCAAACATAACATTGCATAAATATATAATCCCACTGAAAAAGAAGGACATTTATCTACATGAGGAACATTTATAAAACACCAAATGAGATGAGTTACCATTGGGTTTAGCTCCATATCCATTAGGAACTGCTCCATTTCCATAACCTATAATTTAAAAAAACATTACAAAAACATCCATATCTTATTTGAATGGGATGTTTTTGTGTGTGACATGTTTACTATAAGTGCTACCTGGTTGAGGTCTCATAGCACCTCCTCTGGTGGCTCCATATCCTGTAACACATTCATGAAAGCAAATTACTTAATTTTCTGACTGCACTGTCATCAAAATAAAACAGTTTTGTATTGTTAATAAATTTGAAAAAGAAGTAAGAGTCCTACCATTGGTTTTGGCGCCATACCCATTGGGAATATTGCCATAACCTGAAACAAATAAAAGTAGTAGTTATTTTTTCCCCCTGAAAATGATGTCATTTCCCCCCCGATTTTAAAGCTTTATAAGCTTTCTATTAAAATTATGTTAAGTATGGGGTGCCTGGTTGCTTAGTGAGTAGAGCAGGTGTCCCATATATTCAAAGGGAATGTCCTTGCCGCAGCGGACCAGAGTTCGATTCCAGCCTGCAGCCCTGTGCTACATGTCATCCCCTCTCTCTCACCCTTTCACACTCAGACTGTCCTATCTAATAAAGGCAAAAGCCCAAAAAAATGTTCAAAATTATGTTGAGTATGCAACAACTTGTTGCAAGAGATGGACAATGCTTTAAATATTCTTCAAGGAACAGTGATGAATAAAGTCTCCTTAGCTCAAGAAAGGTGATACTAAGGTTCGAACATAATTAAAAACATGTAATTGGCTCCGTGTTTACCTGGTTTTGCTGGCTTGGTGGCTCCACCACTTGGGTATCCATAACCTTAATAGTTTCACAAACAGCAAGAATAATTAGCATTATACTGTGAATATAATAATACTAATACTGCTACTAATACTAATACTAATTTCATGCATGCTGACCCACCATTTGGCACAGCTCCATTCCCATTAGGGGCTCTGGCTCCAGCATAACCTTTGAATTTTACAGCACAATGATTTTAGATTATTTTAAATTTTTTATTGGTAGACTTGACATGTTGGATACAATATTTATTACCATTTGATTTTGCACCTTGTCCATTGGCAACACCTGCTGCAGCACCATAGCCTGAAAATAATCATAAAGGGTTCAGAGAGGGAAGACGTAATCTACAAATATAGCTATATAATATTGACTTGACAGTAGGGATACACCCACCAGGCTTTGGTCCCTTCATTCCTCCATTTCCATACCGAGGTCCCAAACCCAAACCAGCGCTGCCATAACCACCCATGTGGCCTACAAAGTGAACACATGTTCATATTAACAAACAGCATTCTATTAATCATCCCATAAGTGACATCACTACAGACTAACTTATGTATGACTCACCTCCCATGGGTTGAGCTCCATAACCATTATAACCATTACCTCCATATCCTGGAAGAACAAATACAGACATTATTACTGGTGTGTTAGGCGGTGACCTCAGATCTGTGTCATGACCTTCACTTGCCTTGGTGCCTGGCAAGTTGAGGTACACCCAGACCTCTGGAGGCTCCAATCCCCACACCTGGACCTTAAGCCACAGAAACACACATGTATCAATGTGTCAAAGTGAGTATTATGATCATCTGGTCAACAAGGTAGAAGATGAGATACCTGCGCCGTACGGTGGTCGACCATATCCTTTCATTGGTTTACTACCAGCTCCCCCATGTCCTGTTAAAGCACAGGTCGTACATGCTTAGTTACATAAATATACAAACATGTTTTGTGTCACAAAACCTCCATTTCAATGTAATCAATCTCTTACCATTAGGTCTTGCCCCACTGGACGGACCAGCTGCTGCTCCTTGACCTAAAGAAGAATTATTATATTCAAAGATGTGATGTTGTTCACATCTATTTACCTTGACATGGGTTTTAAAGTTCAGTTTTTGCAGATATTACCATTAGTTTTAGCCCCATTTCCATTAGGTGAACCAGCTCCAGCCCCATAGCCTAGCAAAAAAAGAAATTTAATTCAACAACACAGTAGGAATATGAACTCAGTGCAAAATGTTGCTGACATTACAGTTTAATACTGATCAACAGTAACTCCAGATAGGTTTTAAAGATGTGTACGGTGCAGAAACAGGCTTTCTAAAGCAACTAATGTCTTCACACATGGGAATTAGGGCTGTATGATATGAGGAAAATATTGACATTAACATTGAATTTCGATGACAACTTAACTTGCGTTAGATAAACAGACACAAAAGTGTACTCAGCTCTGCCATGTTGCTTTCTGTATACTGCTTAAGTGCAACAAATAGCTTGTTGAAGTAAAAGGCAAAAGAAAGAGATTTATTTCTAACATTTTTTTTATTGAACAAGTTGAACATTGAAGTGAACTCAAAAGGCACCAATGAGGGGCGTCGGTGGCTTAGTGGTAGAGCCTGTTGTGTTGTTGTATTGTACTGATGCTCTGTTGTTGCTTGTTGCTTTGCATGGCTTCTGTTTTATCTTGACAATTTCTGTTTGCTGTAGTTAATGCTGTCTTTATGACAAACAGACATTTAACACAGTGCCATCAGAGCTACCATTACCTTTAGTTCCATGTCCATTATGTGCAGCAGCTGCAGCTCCATTACCTACAAATGGATAAACACAATCAAGTTCTCTCTAGTCATCATCATAAAAAAGTAATGAGCAAAAACTTCCAAAACATGCCTTCATTAGATACCCAATCAGTCGACTGTAACTGTATTTGACATCAGGTAAGTTTTATACAGTTTTAGAAATGAGATGTTTTTGTGCTGCTTGTCATTTTGCAGTTTGGTAACATTACATTCATTTAGATGTATTTATTGCCATTTTCACAGGACAGTATAGGTAAGTTGGAAAAAGGAAAAGAACTGTCAGAAGAGCAGCATAAAAACAGAAGATATGAAGATATACACTTTTTTTTCTAAAAAGGCACAAACTATATATTATATAAAAATACATGATATGAATTATTGCACAGGTAATCTATGATAACCATTTGCAATTATTTTTTAATATTTTGTAAAGTGTTTAATTTATGAATTACGAAAATAATATATTATCAATGATGAAATATAAAATGTCAGTTGCAGGCCTAAACTGTAAATTTATCTGATGTAAAATCTTCAAGTAAATAATTAAGAGACATTGTTTTCCTTTAATTAGCATTATTGTTTGTTAATGAGAATTATCAATGAAGACTCACCAGTGTGTTTGGCTCCATTCCCACCTAAAGCACCAGCAGCAGCACCGTAACCTAAACGCCAATAAGAGAAACAAACACCAAGAGACTCAGTGGGAAATGTGGCACTATACAGTAAAATTACCTCAAAAATATTACATAAATATCCAGCACTGATGTGCAGTTTAAAGTTGATGTGCAGAGGACTGTCTGTCATCATAAAATGATTAAACCTGTGGACTTACCATTAAAAAGGCCTCTGTTTCCATTTGGTGCTCCATAACCTGGAGATTAAAGAGACTGTGTGAGTTTAAATGCATCTCAGCGTCTGCTACATGCTTCCTTAAATGATCATGAGCAGATACATTCGTGAGGCCAAGTAGTTAGATTCTGTCTGCTTGAGTACAGCAATTTTTTTTTTCTACAAAAATGAGGTGAATCCCAAATGGTTTATGTAACATAGAAATTGTGATATATGTGTTACATACAACACATCAGCATATCAGACTCAACCCCAAATCTGGTCTAATAAATCATCACATTTAACATACCGTTGCCTTTAGTTGCTTGTCCGCCGTAACCGCCAGCTTGAGCTCCATAGCCTGCAACAAAGATTTAAATCAAAGTGTTGTTGCTCAGTGTGTCTGTGGGTGTGTGACTATTCATGTGTCCTCAGTGTGAAGAAGTGTTTCATACCGTTGCCTTTCATTGGTTGTCCATTGGTTTGGCCGGCTTGAACACCATAGCCTGCAACAAAAAAAATTAAAATTTAACACCATTGTTGCTCAGTGTGTGTGTGTGTGTGTGTATGTATGTGAAAGTATTAGTGTGTCCTCAGTGTGAAGACATGTTTCATACCATTTCCTTTCATTTGTTGTCCATTGGTTTGGCCGGCTTGAACACCATAGCCTGCAACAAAGAAATTTAAAATTGAACACCATTGTTGCTCAGTGTGTGTGTGTGTGTGTGTGTGTGTGTGTTTGTATGTGAAAGTATTAGTGTGTCCTCAGTGTGAAGACATGTTTCATACCGTTGCCTTTCATTTGTTGTCCATTGGTTTGGCCAGCTTGAACACCATAGCCTGCAACAAAGAAATTTAAAATTGAACACATTGTTGTTCTGTGTGTGTGTGTGTGTGTATGTGAAAGTATTGATGTGTGCTCAGTGTGAATATATGTTTCATACCATTGCCTTTCATTTGTTGTCCATTGGTTGGGCCGGCTTGAACACCATATCCTGCAACAAAGATCACAGTGTGACAACGTTGTGGCAAAAAACATTAATTTAAACTTTTGTAAACTAGCTGCAAACTGGTGCACGTAATATCTACCATTAGATTTTGCTCCATTTCTATTCGGTAAAACTGCTGGATTTCCTCCTAGATTAGAAACAAAACAAACCAAACAAAAGTTTAAACACTTTGTAAAGTGTGCTGCAGTACAGTCAGAAAAAAAACAGCCTTTGATATCCACTTGTTAGTTCTTTGCTGCCAAATCCTGCAATTTTTTTTTTTTCAAATCTGAGGTCCACATTGTATTTATTTATTAATTTTATTTTTATTTTATTTAATAGAGATAATGCAATGTAACATATTTCCAACAGTTTGGGACTGATGTGTTGCACAGAGAGTTGATAGCTACTGCTAATGTTCAGGTCTTGTCCCTAGCTGGGCTTTTACACGTAGACCTAAAGTGTTATTATACCTAAATACCTACCCTGTGGTTTACCACCTTGTCCATTGGTTACACCCGCTGCTGCTCCATAGCCTTCAAAACAAAATGGAAAAACAAAACCAAAAGATCCGTTAACTTTTACAGACTGATAATATCATATTTAACTATATTATGTTAATGATTTATTCTATTCTATCAGTACAGACAAAAACAAAGCACCATTACTGTATCATATCATATATTAGTCTGGTGTATGCTGTTTGCTTGTTGACGTTGCCTCTATTAATCACATCACTGTCACTGTCACTTTACCTTGTCATTTTGTCTCCAAATACTTGTTTTTAATGTATTCTTATTTCAGTTTATGTTTCTCGTATTATTTATTTGTTACTTTCTATACTTATTTGCATTTATCTTGGTACTTTTATTTATTTTATCTGTATTTAACCAAATAAGTCAGCGGAGAACCAATTCTAATAATTCACAAGAGGCAGCAACAGAAGGCAGCTTACAGCACTGGGTATTCCCAGGCAGTCTATCATCCATGTACTGACCCGGCCCAACCCTGCTTAGCTTCTAACAAAGGGAGAGATCAGGCGTATTCGTATGCAACGACCGAATTGCCCCACTGTGGTGTATCTCGTCTTATTTCATCTTTAGTAAAACAGAGTGAACACAGTTACATAGCTGAACTTACCTTTCGTCCCTCCTCCATTGCTCCCACCAGCAGCTGCACCATAGCCTTAAATGCATTAGATGTATGGTGAGAAAGTTACGAGTATGCTCTAAATTTGCACTTGATAGTGTAGAAACACATTCAGCATTACATTTAGCTCCATTTACACATGCAACATCAACTGCTGAGTCATTGCCTGAGCGCAACATCAGGAAATATCTTTCTAAAATCAGATATATGTGACCACTAACCTATGCCTTTGGTGGGATATCCGCCGTATCCATTTTGTGCACCCATCACCTGACCCACACCTAAAGAAATATATATATTAATTAAAATATTGTCAGGAACAGAGGGATTCATGGCTGGAGATATTTGCTTTTAATTTACCTTTTGATGGCATCAGCATTCGTCCTACACCTCCACCATTCTGGAGTTTTCTTCCTGGAAAAATCATGACATGACGGCTGTGAACAAAAGCTTCAGCTTGTGTAAAAATCCCCCAGATGCACTAACTTGTATGTTTCATAAAGACAGAACATGAACAGAGTGTGATGGATTTACCATTAGGCTGTGGCCCGTGTCCATTGGATACTCCAGCAGCAGCACCATAACCTTAAACACAGCACACGTCATGTTAAACCTCTGTAAGGTTACTGCTGTTACATAACAGGAAAAGCATTTAACTTTGCATCTTATACACTGGGTGTATTAATCTTAAATCCACAGGGCAGGAATCAAGCCTGATTAAGATAAACACAGCAGCTAATTATAAAAACAAAGCAAAATGTGAAGTTGTGGAGATATAAAAATGTCATTGTATTACAGTAAGGAGTTGTAAGAAAACGGGATGTATCCGATTTGCATTTTTGGGGTTTTATTTATGCTGAGGGAGTGATAGTCTGAAAAACGGAAGCTAAAACCACATCTGAAGTGTCTTTTCTCTTTTTTGCAATTAACGTATTTTTGTTTGGTTCCTGACATAAATAAATTTAATATATTTTAAGCTAAACATACAGGTCAATCTCCCTCCCCAACCCAATAATTTTAAGTCCTTAAATTCATTTATAAAAACCTGTGTCCGGTCTTCAGTTCAGTCTGAGCAACATTTTTGGGGAAGTAGCGAGCCTCGCCTCGACAGAAGTCAATGGAGTGACTGTGTACAAGCAGTAAAACCATTCTTTCCCCTCTCACACGGGGATGTTAAATTTAGACTGCTGCTGCCACCGCAGCCGAGCTGCCTTTGATTTCACAAACTGAGGCCGCTGGTAAAGAGAAAAGAATATATAGCTGCTTCGCATCATGGCAAGAAAAGTTGGTCGAGGGCCGAGGACACATAAGACCTATACAGCGAGCACCGCTAAGATTTCAGTTTGACATGATCGTTTGAAATTTGACAGGCAAACCCGAGCACCCAAAAGACGTTTGTCTCGTCTCTTTTTCATCTCTCAGCAGGTTGGACCCTTTAATGGCACCAGACTGGAGCATGCAGTGGTGCAGTATTTTATCACAATTTCATCACAACATTGATGTCTTTTCAGGGAGAAGGGTAGAAATTTCTCTACAATTATTTCTATTCAAATTGTTCAATACTATCTTTAAATTCTTACCCTGGTATTTTACACTTTTGCAGAATTGAAATCTGTTAGCTACGGAAGCCGCGAACAGCCCTGCTTCCAATTATTTATTTAATGCAGCTATATCAAGATAACAAGATAATCAACCTGTTATCACGAGCAAACAAAAGGCTGTTTCACTTTTATTAATTCTTATGTTCATCAGAGGTCAGGAGTGCCATGCCAGCATGTATAGATAGCATTGGGACAACTGTAGCACTTGATTGGAGCTGAAAATGTTAGCTCAATAAGTGTCCATTTCTGATCAACACATCAGACTGTACTTCAATCAAGCAGAAATTGCTTTGTGTCTTTCTGTTAGAGATGACATTTAGGTCAGTCCTTGCCATTTAGCAGTCAGGTTTTTTTCTCATGATAAAATATCTTGTTATCTTGAGAAACTGGCCTTTTGTTTTCTTGAGAAATGAGAGAAATATTATATATACTGACCTGTTATCAGGAGAAAACAAGCTTTGTTATCTCAAGTTAACAAAGTAATTGACTCATGACAGAGATGACAGAATATAAAAAAATTATCGCAAGCACGGTCGTTGTCGACTTCTGTAATTAAGTAGTTGGTGTTATTTCAATATAGATGTTAAAGAGTGGAGATCTAATGTTTGAATTCAAACCAGTCACAAAGTAATTTGGCAGAAGTCCTCTTTAAAAGAGGGATCTAGAACAGAAATGGTGCAGATAGTACGATGATTGGATGTTGCTGTTAAACACAGTCAAAACAGTGTCTAATAATCCCCTTTTAGAAAGCTTTCCATCAAAAGCAGCAAGAGGGAAAACCAGGGTATTCAGTGTGACACACACTGGTAATGTGTAGACTTACAAGGGCTACCTGTAAGACTTAAATTATGGCTGATATACAGTACAGAGACAGAGAGCAGTTCCTTAGTGCCACCTAACTGACATCATCATCATCATCATTATCCTTGGCCACATGTCAGCTCATAACTCACAAGACAAGTGTTTCACCTTCTTTCTACAACAGACCACAGTGACTCTACAGAACACACAGGAAACACATTTCTTCCCTGAAATAAACAGTAAATGCAGCTGTGTTTCTTCTGGATGTATTCCAGTGATGTTGACTGGAAGGTTTAAATTGGCCCATTTGACTTAATTATCCAATTAAGAAACTAATTTCTCTAAATCTTGCCCTCTAATGTGTCTGCATTCATTCGAACAAAGCAAACTCCTCAGAAAATGTATCTGGATTAGAATGATTGCAACAGGTAGAACAGCCAGCATGAAGTCACTAAGTGTTTTTATTTGAAGAGTTAGAAAACAGCATGTCGTCTACTTTATCTACTTTATCAGTGTAACAAATCAAGTCCAAAATTAAATGTCTGATTGCATGTTGTTCCTGAAATCCACCCTGACTCCACCTTTCTGCTGGGATCAGGATGATCCTGACTGTTTTGGGGGATCAAAGGTATCTCACTCCCACTACACATACTGAGGGGTTCATCCAGAGCAAAACCAAGGGTGGATTATGTGATCGATTTTGATTTCCGAATCCTTTTATTATTTTGATCAACCCATTTTCAAGACCCCATCCAATCAGATAACTTTTGAACAACTGGGCCAAGCCAGCAACTGTATCTTTAATTGATCATACTGATTCATGGCCTCAGACATAAAGTCACACAAACTAATATAAATCCAACAGATATTGGTTATCACACATTTTAAATGACTCACTCCCAGCAGGGCCCCTTCCCCTCTGCACTTCACTCACCCCCTGTGTGCACTGTCTGCACCAGCCAAAGAACCACTGCGCTCTGAAGAAGTAGTCGTCCCAGCATCGCGGACCTGGAGGGAAAAAGCCCCATAGTGTTTTAGACCCGGCAGGAGAATGAGGAGAGCAAAGCAGATGATGTGGAGTGGGCAACGTACCCTGATGGTGAGGGTCTGATATACCCTCTGGTGTGAGGCGCCCCTCCTTCTCCTCCCTCTGGTTATAGATGCTCCTGTTCCCCAGATCCTCCCCCACTTGTTGGGAGAGACACCCAAGGTGTACACACACTAACTAAATAATTGGGCACTTAAAGTACATTAACACTTAAGGGAGACATAGAGGAGCAAAGAGAGGGAGTAAAGATTGGACAGTGACTGATGAACTCTGGACACAAGCTGGATTAAAGGAAGACGGAACATCAGAGTTTAGGTTGTTGTCACAGACTATATTTTCTAACTGTATAGCAAATTAACCCATGCAATATTTTGGATCAAGGTGTTCTTCCTGTCATGCAGCACTGAAAAACATAAATAAATGTGTTATTCTGGAAACAGAGTGTGCTTTAAAATATTTAAATGAGCTGTAGTGGAGTCAAATATAGCATGTAGAAGATGACAGAAGTCACTTTCACGTAAGAACATTAAACACACCATAAGGCATGAGAACAACCGTGAACAGGAGACTCATCGTAACGTGGAAACATACTGCAGACATAAATCATTCCTAATGACTGAACCACAGTGTTTTTACAGGCACCTTCATACATTTTGTCAAAATGTTTCTGTAGACTTAAACAAATACAAAAAGAGCATATAGAAATCTCAACATGCATCCTGTCTGGACTTTATTTGTGAATGGACTTTATGACATCACTTCCAGATGCAGATGAGCCACTTTAAAAGAGAGACATGATGGAAACTGAGTGAGCTCCACGCCTCCTTCACGTCATAATATCTCCATGGATGCAGCCAACACACACACACAGTCGGTGAGAGCGGCCCCTTGTATATTTAAAGGGAAAAAAGGAGTAAAAAGAGAAAGATATCTCACCTTTCACACACATTCCTCACTTTAAGTCCAAATCCTCTTCTTATGGGGTCAAGGAGAGGTTAACGTCTCACCTCGCGGCCCACCCAGACCTCTCACATATTTGGCTTCTCAACAAAGTCACTCACCGTCTCCGCTGCCGCTGACAAACCATCCGTCTAACTTTTCACCACCTGGTAACAGACGTGTCTTTCAACGTCTCTCTGATCCTTCAGCTTCTTGTCTCCTTTAGAAATGTTTACGTTATCATGGTTTTACTCATCCAGAATTTGTGGGATTTAAAGCGTGATGTCAAGCAGGCATGCACAATTGCATCAGACAATTCTTTTAATGGAGTCTCATAATCCCCAGAGGATGAACCCTGGCGACTTTAGTGATCTCCTGACTTCCTCTTGCGCCGCCAAGAGGTTCACTTTTGTGGTTTTGAGCGAAGATTAACTTTTGGTAGACCCTCATGTCCTCCTCAAAATGAATTGTGATAACTTTAGTGATCGCTTAAGCTTAGATCAAGCACATAATCAGGTCAAAATTTCAATTTGTCCAATATTTTGGTTTACACGGAAGCTGAGAACAGACGTTCATTCATTCATTTTCCGTAACCACTTATCCTGTTGTGGGTCGCGGGGGGGCTGGAGCCTATCACAGGGCTGACACATAGAGACAGACAACCATTCACACTCACACCTACGGACAATTTAGAGTCACCAATTAACCTGCATGTTTTTGGACTGTGGGAGGAAGCTGGAGCACCAGGAGAAAACCCACATTGACATGCAGAGGGGCTCCCGCACCCTGGGTTCGGACCCCTCACTCTGGAGAGAAGATCACAGAATGATAGAGATGATTGAGAACTCAAAAATGAGTGTCTGGTTCATTTCATCACACCTGATTACAGCCAGAAGGATCACTGGGATTCTTAACTGAACAGTTTACTGTCTTTTTTTTTGGTTTTACTACAGTTACGTCATTAGAGCAGATAATCTCGCTTTCGCCAAACACGAGGGGCCGACCATCTCCCACCTCTCTGCTTCAGCCAGCAGCTGCTCAAATAAAGCCTGTGAAGTTGCAGCTGGGCTACTCCTTTCCTCCTTCCTTCATTTTTTTTGACTGATCTGAAAGTTATGTCTAACATAAAGACACAATGCAATTTCTGCCTGTGTTTAACCTTTGCAGTCTGATGCGATGATCAATAATGGGTCGTCCTTGATCTGACAAATAAGACGCTACAGGTGTCAAGGTGCCTGATCACTAATAAACACTATAAATAAGAGGATACAACCTTTTGTTTTCCCCTGATAATGACATGATTATCACTTTCTCGAAATAAGCTTGTTTTCGCAACATAATGAATTACCTTGTGAATGCCAGTGTTCAAAAAAAAAAATAAAATAAAATAAAAAATTGCAAGCANATAAGACGCTACAGGTGTCAATGTGCCTGATCACTAATAAACACTATAAATAAGAGGATACAACCTTTTGTTTTCCCCTGATAATGATATGATTATCACTTTCTCGAAATAAGCTTGTTTTCGCGACATAATGAATTACCTTGTGAATGCCAGTGTTCAACAAAAAAAAAAAAAAATGCAAGCATGGTCGTTCTTGGCAACAGACCAAGGTTAGGTTTATGACTAAATGCCTACAAAACCAGTTTGTGTATAGTGCTGATGTTAGCATGTTAACACCCATAACAGAGATGACAAACATGGTAAACATTATACCTGCTTAACATCGGCACGTTACAGTTGTCACTGTGAGTTAGCATGCTGACATTAGCATTTAGCTCACAGCAGCAGCATGCCTGGGTGCAGCCTCACAGAGGTGCTATTTGCAGACTGTTTAAAGATGTCGGGAACAGATTTTAAAAGCATGTAGCTCCTGTGGCTGAGTGGAAAATGCATGTGTGTATTAAACTGCTGAGGGGTGGAGGGGTCATTAGCCTTTAAAGCCACAGGCAATTTATATATTTACCTACAAATCTTTACAAAACACAAGTAAACACACTGACATCCTACGGAGACCTCCCACACAGTGACATACACACTTTAATAATCACAGTCAGCATCTCTCTGTGACAGTTTCTTGTGCTTGTCAGTATAAATCTAAGCTGAGCACCAAAACTATTTTAAAATGACATGTGAGACAACGTCAAATTGTTATCAGTCAGTTATGAGACAGTTAACACTGAAGCATAAGCTATGGTGGGCTTTAGTTTAAGGTGGTGGTCAGGATGTTTGTAGGTTGTTCAGTGTACCGGGGGAAAAAAAACAACACAAAACGTGGGCTCAAGACCACAGTGTGACCACTGTTCAACAAGGATTCTCTGACTCCACACAACCATGTCCGCGATGTGTTTTCCTGCCCAGATGTGTGCAGCTGTTAGAGGCAGGCTGGCCAACAAGGCTGTGACTCACTCAGTGTTTGGGAGACAGCCGTTGGACTCTGCCAACTGTTGGTGTTCGATGCGGTTGGCACGGGAAATACAACTTCACTTGACAACGTAGCTTTAAAGCTGCAGCAAACAAACCCAGACTGACAGCTGTGTGAGCACAGAGAGAGGGCTGAGCCGGAGACGGACAAAGATTACTTCAGTCTCCTAATGGTAAAGAGATGAACTGTGAAACACCACTTGATTTATCGACCACTGTTTGAAGAACCCTCGAGGGAAACTGATATTTTGTTGTGTTTTCATGCTGTTAAAAACCACAAAATATCAGATTTCTATACAATATTCCTGTTTAATATACTCTAGCATGAACAGGGTTATTAAAACGGGTCGTCTCTGAACTATAAACTTTGTTGCCGGGGGTCCTGGACAGAAGTGGACACAGCAGAGGGTTTAACAAACACAGACATACAGAGTCTGGAGGGAGCTATAATTTACAGACCTCAAACACACCATGGTATGGTTACACAAACTTCGGAGTAATGGGACATAAACAGCTCTTGCGTTTTTAAATAATATTTTACATTGATATTGCACCATGTAATCATTTGAATAGGGCGAACAGGGCTTTATATTGCATCACTGTTCCACACAATAAGCAATGTTTAGATTTAATCTTCTGTGCCAGACAAATATTTGGTTCCCTGACAAGATGTCACAGTTGACGGCCATCTTAATAGCACGTCATTTAGTGTAGTGTTGTCCTGTCTTCAGTATTGAATTGTATAGTTATTTTATTTTACACTATTCAGCCACCCTGGTGCCAGATTCCACCCACTCCAAGGCGTTAAGAAAATATTAAATGTCTGCCAGCACTAAGACTTCATAGAGTCACAGACAAACCAAAACACATTAAAGACACATAACAGTCGTACAAGAGAAACAGGAGCCTCAGACGTGTATAGGGGCACACTGCATTACAAAGTATGAGTACTGGCAGAGCACTGAAGTCATGCACATATTATCAGCTGTTCACATTCAAACAAATCAGTAACTATAGTAGTGATCAGTCTGGCTCCTGCCTGCTTCACACCACTGTTACTATTATTGTCTCTCTTCATTAGTCGCTGACTGTTCTAGGTTTTTACTTGGCAAAACTGTCCTGTGTGTATTTTGCAAATCTTTTATCTCAGTGACTCTAATTTGACAAATGCTGCTCTGGATAGAAATGTCTGTTATAGACTTTTCTTTGAACCAGTCTGGAGTCACATCATGTCCTGCTGCCAGTTTCTCCCTTTAGGAATGTCACACTCTGGCGTTTCAGCACAGATCTGATTGATTTAGTTCAAAACTTCCCTCAGCAAAAGAAACAAGAAATCTGATCAAATCTTTTTTAATGATTTTGTTTTAAAGGAATATTAACCGATAAAATGTATTTGTATTAACTGTGTCAGTCACTCACCCCAGGTGACCTTAAAAAGTTTTTTTCCCCCCAAGTATCCAAAGTGACTGAAGAATCCAAAGACAGTCTTGATGAATTGTTGAAAACTATATTAAAACATCTCTTAACAAATTCTTAATATACTTGTGCAGTATACTCCAGTACTTGCCAAACACATTCATTTTCATTAGAGAGTAATATTTAAAACTAGGGATGCATAATATTGGATTTTTGGCGATATCCTAATTTGTAACAACTTATTAGGTCACACGCATCAACCGCATCACCATGCAGAAGGAAGCATGCATCTACTCATGGACATGGCTGTAATGTCAATTAGCTCACAGTGACGCACACTCCCTTCTGCGCAGTGATACAGTTGGTGGATGTAGTTTGGTAGTAAGAAAATCGTTCCTACATGAAACTGCTTCAACAAGGTCTGTGGATTATCTTGAGTAACCAAGTCATGATTTCTTTTAAGAGACATTGCTGTTGAGTTTTTCAGATGTATTTTTTGGTGCTTTGAGCACCACAAGCTGAGTGACATCTAGTTCCATTATATTGGAGAGAAGGCAGACATCTCTATGGCTGATATTTCCAACACTGCAACTCACACCAAAACAATCTCAACTGATAAATGGCACTACAGGAAAGAGGAAAAATATGCATTTTTAATTTGGGGGTGAACTGTCCCATTGAGGTTAATTTGTTCCCTGAAGAATGAGCCCATAAAGACACGCTGCACCACCCAAACTAGACTCCATTAAAATCTAATTTTGAGGACTTGTGTGCACAAGGAGCAGATCATGTCCTCCGAGGCTACAGTGTACCTACATGCTTTTGCAGACTTGATCAAACTGTTGAGCATTTTGAAAGATTTTTTTTATTTGTGTTGCAAGTGCTCTACAAGGGTGCAATATAAATTATTACTGTTTCCAAATGAATATAATAAATAAAAATTACATCAAATACATCATATTTAGTATCACTACACATGTATACACAATGCATTCCTTTTTACAAAAAAACCCAAAAGTGCATGGCTTATGACGATGGACCATGCCATGACCACTTCCTTTATGGTTAGTATCATAATAATAAACATATAGGTTCGGCTGTACAGTCATAAATTACTCTACAATCCTCAACCTGGTCACCAATATCTGATCCAATGCATTTATCGCAGTAAGTTTCCTGAATGTAACTGGGATTTAATAGATGCCACACTCGGCTTCATGTACTAGTTAATGTAATGTTACCAGCTCAGCTTATGTCAATCTCATGAAATGATGGCAACACTTGTTATGGAAGGTTAAAATAAACAAAAAAACTTTTGGGTTAATAATTTCAGAATAACTTGCACTGATGTGACGTACTGGAGACCAAAAGGGAGGAAAGTAAAATGATCAGATAAAGGAAATAAAAAAGGGAAACAGTTTAAGTGTGAAAAATGTGAAGGGTCGGGGGAGAGGAGGAAAAAAAAATCAAAGCATTTGTACATTATATTCTTCTGTTATTAATGAACACTGAGGAATTACTGTCAGAGCTGTGCGTCTGCTCCTTTAACTCTAGTGCTCATCACAACCTGGTCATTAGCTGAACGTGTCATTATTTTACGTCCACCTTAAGATGGAAGAGCCAGGAATCCGGTTGCAGACCTAAATAAAGATATTGGGTAATTATCATCCACCCAATACATATGATATATCAAAACATGTTAAAAGAGACTTACTCCATGTTGCTTTTCAGCTGATGCACCGTGCGCTTGTCCAGGTAACGACAGAAGAGGGTGAGCAGGTTTGAGGGCAGGAGGAGCGGCTCCACCAGTGAACACTGGGACAGCTGTCCCGCCACCTGGAATATTGTGTCGGTCCTAAAAGACAACAGGAACACTGATGTCACGTTCTTATAAGAAAGTTAAAGTTGTCTCCTATCATGAATTAACAGCCTTAAAATCCCCACCAGGTCTCAAAGTCACCGATGCTGGGCTCCAGAGGAACGCTTGAGGACAGCAGCTTCTCTCCTTGGGACAGGAGCGCGTACAGCAGGGACAGTCCAAACTGAGGGGAAATGAATGAGGAAAAATGGTCACTTAAGTTCAAGGAAAAAATGGCCTTAAAAGACGGCCATTATGCTTTTCCAATATTTTCTGTCATATATAATGTTACAATGTCAGATGTTCATATTAAACATGCCAAAATTTCAGTTTTTATCCTACTCTTGCTATCAGCTGACATCAGATTGTTACGGGTTCTTTGTATGGTCATCTGCTCCAGACACACTAATGCAAGTGTTTTCATTACATACAATGCTACATATAGCTACATGCTAACATCAGGTAAAACATGTAATCTTGGTTGATGATGTTGTCTAATTCTCCCCATTTTCAGACCATAATCCTGCTGGAACATGTCTGGTTGTGAGGACTTTGGTTTAGAAGCTTTTATTGGTGATTTTTCGTGATAGAAAGTGCTGCTACACTCCATTACAGTCATTCCACAGTTGCACTGATGGTGCAGAGACGCCGAGATACGAAGACCTACTGACCAATCACAGCAGACTGGGCTTTTTCGGGAGGCCAACTTAAAGAGACAGGTGCTAAAATGGAGCATCTCAGACAGAAGGTGAATACAGGTGTACCAGCACAGACAGTATGAGGAAAAAGGTGTTTTTTGGACACTGAAACATAGAAACATGTTCCATTAGAAACCCAAAATACAAGTATAAAACCTGAAAAAGAGCATGATGGGTCCGCTTTAAATAAATGCCATTAAGCACCAGAAAGAACAGACCTTGTTCTGACATGCCAGCGTGAGGGACTCGTATGTTGTCAATGACTCAGATGATGTCAGATCTTTGAGGACGCAAATTAGCTGACTGAACGTCAGCCCTCCAATCACATTTCGAAGAGGCGGGTAGAGCACTGGAAGGGCCTAAAAAGAGGATATGAGGATAACGATGAGGATTAATACCAATAATCTTACATGACCAAAAACACACTTTAATTTCCTTTAACTGCTTCACAACAAAACAAAGAGGTTTTAAACATGGAAATTCATTCTTGACCTTTTGAAAGACACAGTGGCAAAAATATATAAGTTCAAACATCTATGTGCTTTCAATCACAACAGAGTCTGTGCTCAGCTGAGCTAAGAAGAGCATACTCACCTCCTCTGCATCTCTGCTCATCAGCGTGGGAAGGTTAGAGGTCACAACGCTCAAGATTTTCCGTGCAGAATCATGTTTCAGGAACGGGAGCAGACGGGCGATTAGCGTTTTGCCTTTTGAGACCAGCAGGAAAGGAAGAAACTCCACGCCTGAATCTCTGCATCAAAAAATTTGAGAAAATTAATTGTGTGAATTCAACATCCAGGACAATGTTATCTATAACTATATACATTTATTATAAATGTATCCCCTTTTCATCAGCAATATTTACACAATATGCATCACTTCTCCTTAATGGTGAGGTGTGTGTATAACTCACAGGGGACTGTGATGTTGCAGCTGGGAGTAGATGTGCTGCACTTTCTCCTGCGACTTCTCCCTCACTCTGCTTTCCTCTGCTTCAGATGAGACAGTGGTTTTCATCCTCTCCGTCTCCTCGACCTCCAACAGAGCCATGAACAACTGCAGGGCAGAACAGGAGTGCCAGGGTGTTGGTTAATGTCAATAAAACGCATCTCGCTGCATCAAAACAAGTGCTCAGCAGGTACCTTTTCTATTTTGCTGAGGACCTCTAACCGCTGTTGTCTGGTGTCTTTCTGCTCCTGTGAGGGGGAAATAAGTCTCAGTATGAGGGAGGGCAGATCAATACACTTCAGAAGTTGTCTCGAAAACATATTCACCTCGAGTGGACACTGAGCTTGGACTGCATGAACTGCACTGATGGCACGGCGAGGAGAGTAACATGTGGACACAGCAACTTGACCCAGAGAGCCTTCGATGTGCACGACTGGAAGAAGAAAAGACTTTTACAGTTGTAGGAAAACATGTTCAGCACTGTAAGCTGGAGTAGATACAGATCATGCATTACTCTTTCACCTAACAGTGTGGGTTTGGTTTCAAAATTGGGGGGACACACACACACACACACACACACACACACACACAATGAAGTCAATAACATAATAATTTAAAAAAAAACAACTACAAACTAAAAAACAAAGGCAACTGGACTTGCTTGAGCTTCTTGAACACGTTTCACCTCTCATCCAAGAAGCTTCTACAGTTCTAACTGACTGGTGCAGAGACACAGACTTTAAACTCTGTAGGTATGAATCCTTGCAGAGTCGTTGAGGTCACACGTGAGATCTAGATCTCTGGAAGAAAATCCAGTTGCCTATGATATATCACTGAGGAATACCATGACCTTGCTGACTGAGAACCTTCACCAACATGTGCATGAAGAGACAGATTACATACAGCCCCAACAACCTGTGCATAGCCTGAGAGGCAAAACTGAGCAACAAACTCAGTTTTTGAAACTGGTCCAGTACTGAGCAGGAGCACTGCAGCTGGTAGCCACAAAACAGGCTGCAATGTAACCACTCAAATTTGTGCACTGTCAATTACCGTTGTTGTTTTTGCCACAGACAGGCTCAGATTGTTATTCTAAGTGTCAAGGCAATGAAATCTGGTCTAATGAAGCTAAGCGCAAGTTAAATTTTTTGTGTTCATTCATTCACAATTCTCTCCATCCCACTCCCACTGCTTCCTCTAGTCAGCTGACTATGGGTGTTCACTCGTTATCCAATCAAACTTTGCCACGATCTCTTTCGGCCAATCAGGATGCCACTGCAAAATTTTAAATCTGCTCTCTCCTCTGCTGCTGTCAGCTGTCATTTTAGGCAGAATCTTTGCACCTTCCTCCACCCCGTTCACCTCCAGCCATTGTATCCAGAGTCCAGGACGAGCTCAACAAAGGCTCATTTCTCTACTCATCCAGATCACTGGCACATCTCCATCTTCCATCTTCATGCTTATGTGCACGTTAATAAATATTCTCTTTACTATAAAAACGAGTCTCTCTTGAGTGAAATAAGATGAAAGGGTGACAAGAGAAAAACCTGGTGTGTAAGCGTCCGTTTTTGTGACGTAAGGCGTGGTGAGCTTGGGCGGCTCTCTCTTGCCCCTGATGCCCAGCTCCTCCTCTGCCATCTTCGCTTCTATTCGCCGATAGTACTCCTGTGACAAAGTAAAAAGTTAAAATACCAGAGCCATGAAATGCTCAGTCTTTGTTCATGTCACGACACTGGAGCACAGACATGATACCTGGTAATAGTAGTCCTCATGGTACGGATTCTCACTCTGCAGCTGGATCATCTGCAGCCTGGTGATCCACTCCTTCTCTTTGACGGTCATCAGATTACAGTAAGGATCCCAGCCCTCTGGTTTTCTACCAACAGACCGTATTGTTCTTTCATTAAGCCTATTCCTTCCTCACAACATACTAGATATGAAAACAAGTTCTTTGATAAGTGATGTCGCACCAACCTTTGGAATATGCGTTGTTTTTGACTGAGCAGTCTTTTATGTTGAGGGTGGAGCTGTGTGACCGGACCTGGGTACCTGCGGGTCAAACAACTTCACATTTAAAAGAGTCACGGATACATTCAACACTTGTACATGAATTAAACAGTGTGCTCTGCTACATGTATACAGCCCTACAATGTTTTCTGAGGGTTCATAGATTTGCTCCTATTCCAGCAATTCAGAAAGACATGGGCTGAGTACCAGGAGCGGTGCAATGAAAATGTGAAATGATCCGACTGTGGAACAGTCTGATCAAAATGGCAGAGGATAGAATAAATGAGAAGGCTTTTATATGGAGTGAATTACACAGTTCTCCATGGGCAAAAGAGCTCGCTCAATCTTTGAAGAGGTGGATACAGTGTATATTTACAGGAATAACTGATGCTTCAAGAAAAAGCGGTTACTGAAATTTGAGGAGAAATGGATTGAAAACATTCTGACAATGCCTAAAATAATAACATACGTGCACATTAAACAGAAGTTTGGCCCTGAACCACATGTAACATCTTGTTTATTGTTTATCTAGAATCCGTTTAACAGGGAATAAAATGGTAGAAACCTCAGGAAGAGCAACTGAGGAGGGATCCATCTTCCAGGACGGACAGACGTGCAATACATGTTGATAATCTGGATAAACGACTTTATTGTAAAGTCCATCTTCAGTAATAACTCATATTTTTTATAGCGCCTTTCAAGGGACCCCAGGACACATGTGGTCCTAGCTTTAGATAAGTGTCGTTTCATTTAATCACTTTCATTTATCGCTTTTTTTGTTTTTACTGTTTACTTATATCTTGTTTTTTTTTTTTCTTACTGATGTGTGTTACTGCACCATCCCCTGCTGCAGAACTACAAGTTTCCCCACTGCCGGGCTGATAAAAGATTAGTTTAGAGTAGTGGTTCCCAAATGGTGGGTCGCGGGTCGATTCTAAAGCAAGGTTTAGGCTACTGCACTGTGCACCTACAACGCAGAGGGCTTTGCAGAGACGGCAACGCAGACCGCAAGAGCTATGATTCGTCCTTCAAACGACATCATTTCCAGCATTTCGCAAGGTTTCACTTCCTGCTTCAGTGTCACATATTCACCCGTAGTCAGCCTCAAGACATTCAATGGGCGTACAGACCATCGGCGCAGTCGCCTCTCTCTTCGTCGTCGTAACATTTGTAATAAAAGCATTTGTTGTTCAATGTCGATCATTTCGAGCTCCAGCAACAGCCTTCTCTCTTGGTCGCCATCTTCACTGTGACTAGAGCAAAGCCTGAAGATAAACAAACAATGAACGAGCAACAACCATAGATGTCACAGAGTCTAGGTAGATATATAAAAGAACACCGTGCCCCCAAGTAAAGCACTGAATATATTAAACTGTGTGGACCTTAAACTAATGACTAAGGAGAAATCTGGACCCCTTGGCTGGACCGCATAGGAATCGCTGGTTTAGATATTTATATCTTCATTGTTAACTTGCACTTTTAGAAGTTAAGTGTACTACGGTCGTCAAGATTATAGCTGTCAAAAAGACAGATACTTTTTGATGCTATGTATTTAAAACGACAATACCAATGCTGTTAAAAAAACAAAAATAAAAAACAGCTCTGGAATCAGGTTTTCAAGTCAAGGCTGCACAAATGAAACAATGGGGATGAAAATCATCTGGTTCTCCAACTGTGGCTTTTAGAGTATTCTCTCCAGCAACAAACCCACCATGTCACTGGAGGCGTATGTTCATTGATTTTTTTTTCTGTACCATCACTATAAAAAGAAAAATTGTGTGCCTAGGACTTCTCTCCTTTTTGCCATGGTACTGAAAGAGGTATCGAGTATTGTACTGTAGTTTAAATTCAGGTTTCGTGACAGGGTGCACAGCCTACGTCAGTCTGGTTACATTTAGGCCTCCAGTAAAGTCAGCTTTATCCTTTACATAAAGAATCTGTCTAAGAGATGTACAGCTGCATCTTTTATCTCCAGAAGGTAGAGCTATCCATTCTTCCAACTTCACCTCGTAAATACACATATCAATGCCAGGGATTGAACGGAATTTATGAATGTGAGGTCAGTGGAGAGAGTTTAATATACTCACGAGGGATGAGCAAGACCGCAGAGTCATAAATATGTCTGAAGCCACAAAGCAAACATTTCTGAGAGATACACGAGATCGTGACACACCTGAAATGCTGCACTGGATTAGACGAGGGGCTGTAAAAGGGGGACGGCCTCGGTGAGTTGGCACCAAAGCGAAGCTGCATCATCTTCGGAGTCAGAGACTGAGGAGAGGAGGGGCAAGGTGGGGTAGTAGGAAACATGAGAGCATCAGAACAGACAAAAGTAGACTGACACAGCTCTTTGTGAACGTGTTTGCTATTGACTTAAATGTATCAGAACAGATGTAATATATTATGGAATAAACCTGATTGAAATGTTGCCGTGGGGTCAATGGCTGGCGTGCGAAGATGGGCGATCCTGGTACCATGGGTGCATGCATCTGCAAGAAAAACTAAGATTCAGCGAGGAAATGACAATGTGTTTGTTTAAAGGACCAGTTTAACATTTTAGGAGGAACATTTATTTTGTTGTAGATATTCAGACGAGAAAATGGATACTACGCTCATATCCGTTTTTGCTTGTTGAGCTCTGTCAAGCAAAGTATGTCCAGTGTGAGGATTGGATGATTGAATGTATGGAAGATGTGGTTTTAACTATCAGCACTTTACAGGAGTAGCACTCCTAATTACGGTGTGGTTTTTTTGTGACAATAAAAGCCATGCTGATGCGGACTCTAAATGTGTAGATGGAGCCAACAGCCAGTTAGCTTAGCATCGAGACCGCAAATGTGGAGGGGAATAACTAAGCAAAGTGTGAAAGGACACAGCAACTTCCTAGGGATTCATCTGCACTGCAAGGTTGTCCCCCGTGGAGACGCCATAAATCACTGCACGTGCCCTAGAAATAATCTGGCACTGACAGTCTAACCTTGGTCTTTTTCCACTGGAGCCTACTTTCCCGTGTTTTTGATCCTAATTGACTAACAGGGACAGCAATTTTTGAAACTGGTCCACTACTGAGTGAGATCAGATTATTATAATGTGTCAACATTGTGGAAAGGATCCCTACAGAGACAGACCTTTGTGTTAAAGACTAAGATCCTTTGTTTAACCACAAACAGCCCCAAAGTTGCCACCATCAAACCCACCAGACTCCAGCTAAATAAACAGTAATTTTTGCATGTATAAAGTCGCATACTTTGACATCTAACTGGGTGAGTTTAGGGCTTATTTCAACCAAACCAGAGCTGACAATTGCTGGAACAGTGAAAAAAATGAGCCAAAATAGTTGAGTGAGTTTTACTTTATTTCTATTGACTTTGAATGAAGTGTGTTCTACGATGATAAAATTATTGTTTATTTAAATGGAGTCTGGTGGGTTTGGTGAGAGGGATTTCAGGGCTGTTTCTGGTTAAACAAAAAGAATTCTACTCTAACTAAAAGGTCCACCTCTGTCAGACACTTACTTGAGCCTGTCAGTGGCAAAAATAAGCACTTTTAGCAAACATACACCGACACTGAAGTCTTTTTCACAGCTGCCGGCTGCAATGACGTCACTCAATACTGGACCAATTTCACAAACTGCCCCTTGATTAGTCACTTAGACACAACAATATGGGAAACAGGCTGTAAAATACCAAAGATAACACTTAAGCACCAGACTCTTTCTTGGCTGGGTGCCGTGATTTTGTGGCATCTTCACGGGTTACCTGCAACCTCAAACTGAAGGTGAAACTCTAGGAAGTCACTGTGTCCTTTTCTTATATGCACACAAAAGCAAAAACACAGAAAAGATGTCTGTGAGCTTTTCAGCATCATATTTATAGACATGAGAGGTATCGATTTTCTCATCCAAACCCCAACACCCAAAAACTATAAATGTCCAACTATTCCTTTAAACAAAAAGATTATCTGGTAAAGAAAATGATTCCTCCACCTGAGAGGGGCCTCTGTGGTCAAACTGTCTCCTGGAGTAGGATCCTCTGTGTTCCCCTCTCCTGCCCCTGAAGGGCGAGACAGGATATGGCACTTCCAGGAAGTTGGAGGGTAGGTGCTGACCTCTGCCTCTGTGACCGTCAATCACACATACTATAGCACTGTCCTAAGAAACACAGACATCAAAATAAGAGTTGTTTGTTGAGGTAACCACTATTATATGGATGGTTATGTGTATTCTTAGTGATCTTAACCTGAAGTATTGATCCTGAGATTCTTCTAGTCTTTCTAGAAGAGGGCGACATATACTGAAGGGGAAAATAAAAATTAAAAACGTAAGGAAACTTAGCAAACGTGTATAAAACAAAACAACCAGCACTTACATCATGCTCAAAGGGCCGCTGGTACATCACGGCATTCCCACAGTCCACTATGGCACTGTCAAGAGTCTGAAAAACCACAACAGATCAACATGAAGACAAGCTGCTGTCAGGTGAGCTGCCCACATTTCAGACAACAAATTTAACCTGCATCACCTTGAGGCTCGGTCGCCCCTCCACTATCCTCATCACAGCTGGGTCTTCAAACATCTGGCCTCGGCCCAGCCCTCCTCTCTGTCCCCTGCCTCTGCCACGCTGCCCTGGGGGAGCCCGGGGCAGGTACTGTGGCCTCTGTCTGGGAGGGGAGGGGGAGCTGTGGCGGGATGATGGTTTGGGGTCTGGTAAAGGTGGTGGAGGTGGTGGCGTTGGTGTTGGGAGCGTAGGTGGTGGCTCTCCAAACTGAAGGAGATTGCTGCTGGGGTCCTCTGTGGTCCCATGTGGATCGAGGTCTACGATACAGATGCATGTAGAAAAAGGGAGCTAAACATTTATCTTTTCTTAGTGGCTACAAGAAACAGGATTTTATTTTATTCCACCCAGCTGTAAAATGAAACATGTCTACACACCCATTCCAAACGTCTCCTCGTTGTAGACGTTTATCTCCTCATCTTCCTCAGCCATGGCCTGCAGGAGCCCACAGTCCATGTTGGTCCCATCCTCTCCATCACTCCACTCCCCTCCATTCTCAGGCCACTGAGGCTCACACACTTTCTCAGCCTCCTGTGGGGTTAAATATATCAAATAAGCCAAGAGACACTGAGAGGAAGAAGTAACTTCTGTCTGTATCCATATTATTTATAAAAACGTCACATTTCCACAGCCATTATTTAGATAGCATGCACTGAATACCTGATTAGCTTGTTAGCACACCGTGTTAACCCCATATTTACACCTGCAGCTCGCTCAACACAACAATACACACACATTAAAAAGCAGCCAAATGCCTCTGACTTACTTGTTGCTGTTCCGAATCACTCATTGTGTATGTATTTTTACACTTGACGCCAGCAGGTCACGGTGACTTTCTCTTTCCTTCAAAGTTACCTGCTGTCTCTCGTCAGACAGTGAAGGAGGCTCATTAACTTTTAATTGAACTCACCTGTGAGCAGCAGCAGAGGCAGCGTCACACGTCAACACGCCTCACGTAGCTGTCGGCTCACCTCTACTGTTCCCTTAAACTACATACTTTAAGTATGATATATTTTAATTAATATGAATGTATTCACGAGGTTTTAAGTGTACCAAAAGCCTGGACACATTTTATAGATTTATAGAAAGTTCTCGGAGTTAAAGTGGTGAACCAACAGTGACATCTAGTGGTCATTTTAGACACTGCTCTGCAGCGGTGTGCATCCAAACTGTTGTTAGGGTATTATTCAATGTTTTCAGTGTTGCTTTCTAAATGTGTCTAAATACACTAAATAAAGTGTACTTTTTAGCAAGAAGTAAAATAAAATAAAATTATAAAATTGCATTATTTATTTATGTACCATTTTCTGTATTCCTATGTTAATTCATGTTCATTTTCTCATGTCTGTTCTGACCATTTTTCACATTTATGTGAGGTAACACTCACTCACACTCACAACAACCCACTCAATAAATGTTGTATAGATTTAAAAAAAAAAAAAAAAAAATCTTAGTATAAATGCTTCCCTTTTCGTGGGAAATGTGTTTATCAAATTTAGAAAATATATATACATATATATATTGGTGAAAATAGCATGATGTATGTGTGTCCATTAGATGTATGTTGCACCTTGTCACACCCATGGATTGGAATTACAGAATCGGCCTACTTGGCACAGGCCCTGGACCCCAAAATGTCAGGGCCCCTCCCCTGACCCCCTCCTGCAAAATGTCACTTATAGGCTGTAGCCATGGAGTCAACATTGGGGGGACCAAATTTGCAGAGAAATTTGGGGGTCATCCGTCTCGGGACATTTGAAATCTCATTTCCTTGTATTATTTATCATGAGAAAGTACATAAATAAATACATAAAGTATACAGGCAGTGCAGCATAGACGACTGACACTTTAACAGTCATATTACATTCTAGTTTTTCACTTGTTCATCTACTTAAGTATTGAAATAGAGAGACAGCACAGTGTTTGACATTGACTGTACCAACCCACAGCAATCAAACAATAGCCTCTGCCAGGATATGGCACTTGGACAAAAAACACGTAGAACTGCAGTAGCCTAAAATGTAATACTAGAACCAGTGGAGGGGTTGTGATTCTCTTTTAGGGACATTTTTGATACATATGATATGATACAATATTTCTGGTAAGCATAAAATATCCATACCATCATGCAATTAACATGGCAAAAACTGATTTTTAAGATGTGTTTATATGAAACATGATATTTTTCATTTAGCAGCATGCTTAATGTGGTGTTGGCTTTGATCACTGAAAGAATTTTGGCCTTATAAGGCTTCTTTGAATATTTCCACCCCCTCACATTCCACCCCGTCACAGGCTGATATCTAGATAAAATGGGTATGTAAAAAAAAATGTGCTTAAACTTGCAAAATACACATGGATGGATTAATGAGCAGGCCTACTGGGCACAGGGCCAGGAGCCCAGAATTCTCATATTAGCACATACCAACCAGGAAGGGACTCAAAATGACCACAAAAAGAGACACAAACCTAACCTAAACTGATGCATGACGACTACAAAGAGATACAAAACATTAAAATAAATAAAGAGGGGGCAAAACCGCTAAAGTCTGTGTCTTGCTCCTGCGCAGTAGAAGTAGTGGGGCCTTTGGCATGTCTGCACCCAGGGGCCAATTGTCTCATGATCCCCCATATTTGCAGGTCTAACATTTTCTTCATGCTGTGAAATACAAAATTCTACATTTAGCTTCGACCAAAGATCTTCATAGCTCCAATCTGAACGGTTCCCATGGAACGACCCAGTTACCCTCTGATATCTCCTCTATGTAATGCACAGATGATGCACTGCCAGCAAACATTATATTCTGTGTATACTTCAGATCATAAGTAATAATGTCAGCGAATATTGGTGAGTTACTTCTTTCCGAGTAGAAGCTGCAGTGGGATACACATTCTTTCAGACTGCATTTTTCATCTGCCAAAACATACCTCCTCTCCAAAATAAAGTCTGCCCTACCATCAAGTATTTTATTTTGTGTATACATCACATTGGGCAGGTCCTGATCGTTTTATTGTGTTTTTAAAAAAATATTATTTCATTGCGTTTTATTATTGTAAAAGCTTGTTTTGCTTCTACATTAGAGCTTTTATTGTGAAGGATTTTGACATACAGTATATATTATTAGTGTAATTTTAGATTGCTCAGGAGGGATGATAGGACAGGTATATATAAGTATAAGTTCATTGCTGTTATTTTTCATATGCATAATGACCTTAGGGTTAGTAAATGTTTCTTCTTTCCTGGCAAAAGTTATAGTGGGACACACATTCTTATTTTAAGGGATGTGTAGTCTTGGTTTAATTATAAATACAAGCATATTTCCCCTCTTTTCTCACATGTCACAGTCGATCCTTTGAGTCATTCACCCATGAGACAGCATAACAAGTTGTGTTCTCCTTTATTTTATTCTTTGGAATTGTTTTTGGCATATTGCATGGAGCAATGGTGAGAGAATAATGACAAATATCTGACATTAAACATATGAGAGCTTACACAAAACATACAGTATATAGCAGTCAGCAGACAGTATATGAATGCAATTGCAGTGGCACTTATACTTTTTGCAATATAAAGCAAATATATTAAAGGGGATTTTTTTGCACAATGGTACAAGTCCTTCACTGAAACAGTAAATCTGCTCTGAATTTACTGTTTATTTTCTACCTTTGGCAAAAGAATTCAATTTTCGATATTCAATTTGAATCAATACAGTATGTAAAAGAGTCACATACATGACATTTGGCATCTTTTTGTATCTGTCTAACCAATGCAAGAGTTATATTTCACGCTGCCAGTCAAACTGCAGTCCACTTTTATTGTGAAATAAACAGAAAGTAATCAGGTCGGATGATTCTCTTTTTATTCCCCTCCCTGTATCAACTCAAATTTTCTTAAAACCAAGAAAGAGACCAGCTCCACCCTCATTCCTGCAGTACAAAAACAAACAAATTGAGAACTCAGAGTCATACAGCTTCTTCACTTGGTGACCCAGAGGAGGAGGGGGAGGCAAAGTCCTGCTGTGTCCTCAACCAAACAGTTTGATGAAGCAGGGGTGGCAGTACGGCTTGTTCTCCTGCTCCTTGAAGCAGCCTTTGCTCAGCGGCTTCAGGCAGAAGTGACACACGAGGTGGTGCGGGTGGAATTTGGCCCCCATGGCGGTGACGCAGCGGCCCAGGATCGGCTGCTGGCAGGCCTGACACATGCTGCCGCGGGACTGGTGGTAGTGGGCCTCGCACAGCGGCTGACCCTCGTGTTCGAAGAAGCTGCCGTTCACAAAGGGGCTGTAGCACTCCTGCAGGGGGAGAGGAACAGAGAGACGCAGTGAGACTCAGAAAGCCCTGACTCATATCACTGTAATTACACAGATGTCATGTGAAACAGCAACTTTCTCATGACATAATCCCAACTTATTTTTAGTGTTTTTGATTTTTTTTTTTTTTTTTTTTTAAAACCTTTCTTTACTGGTAGTTTTGCTGAGAGCAGGAACGCCCTGCTCACACAGTAACACACATGGACACACCACAACCACCGTCTGATCTGTTGGTCAGTGAGCAGCTTCTCTGCAGCAGCTGTGGGTTAATGTCCCATGACCCATCTGCAGGGCAGTAGCACAGATTTTTTAGAAACGCTGAGGCCATAAATCCAAATTGCTGCAGTACATCTCCACCTTTTCAGAGTACTTACAGAATTTAAAAATGCCACATATTATTTAGGCCTGTTAATTTACACTAAAACTTATGTTACAATGGCCAGCATGTAGCTGTGGTAGAGTAGGCTAAATTCCTTTTGTCGTTACTGTAATTAAATATTTTTTATGTCTTAAAAACAGTCAAACTGAGTCCAAAAACCAATGAGTGACGTCACGATAGCTACGTACGTTTTCTTATATTTTTTGTATGTTTTCCTACAAAAGCAATGCACCCAAATTCGTACATATCCCACGTATTCTGAAAGGCTGAGATCACGTGACCAATGCGCTGATGGCGGTAAACAAGGAAACATGATAGGAAACGTGATGTACAGGTCACAAAAAAAATTTGACTAACCCTAACCTCCTAACCCTACAAAAAAAACGTCCACGGCAATTTTCCTCTCCTAAAACTAACCAAAGTAACTTTTATTGGCTAAACTTAACCTCCATAACTCTATGTTAATTACATAACTCTATGTTATGGACATAACGTCATTCTTGGGGCGCAAATTCGTAGGATATCATGCGAACCGTTCTAAGAATACGTTGTTTAAAGGTATGCCATGCAGTCTCTGACCTCTAGTAGTGCTATGGAGCAGTTGTTTTTATGAGTGGGTTCCCGTTTAATTTGTCTGATGCACTCACATGACGATCCACTGATCACCATGTGATAACGCCAAGAAATGCGCATGATGTGCCAACAAAGCCACTAAAGAAGACTGCTAGCAAGTACACATAGATTTAAACAACGTTTTAAGAATGTTATCAAAAAAATCAACTTTGCAAATGTTTAATGAGGAATGAAACGAGTTCAACACTTTTATAAAGACAGAGAATGAATGTAAACTTAACTTGTTTGTTTACATGAAAATTCCATAGGGTACCTTTAAAGGGACAGTCCACCTCCGAATCAAAACTACATAGTTTTCCTCTTACCTGTAGTGCTATTAATAATCTAGATTGTTTTAGTTAGAGTTGCAGAGTGTTGCAGATATCAGCCGTAGAGATGTCTGCCTTCTCTCCAGTATAACGGAACTAGACAGCACTCAGCTTGTGGTGCTCAAAGTGCCAAAAAACACATGTTAAAAACTCAACAGCAATGTCTCTTTCCAGAAATCATGACCTGGTTACTCAAGGTAATCCACAGAGCTTGTTGTGAGCAGTTTCATGTAGGAACTATTTTCTTTCTACCAAACTATACCCGCCAACCATATCACCGCACAGAAGGAAGCATGCATAGAGACATTGCTGTTGAGTTTTTAAAATGTATTTTTTGGCACTTTGAGCACCACAAGCTGAGTGCCATCTAGTTCTATTATATTGGAGAGAAGGCAGACATCTCTACGGCTGATATCTCCATCACACAGCAACCCACACCAAAAATATTTAGATTGATAAATAGCACTACAGGTAAGAGGAAATTGATGTAGTTTTATTTCGGGGTGAACTGTACCTTTAAGTTACATTTTACTATTGTAGCAGGTTGAGCTAGTTTCCACTTCTTTATAAAGCACACATCAAGGTTTATGCTGCGCCCTCAAAATATTCAACATAATAAACGTGTCATGCATAAATGTCATGCATAAGGCATCTCCAGCAGAACACACTTTAAGTTTATTTTAATTTGTTTATTATTCTGCTTTAGTTCACTGTTTACACAGACAGAGTGTGTGATAATCTGTGAGCGACAAACGTCATGAGGCGGCGTCCTTTGTTTTTTCTTTTCTTTCTTCTCTTTCCTGTTTTGGGAGGACATGTTGTGTTGTATTGTTGCGCAAACCTTAAAAAAATATACGCAGTACCAGGGAGAATAAGGTTGACAAACCGAAGTCCTGTCGTCTTAAGAGTGCAACATTTAGTCCGGCAGTTCCCAGTCTGAGAGGTCATGAAATGATTAATGGGATAGTTAAGAGGAAAAAAGAAAATCTGCTGCAGTCTTTGCTTTTTTTATGAAATGCTGAATATTTTTTACCTCTTTTGGCACCAAAAAACAATTTCAGATGAGACCATTTGAGTTTAGTTTTTCATTTTTTGGCACTTTAAGCACCACAAGCCGAGTGTCATCTAGTTCCATTATATTGGAGAGAAGGCAGACATCTCTACGGCTGATATCTCCAACACTCTGCAACTGCAACCATAACACACCAGTGATAAACTTGGAGAAACACTCACCCTACATACGAAGCACTGTGGGTGCCAGAGAGAATTGAGAGCCGAGATGTAGTTTTCCAGGATGGGCTGGCTGCAGCCTTGACAGCGGGAAGCAAACAGAGTCAAAAAGCACTGCTGGCAGTACTGCTGGCCCTCACGGTCATGGAAACCTGCAGAGGATACAATCACAGTTCAACACAGTCACTGTGTGATGCTGGGAAAAAAGCACTGAAACTTTTCCATGTTAAATTGTTCTGTGCAACATGAAACGTTAATGTGTTTGTAAGGGTTCAAAGTTTTACTGATGTGAGTGCTTTTTGTGTCACAGCTTGTTCTGCTTTAAATGTGGCAATTTTCATGTCAAAGACTTAGTGTTTCCCCCGAATTCTTGATAGAGTGGAGCTGCCTTAACAACAGAACATTAACTCTCCTTTGAGAACCATACAGATTAGATGCTTTTAGCCAGCAAACAGCTCTCTAGCCATTACAAACTCTGGGACAGATTGTTTTTGTAGGGCTGTATGTGAGAATGATCCAGTTGAAGTTTACTGTTAACAGTTGCGTGTTGAACCCAGACAGGATACAGTGTGTGCCACCCATTACCTTCCTCTCCAAACGCCCGGCTGCACTTGACGCAGCAGAAACACTCTGGGTGCCAGTTCTTATCCAGAGCGGTGACCATTTTCTGAACGACAAGAGGAATTAAACCGTTAGATGGCTTCAGGTTGGTTTAAAGCTATTACATGACACATGATCATCCAAGTGTCTCACATTTAGGATGGGCTTGTTGCATTGCGCGCAGTGAGGGGAGAAGAGGGTGAAGTAGTCCGACTCGCAGTACGGCCGTCCATCCTTCTCGAAGAAGTTGCGACTGCCTAACTCTGTCTCGCACTCAGTGCACACAAAGTGCTCTGGGTGCCACACCTTCCCAAGAGCTGTTACCACCTGCACAGGAAACAGTCAAAAGCTAATTAATGAAACAAAATAAAATCCTGTCCAACCTGTTACCAGATTTTGTGTCACATGTCCTAACCATCAAACATTAATAAACCTGGGTCAGCAGCTTACCTGTCCCACTACTGGCTTTTGACAAGCCGAACAGTTTCCTTTGGAGGATGTTTGAACTCCTTGTCGGCTCAGGTCTGACTGAAGCAGCCCCAGCATGCTGTCCAATGAGCCGCCAGATGAGGGCTGTGCTGGGGGGGCGGGCTGCTGTGGTGCTGTCACCACTGGATTGACGGGCGCAGCTGGCTGGAAGAAGAGAAAGAAAAATGCTACATGGCACATCTGTCTTTGGGATTATAGTTCTTTAAGAGTGAATCATTAGACTACAGTTGGTTTGAAATTAATTGCCATAAAAGACAGAGACTGTAAAGGGCCATCTTCACCAAGAAGGAACAATAACATTTTGTAAAAAGTGGCGCCAAGCCCACACTGTGCTCTCCAGCTGTGTCGGCATTAAATTTGAATGGTTTGGCTGTCTGTGTTCATTTAATCGCTCTGAATCCCAATAATATCGTTCACCACTTTCATCGTTATAGTTGCAGTGTGGACTCCGTCATCCACTTGGGTTAGAACCATTTTTAGAATGATATATTTACAGCCATTCCCACTTAAGATGGCTTCTCTTTGTTACAAAACTGTCTGATGAAGGTCTAGTCACCAAAACGTTGCAGCATTAAAGTCATTATTTTGCAAGTTAGACAGTGAGTCTTTTCTACAAAATGATATATTTACAGTTATTGTTATATATAGTGTGGACGGCCCTTAAAGGAAAACTTCAATATTTTTCAACCTGGACCCTATTTTTCCACATTTTTGTCTCTAAGTGACTAATGGAGACAACAATTTACAATTTGTAAACTCTGTCCAGTATTGAGAGATACCACTGCAGTCACAGCGGCAAAACAGGCTGCAATGTAATGCCTAGGGGCAATTGTGCATCATCAATTTACGTCCATTAAAAATGTTTGTATTTGCTACTTTCAGGCTCAAATTGTTATAAGGAGTGTCTCATAACATTACGGAAAAGACCCTACAAAGAAATGAAATGTAAAAATGTTGGAAAGTTGTAGAAATGTTATAAAACGGGGCACCCAGCTAAGTGGGTAAAGCGGGAGTCCCATGTACAAAGGCAATATCCTTGCCACAGCGGCCACAGGCTCAATTCCAGCTTGATTGCTTCAAGTCGAGTAGTTATTGTTCTTTGTTTTTTGCTAGTCAGTGTGCTGTGCGGTGTACTCCTTGGGACATTTAAGTCCCCAGATTTTGCTGCAGAGTGAGTGCTCCTCATTTTCACTGTACTCTTTGGTGCAGACAGCTGCAGACATGATGCAGTAGCACAGAGGAGAAGAAACTTTGTACCTTAAAGCTCCAAGATAACATTATTTTCTCTCTTCTGCTTGGAAGTGGTGAATTTACAGCTCACAGATACTTAATACAACACAGTCTCTGACTTTTGTTTGATACGCAGTGTCAGCAAAAATGTTGTTGCACATTTCCAATCCCCATTAGTTAGCTTGTTTACTAGCCCCGTTCAAACTTTAAAACCTTATAAGGGGTTAAAAAAAGAAGAAGAAAAAAAAAAAGGTAATTCTAAATTGGTTACAGCTCTAGTATGTAGGCTTTGAGCTAAATGCTAACTTCAACATGCTAACATGCTCACTGTGACAATGCTAACATGCTGATGTTTAGCAGGTAAAAAGTTTACTCAGGTTACCGTTTTACTCTTTAGCATGCTGACATTTGCTGATTAGCAAAAAGCACAGCATGCAGCAAAGAGAAATGTCATTAGTTTGCTAGTCTTGGGTTGTAAACAAAAAAATAGTTGTTGAAATATTTCAGTCTGGCCAAAGTGTGGGGCTGACATGCCATGCTGAGAGCCACACTGCCAGCATGGTCAAAAACAAGGTAGCCTGTGTATTATGGAACATTATGATGATTATAGTCCACAGTATCCAGAGGAGAAATGCTCCTTTTTAAAAGCTGTTCCCATAACCTCTGCTCACGCTTGTTTATAACCCACAGCTGGACTGGAACCAAACACTTAAAACGACAGAACTACTTCCTCTTCTCAAATGTACCCACTCTGACTCGCTGAAAAAGAGACTGACTGGATGTTATGTTCCACACCGAATGTAGATCTATATCTACTATAACCTGAAAGTATTTCTGAGGCTGGAACATATCTCCACCAAGACTAACTTCCATCCTCAGGCCCTATCTGGTGACTGATTTATACCAGGAGGCATGTGCTGTGGCCAGGCCACACAGTAACAGTGAGGTCATCGTGATGTCGAGTGAACGTCTTCATGAACCCATGAATCACCCTGAGCTGCGTTAAAGCCTGAACAGCTGGGAGTGAATGGTAGAACAAAAACAGCATGCTCTTGCGGTCACATTTTGAGCACAATTACAATTACATTTGGTCGTTTTCATGCTGTTGTGTGAGTCTTACTGTGCTCTGGACTCTGAAGTCTGACAGAGACGCCATCAGTTTGTCCAGTTCCAGTGTGGCGGATGTTGCCGAGGGCTTCACAGAGCTGGAATACAAAATACAATACTTGTTTTAACAAAGCCACAAAACGATTTCGGGGAGCAGGACAACTTTTTTAAAAGAATATTTATTATTTATTATTATATTCATTTTTAATTTTAATTTTTTATCAAATTTTTTATTTAATTTTAATTTTAATTACTTTATTTATTTATTTTGACAAAATTTATGACATTACACAATACAAAAAGGCACAAACTAAGAAAACTAAAATGTTAGTGGTTGCACAGTTTAATTTGATTTAAAATTTCTTTTTAAATCAATTTGTTGATCCTCTGTTCAATTGTGCAGCTCTTCTGCTTGTGGAAACTCTACAGTAAGTACTTTGTATGCAATATAATTTCAGAGAATTCCCCCAATTCTTTAGATTTGAGTAAATTAATTATATTTGGTACCTGGAGGAGGAGGTCGTGGCTTTATCCTTGATCTTGTCCCTCTCATCTTTCTTAGAAGAAGGGAACTGGGCCAGGATTTCATCTGAAGACAAAAACAAGGTCACATATATAAAAAGACTGACATTAGAGTTAAACACAGGAATATAAAAACTAGGTCTGCCCCCTAATGGTCGATCAAATATTAGTCGACCAGAAAAGTCAATAGTCGGAAAGATTTCAATTTCTTAAAATTAAAAGGAGAGACACAGGAAGTGACCACGCTCAGCAGTCAGACAGGAGTCACGTTAATTTCCAGGGCTGGTACCTGCGGTTATTCCACAGGCTAGTTAATAACATGTCGGGCAGGAAATCCAAAGTGTGGGATCATTTTGAGAAGGTGAAGGACGAACCCAAGGTGATATGTAAACTCATCTTCATTGGTCGACTACAAACATGACGTATCATCTGAAACATGGAAGTAGCTACATGCCCATTAGCCACTTAGCACAATCATTACTGCTTTGCCGACAGCGTCATTAACAGGCGGCTCGCTCAGTGTGTGACGTGCACTTGTAGATAAAATATAGGCCTATATTAATGAAGGTTCATTGTATTTCTCTGTAGTGCTACTGATACTATTTTTTCTCACACCTTCAACTCAAACCATTGTGTTGCCCGCCCAAAATATATAATTTGATCATTAAATTAATATCGTAAACATGTGGGCAACTAGTCGACTAATAGCTCTAAATGACGACTATTAGTAGACTAGGAAAATTCTTAGTCGTGGGCAGCCCTAATAAAACACACAAACACTGACCTGTGATGTTGAACTGGGTGGCGTTCAGCTCCTGTAACAGATGGTCCAGCTCACTCAGACCTCCTCCCAGCAGCGAGGAGGAGGAGAAGGCTGGAGGAGGATCTGCCGTGCGGGGAGAGCGCGGTTTACACACTGTGCTGTAAGACAGGCGAGACAGGCAGATTTTGAAACATCCTTCATCATGGTCACTTTGTCATGACTCAGAGGTGACTCTGAAGTTTGGTCCATTCGCAAATGAGTCATGTCGCAGCTCAATACTCTCATCTGTCTGTAGCGGTGGTTTCAGATCCAAACATACTCATTGTCGTAAATACACAAAATGACAAATGTGGAAAAAAACTATTTTTTCTAAACTGTGGTTCCTAATTAGATTTACGTAGATTTTTCCCCATGCAAACACAATGAGAGACTTGAGTGAGTCATTTTCTCTCTGATGTAAAATCTGAAGAACCACCTTCCATTACAACCTACAGAGATGTGCAGCCTGATAATTAGACTGTATGGCCACTTTGTTACACTTATACACACACACACACACAAACAAACACACACACACACACACACACACACACACACACAATATTAGGGCTGGGCGATATGGAGAAACTCATGATATTTTTGACTAAATACCTCCCTATCGACATTGTACCAATATTGTAGGGTTGACTATTAGTGCTTTCACAAAATATTTACACAGTGAGATTTCTGCTAAAGGACCATCAGTAATGGTGTGTTCACACTGATTGCAAAGCGAGCCTTTCACGTAGTGCAAATACATACAAGGCCCATGCAAAAACGCACAAGGTGACGCAAATGACGTGATGTGACTGAACGTCAGTACCGTACAGAAACAGAACAAAAAACAAGCAGGCTTGGAGGTTAGTGAGCGAACCCATTGGACTACATGCTAAATCCTGATAATATGTATTTGTCACTTGTGTAAGCTGTTTTGTTAAACTCCTTTTTAGCAAAATGCTCAGAGTAATTTAAGTAAACGTAAGGAGTGAAGCCACAATACACTGCCAGGACAGTATGGAAATAATAAAGAGTGTTGCCATCTTGGTTCACACTAGTTCAGCACACAAAGCCTCCATTTTTACCACGTTCACATCACTTGATTCCAGCTATGGATGGATTAATGAATGAGCCTGCAAGGCACAGGCCCAGGGGCCCAAAGTGTCAGGGGGCCCCCCTGGCTTTCACATGCAAAATGTAACTCAAATTAAGACGTACTGACCAGGATTCTCAAAATGACCACAAAGAGATGCAAGGTAAACAGCAAAGAGACAAAATAACTACAAAAATGGGCAAAAAGAGTCTCACAGACACTCAAAATGAATACAAAGTAACACAAAATGACCTAAAACAGACACAAAACAGCCACATAGAGACAAACAAACACAAAAAGATGCATTATGACTACAAAGATACGCAGCAACAATGACAAAAAAGATGCAAAACCAACTAGGGCTGCAGATTAGTCGACTAATCGATGACTAATCGACTATTAAAATAATCAGTGACTATTTTAGTAGTCAACTAATCAGTTTGAGTCATTTTTCATACTATAAAAGTACCCCAAAATACTCTTATTGCAGCTTCTTATGTTCAAATATTGGCAGCTTTACACACTCTCCCACGACGGTGAACTAAAACCTGGCATGAGTACGAAACAAGACATTAGATGACATAATTTTGGGGTTTGGGAGAGACAGATCGACATTTTTCAACATTTTGACAAATTTTTCAAAAAAATGATTAGTCGATTAATCGAAGAAATAATCGACAGATTAATCGACAATGAAAATAATCGTTAGTTGCAGCCCTAAAACCAACACAAAGTCTGTGTCTTGCTCTTGTGTAGGAGAGGTGGTGGGGCCTTTTGCATATCTGGGCCCAGGAGCCCATTGTCTCTTGATCCACCCATGATTCCAGGTATCGGTTGCACTTAACTACAAACCATGTAAGCATTTAGTTGCCTTCCTCAGTTAGTTAGCACAACTGTGGCACAGCTGTTAAAGGCGAATATTCACTGGGTGCTGAATACTCCAGCAGCCATATTCATGCAAGTGACGTCAAGCGAAAACTTGCTTTGCATTTGGTGTGAAGACAATGTGTAAATCAAGACTGAGTGGGTAAAAGCAAATAATAGACCAGCTAGAAAATCTGGAAAGTTCAGAAAATTACATCACCTTTCTGTAATGCAGCCTTTAAAACCAGTAAAAGACAACACTTATATTATGATATCCAAAATCTAAGATGATATCTATTGATATATTGTCCAGCCCTACAAATATATTGTGAATGAAGGACTGTAACTAGTGTAAGCAATGTATTCTATGCAGATGATGCATTACTCTATTTATTCAGTCAAAGATTATACAAATAATATAAAAAGTGTGGACTTGAATACATCATGTGAAAAAGATCAAACATCATTAAGGGAATTACCTGTATAATTTGTCTGGGTTGGAGTTCTGAGAAGATTTCATGGCAGCAGAAACCGTCTGAGAGACGAAACGGATCAAGCTTTTCAGTAAATATGTTACAAAAGCAGCATGAACTCACAGATAATATATGTAACCAAAGTTCAGAGTGTTTAGATAAGATTATAATGATCTGAATCAGAGTGCTATCAGAATCTGAAGTGAAAAAATTGGTATGACTGTACCCCTGGGAGCTTGTTGTCTACCTGCTGTGGGGTGTAGGCAGGCGGCGGTGGCCTGGTTTGGGCGGGCTCCTGGGTTGCAGGGTCAGCATTTTTCGGAGGGTCAGAGGTGAGCAGGACAGGACACCGAGCTAAAGGAGAGCCGGTGTTCTCGAGATCAGCAAGGAGGGCATCTGGAGGGGAGGGAGGGACAAGAAACTGATATAACAGCATGAATTTGTACAGTCCAATTAAGTTTTTATCAACTTTTCTGATACAAAGACATTTATGTTCCCCATAATGTAGACTTGCAGTCTTTATAAATGTCCCTGATGGAGTTATCAGTTTGTTTATGAAGCATCAAGTGGAAATAAAAGGAGATACAAGTTAATAAGTGGATTTAAAAACCATGCAATGCAGATAAAGACGAAAACACTACATGTTAGACATAAAAAAGTTATAACACTGACGCACTGGCAGACACAATGAAACACATGCAAACACATGCACAGGCAGTTACGTACCAAACACAACAATACGAGGACTGAGCGGGTAGTTAGGTGGCTCAGGCACTCCTAAGGAGAGACAGACAGCCCGTGTGACCAATAAAACAGCGGCAGCATATCAGCCCACACATCAGACAGCGTCCTCAGACACTGATCAGTCAGAGGACAGGACAGTCAGACTTTTACGCAACCCAGAGATAATCCATCGACACAGTGAAGTTATTAGAGTGCACAAACTTCTCTGCATTCGTATCTGAAACATGCCGACATGGAAAGGAAGCAGAGAGGAGGAAGAGTGTTTGGCGACTGATATCTAAATCCACTCCACCCCCGCCTCACTCACTCACTCACTTCAAGTGGAGGCTGTCCAGAGACTAAACTTGCTCAAGGGTTAGCCGCTGCATGACATCATTAAGTGCTGACAAGTCTGTGTACGTGCAACTAAAAGCCAAAGCTGGAGTTTGGAAAAAGCTGAACATGAGTAGTTACACTCTAAGTTGTAGAGGAGATGCTGCAGTTTTGGCTAACTGTCATTGTTTTACAGGGTTAACACCGACTTAACCACTCACACTGCTGGTACAATATCACCACACTATTAAAGGGGCAATTCAGTGGTTTAGTTTTGCACTTTCTAAAAGTTGTGGGACTTCCGAGAGACTCATTAATTGAAGAAAAATCCTGGATTTTGGTCCCTAGAAACACTGGATCCTACAGTTCCCATGATGCAACTCAACAGGATCTGTCTATCTTGCTCATATAACCTACATCATGCAAACTTTATGCCTCCAATTTGAGTTTTGTAATAAATTTGTAGGCGGGGGGTCTGGGGCCTGTTCCCCTGGGATGATTTTTTTTGCCCAATTTAAAACATTTATATACACTATTTTTCAAGTCATTTGAGTAAATAGAATACATAAAAATATGTACATCACTTGGGAAAAACATGATAGTTACAGAGGAAAAAATCCTACATCCTATTTTGTATCTAACTGTCTTCCTCATTCTGAAACCACAACACAACAAATGTTACGGAGGACTAATCTTTACTCCCGTCACTTAAAAAGAGGCAACATTTTTCAAATGTTACTATTCCAAAGTTGCATAATATAGGTAGGAAAGGAATCAGGGTTGTGCACATTCACTCTTCACAAGAGCGAGGTCAGAGTTCAGTTCTCACTGATTAAAATGAACTAGTTCACATTCATAGTTCACAATTTGAATTTTGAACTGGTTTATCTTCATGTGTTCTGTTTATTTAGATTTTTTTTAAATGTGATCATCATTCACTTGCAGATAATTCCCAAGACTGGGCTGATGCTTCAACTTCACGTGTGTGTTTCAAATTCGTTGCCGATTTTGCTGACGGTCTTACAGCGGGTAAAATGTGCATGTGAGATTTTTTCCATTGGAATCTGTAACTTACTGATTTGTTCATAAAAATATTATGAACTAGGGTTGCAACACTACGAGATTTTGGTATGATAACCATTTCAGAAAATATTGCGGTTTCACGGTAGTGAAGAATTTATATCATTATCAGTCAGTGACCATTGAAGGAATTAAAACAGAGGGGTGACTGTTGGTTAAACACATGTTTTACTGCTATAATTGAAACCTGAAACTATTTTGTTGATGGAAAAAAGTATGAAGTATGTCATCGCTGCAATCCTATTATGAACTGGTGTCTTTGGTGTTGGTGTGCTGTAAAACGGTCATGTTCAGCTTCATAAGTTGCAAACTGTTGCGTTCAGTTCACAGTTCACCAAAAATACAACCACATTCAATGAACACGCTCTTTTAGCACATTCATGCACTGGTAGGAATTTGGTGTAAACAGCATTACTAATCTTAAAACCTATTTTTGTTATACTTTGCTGGAGTAGAGTTCAGAGAAATAATGTTCAGCTGACAAATCTGCTACAGTTGAACCCATCCCATAATAATCTGGGTGTAGTAATTGCAAATCAAGGATCTCAAACAGTGCCAAGCAAATGTGTTCTCCAATAATCTGAAATGATCATTAAAGCCAACAGAGGAACATTTACTCCATTATATTAGATTTCTTTGGGAAGTAACACAGACTTGGCGCTGGGGATGTCCCCATCAAGTTTTCTAGTGCACACTTCAAGTACATTGAAGTTATTAAAATCAAATGTATATGCTTGACAACTGAATAGCTCTGCATTGCATTAAGAAAAAAATCCCTGCATCCAAGCTGTTGCTGTCTCAAGGGTATGTCTCTGTCCCTTTAAGACAGTGGTTCCCAAGTGGTCCAGCCACGGGGTCCATTTTTCCCCTGGGTCATTAGTTCAAGGTCTACAAAGTTTAATAAATCTGGCATCATACTTGCGTTTGGCCATGTCGTTGAGCTAGTTTGCTGTCTCTGTCAAGTAGCTGTCCATTAGTCACTCACTGTACAGCAGGAAACTGCACTTCAAAATAAAAGCTCTGTGCCAGAAATGTAACCTACTTAAAAACAAATTCTGTTTTAATACGGTCTTCACGTTTGCAATCTCTTGCGGTCCATTCAGAGTGGATCTGCAACCCACTTTTGGACCGAGGCCCACCCAATGGGAACCACGCTTTAAGCGACTATTGTGGTTGTTTCTTCAATGCAGCCTTTGCATTAGTTTTCTGAATTAACTATGTTCCGCGGAGTATTTACTTTCATCGTCTGTACATGTTTTGCACGTATTAGGCTACACTATTGAATTACTCTTCCTGGCTTTTCACTCGAGGAGCTTTTGTCTCACTTTGCATTGGCATGGTGAGTGAGGATGTTGTCAGTTCTGCACTGCTGTCTTTCTCTCCTACGCCTGCGGTGAAACACCATGCTCCATAAACGCAAGATACTCTCACACTGAGTTGAAATGAAACTCATATTTTTGGTAAAAACATAAACAGCCTCATACAGCATTTTGCTGCTGTTTATGGCGTGTGGTGTTTCCCTACGGGCGGGGCTCAGCTCACACACATACGGGAGCTCTGCAGAGTGGAGGAGAGAAAGACAACAGGAGAGCTGACAATGGCTGCACTCTATGTGTCTCCGAATGAAAGCTTCACAAGTTAAGACACCTGTGTGACAGCTGACGTAAAACAAAGGATCGGATCCTCTATATAGCTCAATAAAGCTGATCCCTAACAGTCAAAAAATGCCTTGATTGGCCCTGATACCTATCGGATTGAGACAACCCTTCTTGTAGCTTTTGAGAAAACATTCAGGGCTGAAGCACCAGAAGCCACCCGATATCCATGAATCCATTTACATTAATTATATTGAATGACGGCCTTAGGCGTCCATATTTGATTGATTCCCAGGTTTTCCAGTTGTGATAATGACTTTGACGTCGACAGAGATGCTATTTAAAATTCGTGAACTTGTCATTACAGTAACTCTGAAGACATGATGCAACTGTGTTAATGGTCTGGATACTCCTCATGACTAATAAACTGACCCTTATAGTGGAGTTCCCCTTCAATTACACAACAGTGGATACTGTTAACGTATTTTTTCACACAAGACGAAGTTATTTTGGAATTGTTGAAGTTAAAGTTTGGTCTCTCACTTCCATTTAGAGTGGCAGACGCTGGATAGTTTGACCATTAATCCATCCCTTTTTCTTATTCTGACCTCTCTCCTTGCTTGTCAATGAGTATTGACGTACACTCCGAACTGCATGTCGTAGCGTTTACACTAACTTGCGTCCTGTGCAATCAGCTTATCATAGACAGCAGTTTATTAGTTACCAATTTACAATAGAAAATAAACATCCTGGCCTCTGGGGCACAACTACCTCTGGTTTGGGAGTCTAGAAGAGAAGAGAATCCAGTCACCTGAACAGACAGGACAGTCAGTCCTTGTGTGGAGCACATGGTTATAGTTAGAGCTTTTTAATAAGGTGCTGTGTCTTGTTAAAAAGCTTTAACTATAACCGTGGGCTGAAGACCTCATCACTCCACCAGTCAGCTTTGCTTTGTTTTGGTAACGGCGGATGATATCATAGACGTTGTGGATGATGTTTCCAACGTCAAGAACGAAATCTCCAAACCTCAGTTTCTTGTGGCCTTTGTACACTGATATCACGAGTGTTTGATGAATGCTCGAGCCAATCTTTGAGCCTGTTTTTAACATCTGTGGTGATCAGTTATGAGACAGGATCAACCCAAACATAACCCTGCATTAGTTCATCCCTGCGGTCACCTCGGCCGCGGATGATTCACACTTCTGGTACGGCCATGTGGTGAGAAACTTCTGCGTACACTACTTGCCCTCTCCTCCCCGCTGTGTGTGTCTCTTACTCACACACACAAACACACACACACACACACACACACACACACACGCACTCTAACAGACTGAACTGCTCATATAAGGAGCTGAACTTCTCTCAATGGGAATTATGACCATATTTAGAGCTGCCTGTCGACTTGTTTGTCTTGGCAGAAAAGCCTCTCTAACAAGTGGTCTCTCTCTAACCGAAAAGCCTCGCCAGATCCGATACATAAACTTACAACACTATCAGACAACGGCACAGTGTCCCAAACATGGCCACCGCCTGACTAACGCTCACCCAGTTACTCCGTCCGTGTGCAATCCAATCCAGATGTGCCCAGATGTGCTTGGCTACATCCAGCCATTCCTTCCAGTATTGCTTGTAAAGCATAAATCCCCCTAATTCTTAAGTGGACTTCAGGAACAAACAAAAAAAAGGTTCCTGGGAGAGCAAATGGGCAGCTGAGGCAAACGGGCCTTTCTATTTTCATTGAACTCTGTGGCTTTTTGGGAATAGCAGCGTGGCCATGGGCTATTTCAGGGGCCTTTTTTTCTCAAGCTTCTCATAATGTTACTGTGAGAAAAGCGAAGAAATCCTCCTTCAACATCACACGCTGCTGTCTCACACTCAGTGGAGCATTATGTGTCTTCTCTCCATCCCTGCCTTGTTAATATGAGCGGATGGGAGAGCCCGCAGTGGACCCCTTTTTAATCTAATTTACCAAGAATTTATTGAATTTGCAGGGGGATGCACGGAGCACTAAATGGCGGTCAGGCAGCACAAAGTAATGCAGTTCTTGTGGTACCTGTGTGAGTGTGTGTGTGTGCTTGGAAAGGTAAACACAATTCTGCAAAAACATTTTTAAAATCTCAGGATGGGAGCAGGCTGAGGAGATAATTACTGTCAACAGGATGAGAGGCATCATAAGATACGGGAAAACCTTTGTATACACTGTTTCTGACATGGAAGTTGTGTGATAGTTACATATAAGGATGTTCTCTGCCTTAAAATGTTTGAGAGTAAATAAAATTCCCATTTGATTCCAGCCCCACACACGTCCCTGTGGACAGAAAATGAAAGGCTACTCCACTATGACTGCCAGAATGAGCAGACCTTATTTCCTCTGTTTGGGCAAACCACCCCTTCCCAAAGATCCCCTCAAGATATCCCAACATGCAGCAGAAGAAGAACAGTAATACTTACCCAAATCGTCCATGATCTGATTTCAGCCGAGTGTTTTCCTGTGTGAGTGGCACAGTAGGGACGCGGACAGCATTAATAAGAAGTGATGGACGCGTCCCAAAGCCCGCAAGATAGACTATTGTCTGCGTCGCTCCTGAATAACTTCTTAGACACCGTTATCCGCCAAGAGAGGAGGAAGAGGAGGAGGAGGAAGAGGAGGGAGGGAAGGAGGGAGGGAGAGAGGGAGGGCGTCCCGTTTCTTTTTTCCTACACGACTCTCTTCCTGTGTAATGCCTACCAGGACCTCAGACTGGAGGAAGGCGTAGCTAGTTAAATAAATGCGGTTACAAACCCCGCATTCCCCGGACACGCGACGTCATCGTGGACATTCCTAGTCCATATTTGGGAGAGAACATTAAGGACAAACTGCAGCTGGACCTGCTGCTGCAGACACGGCGTGAGGCTGCCCGTGACAGATAATACTGGACAATGCATTTAACTGGTGTGTCATTCATAGTAAAGACAAGCCGGGCATGAACACTGAAGGGGCGGCGCCGATTTTTGAAAAGCAGCTTGTAAAAATAACATTTGGATATCATCATGGTGCCTTTACTACTTTTTTTTATTTAAAAAAAAAAATATATATCCCTATCTGATACCGGCATACAGGGCCCTAAACAGGATCTGTCCAAACGAAGGAAATTATCCAATCATTTAAATAAATAAATAAAATAAAAATAATGAATAATAATAAAAAAAAATTTTGTATTATACATTTCTATTGAAAATAATTCAAATTAAAAAATAAGCAGATTTAATCATTTCACTACATGACTGTCCAATCATTTATTTTGTGAAAGGTTTCTACACTCCATGGCAGGATTAAATACATACATTTTGTCTATATTATATTAAATAAATAAATGCGTCTATATTATATTAAATGATTACATTTTGTCTATATTATATTAAATAAATAAATGTGTCTACATTATATTAAATGATTACATTTTGTATATATTATATTAAATAAATAAATGTGTCTACATTATATTAAATGATTACATTTTGTCTATATTATATTAAATAAATTTTTCTATATTATATTAAATAAAATTTTCTATATTATATTAAATAAATTTGTCTGATTATATTTTTGTCTAAATTATATTAAATGATTACATTTTGTCTATATTATATTACATAAATAAAACTGTCCACATCATATTAGATCATCACAGTGTCTAAATTCTATTGAATAAATTTGTCTATATTATATTAAATACATTTTGTCTATATCATATTAAATAAATTTGTCTACATTATATTAAAAAAATAAAAATGTCTATATCATATTAAATAAATTTGTCTATATTATATTAAATATTTAAATGTGTCTACATTATATTAATCACATTTTGTCTATATATATATATGTATATATATACAAATCTTATGTGTGAGATTAAGACTTTTTTGCTCGTGTGATTTTTGATTTTTTTTTTTTTTAATTCGACAGGTTAAATCCAGGGTGAGGGGAGAGAGAGGGGTATGACATGCAGCAAAGGGCCACTGGTTGGAATCGAACCCTCGACCGCTGCAGCAAGAACAGAGCCTTTGTACATGGGGCATCAGCTCAGCTAGGTGACCTAGTGGGCGCCCCCTTGCATGTTTTTTTTTTTTTTTTTCCTTTTTACATTTTTACATATGTTTAAAGGTCCAGTGTGCAGGATTTAGGGGCATCTGTTAGCAGAAATAAAATATATTATTCAAACTATTTTTTTCATTAGTGTATCATCTTCTGAATCTAAGAATTGTTGTGTTTTTGCTACCTTAATATGAGCCATTTATCTCTACATATGGAGCAGGTCCTCTTCCACAGACTCCACCATGTTGTCTCTAGATGCCACTCAATCCTACACACTGGACCTTAAAGGAGTATTGTCGGAGGATGCTGAAGCTTATTTTCATCACCTGCTGCTTCTCTGTAATTGTTGCACATATGATAAGACCAGAGAACCTGAGTAGCTGGTCACTATAATTGCCCCCCTCAACTTTTGCTTAATGCAGTTTTACACATCAATACTGACCCTTACAGTTTAGTTGCTTCATGAGGACATGTCTTTATGGTCTGTATTAATAGGAGAAACAACGACACTGAATAAAAAGCAATGAACATGTGAGGATGTGAGCATTTCTTTAAAAATATCTCTGTTTGGGGCCCTTAAGTCCTCTTTAGTTACCATCAGCTACAGCACACACACTGCAACACAGATGGCAGCCTCATTAATGTATTTTGCACAGAGACCCAGAAACCCACCTGCGCTTACATACCTTATTATTCCCTAGGTTTTGTGTATGTCAGCTAGATTTGAGGTAATTTGATGAAGCATACCTTCAGTCCGGAAAACGCACCTTTTGACACACCACATTACAAAATAAGGCAGGACTGAGTTCATGTTTTATAGATGTGGTGGTGCAGATTCCCCAACAAATTTGCAAGCAGTGCAATTCCCCAAAAGCAACAGGGAACCAGGAACTTTTGGAGGCCTTAAAGGTCTGGGGAGAGTGAGGAAAACCATTGATTTGTTGTATATATTATTCATCAAACCCTTGACTTTCCTTTGCGTTAAGATAGCTTAGGACACAAAATCCATATAATACGGTATTTGCCTTTATAAAAACCCAACGTGTGAATTATAAAATAAAAACTGCACTTAAGGGGCTCAAATTCCCCGCCAAAAATACTTGTCGAACTTTTTCACTTAAGACTTTCTGGCTTGTCACAGTAGGAAAATCACAGGTGTAAATAATGACATTAACAATGGCTGAATTCTATTTAGCAGCTTTAGTTTCAGCAGGGCGTGGTGTTGTTTCTACAAAAATGCAGCATCTCCAGTTTTAAATTGCACTGCGGTGGCATATGCACTTTATTTTGACCTTTATATAGCACCTTATTTATCAGATTTTAGCCTTATCCTAATTTAATGTGTGGGTATGTGAGTATGTGTTGACTGAATGGAACAGTTTTTCTTTTATGAGACAGAAAATTTTGTTATATGTGAACATGCAATGACAATAAAGGCATTCATTCATTTCTTTGGGATACACATATTAAACGGGGGTTTGGAGATCATCCGCAAGAAAATTCAGAGCATCATAAATCTGCATTTTGGTGCCTTTTTTTGCATTAATTTATTGTGTGAATGCCAAAATAGAAGTCCTCTGCTACTTTCATGTTTTAATTGGAGGTGATAAATGAACATTAATAATATTGTGGGGATATATTCCCTGCATTCTGCTGGAAATCTACACCTATGAGTTTCAGGGTCCTGTGCATGCTGACTCACTGTCAGCTCTTACTTGGACACCTGAATAGAACAGAGCCATCATTATTAGTTACACGTGTTTTCCCTACTACGCCAAGTCTGCCCAACGTCTTCAACACAGCCCTTAAATTCTGTTATCTTCATTAAATGTTGACACAAACCTGTATCTAAAATAAAAATGAGCCAGCAGTGTAAAAAACAAAACAGGAAAAACTTTTAATTAAGCAAGCTCACAGTTACAGGCTATGTTTATGTGATAAGGGGAAGGTGCCACATTGATGGTTTGGTGACATGAGGTGATGTATGCGTTTTTTGAAACTTAAGTTTGTAACACCAGCAAACTCTCCTCCTGTGTATACTGTATGCCACAGACAGAATGTCTTTAGACCAAAAATAATCCCTCTGTTGTCCAAGAGGTACCTGCCTTTGGTCTCAGTGCGTGAAACATACAACAAAGAACTGACAAGTAAAACATACTGAAAAAACAAAATGACGACAAAAAACCTACACATAATTATTATAAAGACTTTGTTTTCCTGGTATGAAATCAAATCAGAAATGTACAACAGAACTGGGAGAATCAGACCAAGGAAACTTATCGGTTGAAGGTTTTATCTGTTTCTGTGAAAAGAAGCCTTTCGTTTTGAATTTTCTGTTCATGCAGTTTCCCGATTCAGACGCCGGACTCCTCTCCTACGCACGTTACTTCTAGAACACTGTGACACACAACTATGCCTTCACCTTCTCCAAAATATTAATGATAATAATTATAATAACTCACACGCACACACACACGCACACACACAATCATACTTTCCGAACCAACTTCTTCGCTCAAAAAGTTTGAGCCGGTTGGTGCTTAAGAGCGAAGTCAAGGAGCAGAACCGCATGTGATGTGGAAATCAAAGGGAGTTAAAAGAACATGATTTGTGAAGCAAATTGTGTGTGTGTGGGGGGGGGGGGGGGGGGGGAGATGCTGGGATGATAGCATGAAGGTAACATGGATAGGCTTGGTTACCTATAATGTCCCCATCCATCAACTGAAATTATATTACATATCCTCCACCCCGCTACTTCTCCACTGCAGTTAATCCACACACACCCACTTCCATCCTTCCCTCCACTGCTCGCTTCCTCTCTCTCCCTGGTATCACTGCACCGCCTGCTCGTTGGCAGTGCTACCGGAGTCCTGAGGCTTCATCACATCAGGGAGTTCTGGGGGGCTGGAGAAGGCCTCGATGTGCAGCTGTTCAAACATCTCATCTGAGGGGCGGAAGAGACAAGGAAACATTAGCTGCATCGCGACAGCACGGTTGCATGTGGCTACATCAGTCACAGAGCTCTAACTTCATTTATTTCACCACCGTGCCAAACCATCCTAAAATACAATTTACACTGTCCAGGAGTAAATGCTGGCCGTCCAAAATATTACAGGGTGTTAAAGCATTGCAGGTCAGCATAAATTCATAGTATATTTAGTATAGTTTACAGTAATTTGAAGTAAAAAGTATAAAGTAAAAAGACAGTATCAGTTTCAGTGGTAGGTTTAAAGGTTTGTAACGTTAGAAATTATGTTTACGCACCAGAGCTTGACTCATGTTGACAAAAAGGAATAAAAAGATGGATAAAATTAAATTAGATAAAATGTTTGTGGCAATTAATACATCATAAGTTCAAATGTAAGCCTATTTACTGACTTTTAAGGCCTAATATTTATAAAACTGAACTGAAAACATTCAAGATTTTTTAAGGACCTGCAGACACCCTGTATTAAAATGGCTGTTTTTCTACAATAAAATTATTTTCATAATTAAAGTGATGCTTAGCACAGAACCCCATGGAAACAGAGTGCTCCAGGAAGTCCTGACACCTGGAAATGAGTTGGTATTTTTGCACTTTTGGGGCCAGAACGATCCAGATTTGGAAATCTGACGTTTTGCTATCCAGGATCTGCTAATTTCATCTTACTTTTGTGCCAGTTTTTCAAAGCAACATTGGAATGGATCACCCTGATTAAGATACAAACATTTAAAGATTACCACATCTGGATTATCAGGGCTCTAAATGGAACTACATATCACAATGTTGGCTACTGGCTGTGTAAAGAACAGGTAGAATAGCCAGTGTTGGGTCACGTTAAGTGTTTTATTTGAAGAGATAAAAAACAGCATGGGGACGCAACTGTGAGAAACTACTTTAATATAAAGTAATAAATGAAAGTTAAAATTGAAGTAATTACATAAAACGTGTGTTTTCAAAATGCACCTTTTTAATGTATTTTTGGTTTTTGTCTTGTCCTGTCTTGTCAGCATTAATGTGCACAGGTTAGGCTGCTCGTGACACTTGAAAGCACAAACTCCCACTACTGCTTCAGAACGCCATGGTAACTGCCTGACTGTTGTGACAGGTTTCAGCCTTTAGTCACTGTCACAGTTTATCTTCTCTCTGTGTGCACGTCATGTGTGTGCCACTTTTATGTATGCTTTCGCAATTCTAGATTGACAGCTTCATTAGAGACTGTTGTCATGTCTTTTTTTTTTTTTTATCTTCTGTGTTGCGACTTTCCCAAAATGTATTTTTTAACATTCATGATCATTTTTTTCCCCCTCGCTAGGATAGTGGGACACTCTTTAGTTAGCGCCCTGAGTCCTGTCACAAAGTTGCTGTGATGAACATTGACTGTGGTGCACTGTTCGGGGTGGATATTCCAAAGCTTCAAAGTAGTAACTTCTCTGGTTAATGTGTGTCTAAAAGGTGCAAAAGGAACTTAATCTTGGGAGCATTTTTTGACTGGTGGCTCAGATGTGATCTTTGGTATATCCGGAATGAAATCTGATTGATTTTTATCACATGTTGACAGCATAAAATCCCCACTAGATACAATTCTTGTGAGTCATATTAAACTACATTCAAAGATAGCTTAAAATTTTTAAATTTAAAATGGGATATATTCACCTTCATTGTCACATACACTGTCTTGTGAATTGTAAACTCGTGGACCATGTAAAGACAAATTACAGTGCAGCCATGGTTTGCTGCAATGCTCAAAAGCCATCAAATGTCAATTTATGTATAGTGGGGAAAAAACCTAATTTAACTAACAACCACTATCTTGATGTCTAATATATCACTGAAACACTCTACTAAAAGGTTACACAGCCAAAGCCGAACTCAGTCATGTTCACTGGATACAATTAAAGAGCATTTTGCTAAATGAAGGCAAAACACTGAAGTACACAAGGTAGGCTGAGGGGTTATCACACAGAGTAAGGTTACATTTCAGAAGAAAATGCCTTCCAGTTGGCATTGAACATCCCAGATTGATATTCAACAGCACGAGAGCATGGATAAGTAGTTGTTAATCACAGTTATCTACTGACATACATGGTGCCACGGCAACCAATTATACATCTTGAGGGCCTAATTGAGATTGATGTAAATTTGCTGGCATAAATCTAAATGACTGTCATGAATTAACGAAATTCACGAAAATTAACTACTGATACTCAATTAAATTAAATACGTAAGTCCAAAGTAAGACTTCTTGAGTATTTTCCCCACCCTTAAAAAGCAGAGTTGAGTTGATCAGGCTGCCTAGAAAAATCACCCTAGTATGAGGAAAAAAAAACATCCCTCATCCTTAGAGGCACACAGATAACATAAACTGCACATACCATTTATGCGGAAGGCCAGACCAACTGTAGCTGGGGCTTGAGGTCTGGCAGTCTGGTTGGTGAATCCAGAGTCACCAAGAGTTTTGCTGTCCTCTAGCAACTGGTCATCCTGTTGGACAAAAGATCAAAGAGTCACAGGACCTCCTAGTGGCCTAAATAAATGAATTTGCTTCAGTGAACACAAAGACAGCATGTGAGGCATTTCCAAAGACTATTTTAGCTACCCTCGGGAAAGATAAGTTACATGTCGCCACCATCAATTAGACATAATTGTGTTGTTGTCAGTTATGTAACTAGACATGACTAGGTGCCACTGGCAAACACGGCTGTAAACTCACTTTGTACAGCCTCTGGTCTTCGGGTGGTCTCTTAAGAATCCCTTCAACAATACGCTTCAGCTCATACACAGTGGTAGACTCCTTGGCATCTGTGAAGATTGTGGTCTTGTGACGCCGGATCATTAAGAACACGTCCTGAGGGAAAGTGGACCAAGAATTATAAGTTAAAAATATACATTTAAGACAACTTGAGTTATGGTTTTATCCTGAGGATGAGGGCTTGAAGTTGTTTTAAAAATTCTATTCTGAATTTAAAATGGGATCAAACAGGAGGGCTGACTCTGCGTTTCCTCTTTAACACTTTGTGACAAATCATGTCAGTAGGCCGTGTCGCTTTTAAGTGTCCATCTGTCAACCGTTTAAAACACTTTACTGACCTGTATGTAGGCTAAACGTGTACTGCTGGAGAAACCTTTAAATTATATTAAGGTCTTTAACTGGTTGTTTAGTAACTATGTAGGGCAAATGTTTATATGGATACAGACTAATTAACGCTACTGACAATCCATTGACTCATAAGACACCAACAATAACTGAGCATTGTATTTAACGTTAACTTAGCTCTAAGCTAACGCAACTTTAGCCTTGAGGTGTTTCACAGTCAAGATAAGGCCTGACAGTTAAATTATTAGACACAGTAGGTCTGACAATGACGGTATACGTTCAGCTGATCTGACTCGTCTAACCGGGTTAGTTAGCTAACGTTAAATCACTTCCAAGCTAAACTAGGCTAATCGCGAGCTACACCTCTCGTTAAAGCTAACGCTAACGATGAGAAGGCGAAGCTAGCATAGCGAGCTTAGCATTAGCTGGCTAGCAAACACAAACTGAAAGAAACGTTTCAATAACCGTCAGTACCATTTCTCACTATAACGTTTGAACAAAGCCCTAAACGTCACTTCGGTATATGTGTCTAGGCCCCATTCTCACAAATACATCGATAATAATATTACAGTTACCATTTCAAGTGGTCAGCTAGCTCGCCAGTTGCGCCAGCCCTGTGTTGTGCAGCAATACCCCAGACTGCACCGCTTGCGGATATTGCGCAATTGAGATAAGCAGTCAGTATTCACGTAAGGCAGGTACGCTGCTCTGCGTATGGTTTTCAGAATTTGGCGCGAGGTGGTTTCATGCTTGAAGTGTGTACGGCGCAGTTTGGTTTGGATACAGACAGCACCTGAGCCCAGCTGTTATGAAGCCAGACCGTCGTTAAACCTGGATTATGGTCTGTGTTATTAATTATAACAATACGTAATCATATTTTAACGTTACCTAACGCTGAATTGTTACTGTTACTGTACGTTATTTGACAGTAAGTTAGCTAGCTTGCTAGGTTCTGTTGTTATGTTGTTGACTGGGTCCGCCCTTAGGTAATGTTAACGTTAGCTAGCTAAAAGTTGTTTTGTGGAGGTGACATGTCTCAATGACAGCAAATAATGAGTGATGCTAACGTTAGCCATAGCTAAGTTAGCAAATTAACTGCAATACATAAACATTTGAAGGCTGACGTTATAAAACTTGGAGTGTTTTCTCGGTTAACCGAGCCACGTCACATTTAGCAGGTCTGTTCCATCGTTACCTGTTAATGCTAATAGCTATCTACTGACCAGGAAGACCCTGTTCTGCAAGTAAGATGACCATCAAAGGATCAGTAGGACTGATACTGATGAAAGATAACTGGCCTGTCGAGCTGGATGCTCAGGATGTGTAGCTGAATGAGTATGACCCAGCTGGACAGATAAAAACAGCCTCCACCAAGTTTTGATTCATTTTACTTGCTAGAAACAGTTATTTTTAGTGTCTGGACAGATTATATTATGTAATGGCATATCAAATTTGATTGCGCATGTATCAGAGTTCAAAATAAATGGAAACATTTAAATATTAAATCTGTGGCAAATGAGTGTGACAGATTACTTTGCCATCATTTTAGATCAGTAGAAAAGAGGACATTAAATGTGCATGAGCAGTGCAAAAAAATGAAAGAATGAGTAGTTTGTAAAAGTTTTATTCTGAATGTTGCAGCTCACCATCTTCAAAGAAAAGAGCTGAAACGTCCCGACACAATGTCAGTGGCAGTTGAAACCACAGTGTCCAGGGTGCCTCTCCCTATTCCAACCCACTTTGCCCATGCAGAGCAATCCTTCTCCCTCAAAAAGCGCCGTCTCCCTTTCTCCTCGTCCTCTACGTCCGACTCATCCTACTCCTCCCCTGCCCTGCTGTCACATTCTCTGCCCCCGCTGCCACCATCCAAAGGATGTCCCCCTCTCAGTCGGATGTTCCCCCAGCATCCATCCCCCTGGACACCCCTGTCACATTCCCTTAGCAGGTCTCCCCCTCCGGATTCTGTATACGATCCCAGCAAACAGCAGTCCTACTTCAGTCAGTGCTTCACTAATTTGGGACTGCTGGGCAGAGGATCCTTCGGGGAGGTCTACAAAGTAAGCAAGACAAAAATGTGCATCTGTATAAAAGCAAATAATATATATACTGAATGTTTATTTACGTTAAGAATTTTGTAAATGCTGCATTTTAAAGGAATACTTCCGTCCCTTCATAACCATTTGTGCACCTATTACGTCTTGTTATGTTGAATTTGTGGAGAATACTTTTATTTCTTGCATGCCTCCACAGTGGGGGTCAGTAACAGTATTGACATAAAATCTTGGCTGTTTGAACATCTGTGCTGTGGTTGTGTAATGGGGAAGCTCACAATACAAATTTAGATTTCTCTGTAAGCCTAACTTTCCCACCAAGATTATCATTTGGAGTTCCCCGAATAGAAGTTAAGGCTTCAGCATTTTCTGTATTTTTCTAGGTGCAAAGCAACGTGGACCGCTGCCAGTATGCAGTTAAGCGCTCCGCTCACCGCTTCAGGGGCAACAGTGACAGGAACCGTAGCGTGAGGGAAGCCAGGAACCACGAGCGCCTCTGTCCTCACCCTCACATTCTGAATTTTGTGGCAGCCTGGGAGGAGTGTGGCCGACTGTACATCCAGACGGAGCTGTGTAGCACCAGCTTGCTGCTCCACGCTGAGAATCAGCCACCTGGGCCAGGTTTGTCCGAAAGAGACTATAAAATCCGTTCAGATGTTTAATCAGCTATGATATTTTGCTCCATATAATACATGTGTTTCTTGCTTGAGAAATTCCTCTGACATACTGACTCATTTGCAACATTTTAATCCAGATGAGGCTTCAGCGTGGGCCTACCTGTGCGACCTCCTCTCAGCGCTGCATCACTTGCACTCTCATGGTTTTGTGCATCTGGACCTCAAGCCAGCAAACGTCCTTATTACTGACTCTGGCCGCCTCAAGCTGGCGGACTTCGGGCTGCTGTTTGAGCTCAAACAGAAGAACACAGCATCTGTAGAGGGCAAAGTAAAAGATGACGTCCAGGAGGGGGATCCCAGATACATGGCACCTGAGCTGCTCCGTGGGGAGTACGGACCTGCTGCAGACGTTTTCAGGTATGAATACCATACATGAAAAATTAAATGATATTGGAAAATATTGATCTGATTTAGTGTCTAAATATTGTTGCGTCCTTTTTCATACAGTTTGGGTGTTTCTATTCTGGAGCTTGCCTGTAACATGGAGATTCCGAATGGTGGACAGTGCTGGCAGCAGCTCAGACAAGGCTGCCTCCCCTCAGAGTTTACCAGTGGTAAGATTGACTTTAGTTTAAGCCTTTGTATTTAGAGTACTCCAGGGATGACGTGTTTCAGTAGGCTGTCACTGAAGTTAGCATCTCCCTGGTTCCCTCAACAAAAAGCCAGTGGGATTATCTATTGGATTTTGAATTATAGCAGGAAATAAGATCTGCGGCAAACAAGAATATATGGAACTTACACATTTTGATCAACAAGATCATCTTGACAAGTCAACACTGATGTAGTTTATGTTGTAAGCTTGTGTTAGCTGCAGACCTTTTTTTGGGCATCTAACCAAAAAGCCATTCAACTAAAACCTTTGATGTTAAAACAAGAAGTATTAAACTTATTTCCAGGTTTTAGGACTTATTCTTGCACCACATCTATTGTCCTGTAATTTTTATTCACATGACTTATGTTTTCACTCTTTCCATGTGTATTTGCAGTCCTGTCAACTGAGCTTCAGACGGTCCTGCGCATGATGCTGGCCCCAGAACCATCTGACAGGCCGACGGTCTCTGAGCTTCTGTCTCTCCCCTCTGTTAGGAAGCACAGGTGGAAGAGGCGCATCTATCTAATGGTGGCCGAGACCGTGCTGACACTGGTCTCCCTCTGCCAGGTAACTTGTCATATAAACCCTGTAACAATTTGCTTTTTAACTTTTTATCAACCTTGAACAATATTTTTCTGCTCTTTTTCTCAGTCGTTGTTGTGCCTCGGGTGTAGACTCGTGTCCTCCCTTCACTTGCCCTTTCTTTCCCACTGGACGAAGCCGGTGCCCTGCACTCCTCCTAAAGGAAGCTGGGACAAGGATTTAACTCTGCCTCTCAGTGCCATGCACGCTGACTCAGGGAGCCCAGAGGATGATGCAGTGTTCCTGTTGAATCCCAGAGACCCGGAGCTTTCCCCCACCTTCTCACACAGGTAGAGAACCATTAACTAAATCATTACTTTTTTTGTCACGTCTTCGAAATGCACACATTTCCGTTAACATTACCTGTCACATTACCTGCTAATTTTTGATGTTACCTCACTCAACAGGGTCAAATCCAGACTGTCTGTGGGAAGCACATCCACTCCTCTCCCAGTTTCACCGAGACACAACCATCACAGCCCTGCCCACACACCCACTCACTCACGCCTGGGTGAGTGGTCCTCCTTAGCACACACCCCCTCCAGCATCCACTCAAATGGTTCCTGCCACACACTCACGCCCAGTGCGAGCCCCATACACGCAGAGCTTTATGTAGATTGCGAGAATGAAAATTCCACGCAGAGCCGACAGTGTTCATCCGCCAAGTCCTCGCAGCGACGCGGTCGCAGCTGGGTCCGAACGGAGGAGGCGCTACCCCGACCCAACTTTGAACCAAAGAACCTGCTCCATCTGTTTGAGGACACAACTGTAGAGGCAGAGCCATGAATACAAAGCTGCCAGTTTACATTCAGGGGATAAAGGTGTTTTCACTTTAACATGTCGGGTAAAGAGGGACTCGTGCATGAATGTATTCAGTTTGTATTAAGTGTTTCTGCCATTTTGTAACAGTCCTACGCAGCTTCTTTTAACATGTATCTGAAAAGAACATATTTAGGGGAAGAGGTTTGAATATGAACTCTTTAAAGCACTTTTTATGTTTGTGTAAATGCAATCTGTTGCTGAAATGACAAGTCATGATGTATTGTTTAATAAGTTATCATTAACATGGTGAACTCTGAGCCGTGTACCTCATGAGTTGCAGCAGAAAATAAAACAAAGGGAAACTGAATTTGAACTTGTCATGTTTTTAGTATGTTACCAAAGAAATGGGAGTGGTGTAAGTTACCTTTATAATACATTTCTCTTGAGTTCTTTTAAATTACTAAGACTATATAAGTGTAAAAAATAGTCTAATTACCCTCTATTATTTAATTTTCCTCCTCTAAGGGATTTCTATTATCATTATTATTATTATTATTATTATTTTCAAGGGTCATCCATGAGGGAGCCCTTGGCTGAGAGTAGATGGGGAACCTCTACTGTAAGAGAGCTGTATATCCTCAGATCAGCAGTGAATGAATGTAGATGTACTCAGCATGTCTTAATGCTGTTCTCATAGTCACCAGCAGGTGGCAGCAGCGCACATTACGCTGGTTTCCAGCCGCTTTAAAAACCCATGAAGGGGATAATGTGGTGGGTGGCTATATTTTGAGCACACGATACCCTCAACTGTCGGGATATTTATTCTCCAAACCATTTTTCGACTCCGTTTCTCCTCTTAAAAAGCCTTACCTGTGATGCTAAATGGACTTCCGGTCCTCCAGGTGCTGAGACTGGCTCGTGCAGCCTAACTGTGGATATCTGCTTCAGTGTGAGGGTTGTAAACAATGAGCGTGTTCCTCTGGATCACTGCTGGATAAACTGGGACTCACCACAGACTGCGACATTAAACGGGCTTGAATTAGGTTTAAGGTATGCTGCCTTTCTTTAGGTAACAGAATGATTATAATACTAAAGAGCGTGTTTGTTTCAGCCTGTTTAATATCTAGATATGTTTTATTCTCATATGCCATTGTGGTAATAGTATATGTTTATGTTGCAGTGGTGTCTTTAGGCTATAATAAATGATGATGTGATAATTTAAAAGAACTTACTACAAACACTTTATCTAATTTAATTGATCTTTTTAAAAAAAACAAAAACAGTTTTTGTGAAAATGAGTGAAGCCTTTCTGTGTAAAAGTCCACATTTGTAATGTTACAAATAATAAAAAAAACTATAATACTGTCATTTTACTTCATACTTGCGCTTACCTGTTGGCAAAATGTAGATTGACTCAACTCACTAATAATCATATTATTACATAACACTCACCTCTGCATGAGACCATATACACACCTGCATTGCTTAAGTAAGTAAAACAGGATTTGTCCAAAAATCTGTCCTAAAATAGGTTTAAAATGTGTCTTGAACGGGTCTTAAAAAAGTTAAATTTAACTGATATTACATTTTGTGTTACTGTATCAGTTCCTCAACACTGTGTTGATTTTTAATTGTTAACATAATTTTTAATTTCTTACTTTAACAACCTAAATAATCCTGCACGCACTTTTATTTTGTTTTATTTTATTTTATTTACTGATGCAGGAAAATGTTAATTCCTCTGATGGCACAAAAATAGTTACATGATGTGAGATATTACAGTGATAAAAACAAATACAGACCCCACTGGTCTCTCTGTATAAAAAAAGTAAACTTTAAATAACCTTTCTATATATATGGTGGAGTGTACTTTATGTCGTAAGCTTTCCTAAAATTAGATTTAAAATCACAATATATTGAATCGTAACCCCTTTATTATGAGGCATCATATTGCAAAATACTTGCCAATTCTCAGCCCTAGAAAGCATGTTGTTCCTGTAAAGATCTATGAAGTACACATACTGATCAACTCATATTCTGCTTTTTTAATTTCTTCTTTTTTTTTTAATTTAATGAGTTTTTAACACTTTAACAATACTCAAACCCAGACATAAGAAATATAGGACGACAAAAACATTAAAAAATAAATAAATAATAATGAAAATAGTGGTAATATTAATAATAATGATAAGAAGTTATAAAATAAATGACAGCACATTGCCAGCTAGAGGAAAAACAGTACAATTATACGCCAGTTCGTACTGTGTCTCCAGGCTGAGGCAGAGAGATGACATCCACAGGGTAAAGACCATGAGTGGTTAGGAGAGGTCCAACAGAGACAGTGTCCTGTGTAAGGTCCAACGCAAGGAAGTAATCCAATGTGGTCAGTCAGCTTGACTCCTCATCATTTTGATGTGTTCAATAAAAGGTCCCCAGATTTTAGAAAACTTGATGAGGGAGTTTGACAGAGTGTACAAATCTCTTCAAGATGTAGACAAGAAACCATGTCATTCAGCCATTTTGTAAAGCAAGGAGGGGAGAGCCTGCTGTAATGCAGGGCGAAGGTTCAAAGAATAATCACAACAGCCCAGTATCACAGTGAGAGAATCAGAGACTAACTGTATATCCTGCTTTTATCTTCAATCATAAAGATGTCCAAAATTGAGCGCCTGAATGCCCGAGTGGAGAAGCTGCTGTCCAAAGTGGTGCAGGAGGTCCTGGAGGTGGTGAAAGAGACAGTGTCAGAGTACCAGGAGAGAACAGCCAGGACACAGAGAGAGAACCAGAGTCTGAAGAGGAGGCTGCAGGAGCTCCAGGACAAGTTAAAACTGGAGAGCAATGGTGAGTCGATACTTGTGTTCAGAACGGTTGGATCTGTTTGATAAAAATATTGATTGCATTTGTGCTTTATCACCATGTGCAGGAGTGGTGCCACAGATTTCCCCTGCTGAGCTGCACCTGATGGGGCAGAAACAGAAAGAAGAGCTGGAAGAGGATGCTGAACTCGTCTCCTCTGACAAGGACATCGCAGTGATCTGTCCCTCGTATCCATTTGAAGACCTTGACTGTGAGGCATCCGTCACATCATTGGGCACCCCCTGTCTCTCCCCTAGAGCTACACCACAACCACATTTAGGTGGCGATGACTTGAACACTCCAAGAGCTCCTAAAACAGAGACAGATAACAGACTGTCAGTTTCAAACCATGTGGTTACACTCTCTGAAAACAATCGGCAAATGAAAGTAGAGCCTGCGTCAGATGCAGATGCCATGCACAGCACAAATTATTTTTGTGGTGATGTTAGCTCAAGCGCTACATCCTCACACAGACTACAGCCTCCTCAAGCCAGTTCAGGACTCTACAGTGAGCCCGGGGTCGTCTTCAGTCTGCAGCAAAACGGCATAGACGAGCCACTTTCCCACAGATACAACAATGCAAACTATGCTGGAGTAGAAAAACAGCAAACCGCCCAAACAAACGCAAAAGGCCCGAGAGCGTTCCAGAGAAATGTCAGAAAACACTACTGCTGCTCGTCCTGCGGCCGCACCTTCAGGCACGCGGGTGACTACAAGAAGCACAGCAGGGTGCACACGGGGGAGAAGCCCTACTGCTGCTCGGTGTGCGGGAAGCGGTTCAGTCAGTCGGGCTACCTCACTGTGCATCTGCGCTACCACACAGGAGAGAAGCCGTTTGGCTGCAGTCACTGCGGCAAAAGTTTTAGTCACTCGAGTAACATGAAGAAGCACCAGCAGACTCATCTGTGAGGCTTCCAGACTTCCTCTTTACATATCATGTTAGTGATATCTAGGGATGGACGGTGAGAAGGCTGCCTGTTTGTAAGCCAATATAAGAATTATAAAAGGTGCTGGATTCTCAATGTGTGATGTCAAGCTATCTTCTATGAGCATTTATGTCAGCTGAGCGCATCGCAATCCTGTTTAGAAGATTATGTAGCTTCATCCTGAGATCAAAAATACAGTTTTTCAGGTTAAGTTTCGGTAAAGAGACATTGCTGTTGAGTTTTTAAAAATGTATTTTTTGCCACCGTAAGCACCACAAGCTGAGTACCATCTAGTTCCATTATATTGGAGAGAAGGCAGACGTCTCTACAGCCGATATCTCCAACACTCTGCAACACACACCAAAACAATCTAGAGGGATAGATATCACTACAGGTAAGAGGAAATATATGTGTTTTTGATTTTTGGGTGAACTGTCCCTTTAAGTCACATGTAAAAGTAATTGTGCCTTCTTTTAGCAGAGCAGAAAGCTTACTGTAGAGCACATGTCAACCTTCAAGTATCAACCTGAGGACCGAGGACCACTTTGGAAATAAGTGTTTTCTTTGATGCTTTAAAGTGCTGTCCTCTGGGGTCTTTTATGTCATGATACTCCTGTGATTGTACTTTTAAAACTCCAAATAAAAATCAAATCGAGCACAATCTAATAATCCCCTAAGTTTCTGTCGTACTGTTTGTCAGATGTTTAGAGATTTGTTTCATGTATTACTTGTTACACTGAGGTTCTTATATGGACCTCCATACAAATCAAACAAATATATTTGGTATTTCTTTATGGTAAAATGTTCTGTATTGCCATCAAGGTTTCTTTACAATGATCCTACACAATCAAAAAGCGTTGAGCATTGAGGAGCTGGCTCTCCTTGCACAGCTCCTCAGGTCAAGACTCAGCTGTCCATTTACATCTAAAGGAGAAGGGATACTCTTTAAAGGACAGCAACGTACGCATCAGATGGTTTGAAAGGAACCATCTACGTCAAACCGAAACAACCATCGTAAAACAGAGGAGGTCAGGTAAGGTAAAACTTAAACGTCCCTGAGGGGCAATTTGAGATACAGACAGTAGTCATGAGTACAGCAACTGACAGTACAATACATAACACACAGAATCCAGTCTCACACACCGTCAGGGGTAAATCATGGATATTAGTGGTCACTGCTGGTTAAGATAAGTGATAGCAGACAGGACGAAGGACGATCTGAAATGTTTAGTGCGACATTTAGGGAGAGAAAACCTCTGCCCTGATGAAAGCATCTGAAACTCAACATAGGGGGGATGTTGAGAGTCTGAGACAATAGACTGAGCTTTAGAGGTGACCCTCTCTTCATACAGATGCTGTTGGTATTTTAAAAGTAACACCAGTGATCTTACAGCACAACTTGACCACTTTTTACAACTCAGATTACCAAACCGAGAGACGATGTTAAAAGAAAGAACGGACTCAGTAATAGCAGAATAGAACAATTTAATGATAGTCCTGTTTACATCGAAACTCCTCAGCCTCCTTAAAAAGGTAAATAGATGGCCTATGTCACCACTTATGACCCGCATACAATGCAGTCTTGAGATCCCTTCCCAGATTATTTAACACCCATTCACACCTGGACCTATCTTACCCTAATGATACACATGATGGCCAGGTGGGACAACAACTCACGTGAACTCAACGACTCTGCAATGGTTCACAACCACACAGAGTTCAAAGCCTGTGCCCACGATATAGGAGTTAGGATTACCATGACCTGGATGACTGAGAATCTTCTCCAGCATGTGTCAGAGCTTCGAAAGTCAATCTGTCTCAGGACTAACTAGTTATCAGTGATGAAATGAAATGCAGTCTGGAGAGATGTCAGGCAGCTGTGTGATTTAAAGGTCCAGTGTGCAGGATTTAGTGGCATCTAACGGTGAGGTTGCAGAACTGAAACTTCTTCCGTGTTTCAAGTGTGTAGGAGAACTACGGTGGCTGAAAGAAAACGTGAGCAGCCCTATCTAGAGCAGTGCTGTGTCTCAAATCGCGTTCTTCTGTACTTACACTTAATATTTTGAGTGCATAAGTGCGGTCACACTGAGAAGTATAGAAAAATGCAGTGCACGATGAGTATCCGGATGGTGCACTCAAAATGGTCAAGAAGTTGAGTGTGGAACTATGGACACTTCTCACACTCAATGGTCGCCATCTTACCTTCCGCTCCTACGTAGCGGAAGGAGAGGTACTCCTTTTCAAACCGGAAATGGCGGCCGAGGACTATGCGACCGTGAACGTTGCTGCATTGTACAAATACGTGTCTTTTTTGCGAACAAAAACGCAAATGCTAATGCTAGTTTGCTAACTAGCTAACAGCTGCGGTCGTCATTTCCGGTAATTGCATGTTTGATTTGAGACAACACTACCCTGTCAAAATCTCGCGCAATTCTACATCAATTAGTACATAGTGCACATAGTATACTACATAGAAGTGCACTAATGGAAGTATGTGATTTGAGACACAGCACAAGTGTTTTATTTGTCCATTCTGAGCCACTGTAGAAACAACATGTCAGACTCCATGGAAGAATACCTGCTATAAATGGCTCATTCTAAACTAATGAGGTAGATGCTTCTAAATCCTAAACACTAGACCTTTAATAGTAAATTCCTGCCTTTACAGAATCCATATATCAGCATGAAGAGTGCATAAATCATCGGTCTCTCATTCTTTTACAAGGCCCTACCTAATATCCAGGTCCATCTTGGACAAAGTGGAAACATTACAAGATGTCAAATCCCTCTTCAGCTTGATATCAGCTGGTTGCCATAGAAGCCAGATGACTCTCCTACACTGCAAAATCAGGACTAAACTGACATTTGAGGATGTAAAATTGCAGCAGTGGTATGCAGAAGTCACCACCATTCCTCAGCATTTAGTTATTGTACATTACTTCTGCTGGCACAACTGTCAGCAGAGAGTTAAATCAACACCATACTTCTGTACAGCTATTGTAGAGCAACAATGGCTACTGAACAGGAAGAACAGGACTAAACAGGAGATTTACTTGAGATAATCGCTGCACCACATCTGAACAGTTATGTGCACAGAGTCTTGTCAGATAAGGAGAGTAACACCGCAGCATCTCACTGCATTACATTTCAGAGGGGATGACGAAACATCTTTCCCAACACTTTGAAGGTATTTCCCAATTCAAGAATTTCCAGTAACTACTTCCTTTTCCCTCAGGACCGAGATGTGACTTGTTTGAGCTTGAAGCTGGGTTTAAAGGACTGCCTACTTCACCAGATGTCACTTACTGTTACGCCTTAAGACACACTGCGTCAAGACTGTGATAAGTAAGGTAAGGTATCTGGGGACAGGGGACTGATGTTGATGTGTTAAATGGAAATGCAAAAATCCATTCAATCTGAGACTTCTGTGATCGTGAAAGTTTTTTGTTTCAGAGTCTCTGGAGGCGACGACATCATCATGCAGAGTGTCAAGTGTGTGCTTGTTGGAGACAGTAAGGTGGGAAAAACCTACCTCATCTACACCTACATCCACAAGATCTACCCTAAGGAATACGTACCATGTTTCTTCCAAACATACAGCACTCAGGTTAGTGTAGACAGCCAGACTGTCACCCTGAACCTTGAACACACTGCTGGCAGTGAGGACTACGACCATCTACGCACCCTCAGCTACCCTCAGGTCAATGTCATCATCATCTGCTTCTCCATCGCCAGCCCAACATCCTATGAGAAAGTCAAGCTCAAATGGCTCCCAGAGGTTAAACACTATTGCCCTGATGTGCTGATTCTCCTCGTGGGAACTAAGAAGGATCTACGTGATGATCAGGAGGTCTTGGAGAGACTGAGAGAGCAGGATCAGACCACAGTCACTCAGGAGCAGGGAATAACGATGGCAAAGGAAATAAAGGCTGTTAAATATCTGGAGTGTGCTTCAATCACTCAGGATGGGCTGGATGAGGTGTTTGAAGAGGCTGTGCGTGCAGTTCTCAATCATTCAGTCACCAAAAAGAAACCATGTGTGGTCATGTAAGCTAAGGTTGTATATAAATACCGTATTTTGATGATGTGAGTTCATGGCATATCTGTTTGTTTCTGTATATCTGAGCAGCTTTATGTGCTTGTGGGGCAGGCATGACATCAGATTTTCACTGCAGAATTGTTGTGGCACTGGACTATTTACAGGATATTACATGTGTATTATTAACATGATATCTGTAAGGTTTTTATTTTTGTGTCACGCACACTTACATGTGCCCGACCTTCATGGGTTCACATGACACCATTACAATGACGTTCCGTAACAATCATGTACATGTTATTTTACTACTCGGACCATAAACAAAATACTCTGCCTTCTATCCCAGGAAATTCAGCCACAGAAAAGGTTCCCTGTCTGAAACAAAACTTAAATTTTTCATGATCATCCAGCTAAAAGAAATCAACAGATACTGAAAAGTACACTCTTTATGCCTACATATACTGGACTGTAAAACAAAAAGTTCATCTCATTCTCAACTTCACCTAAATTACACAACAAACAAATTCTGTCCTCCTTTAGGGTGGTGTAAACCTTCCAGTCTCTAAGGCTAACGGTAATGTTCCTGAGTGCAACTGTGCACACAGGGATCTTTGTCTTTTGTTTAGGTTATACTCCACGTAAGGTTCCACAGTGTAGCTATTCTTTATGAGACAATACGTTAATAGTTTGGTATATACCATATTAACAGACCATGCGAAACATTCCACTCCTAATGTCCTGTGTGGTTGTCTATGGGAATATCATGTATGTGCTGTAGGAAGACTAAACGTGAATGCTACAGATGCAACTTGATATAAAAATGTATCAGACCACACCATGTTATAGTTAAATGTTTGTTGTTTTAGGACTCCTTTATTTATTTATTTTTTATATTTAGTTTGCTGATGTGTAAATGTATAATTTAATAAAATAAATAACATGTTCTGGCCTTCTTAGTTTGCTCAAAGCTGTTCTCTTCTGTTGTTTTTACTTTGCTGCAGTAATAAAGTGGGAACTCCCAGTTTTGATCAGTTTGCTCTGGATCATTTTATTAGCTGTATGTCACAGGACAATAAACATTTAAATTTGATTCAGCCCATGGTTAAGTTAAATGTCAAATGTATAAAGAATTATTACTATAGAACAGTGATGTGCAAGTCAATAAATAGTTGTAGTTATACTTATTTTTGTCTTTTAATGATATAAAAAATATATACATACAATATACAAAAATTCAGGTAGGCCTATGGCAGCACACACAGTTTGAATATAAGTGCTACAAATACATATGAGGGACAGAAAATTTTGAGTGAGTGAGTGGGGTCTAGTTTTGAAAAGGCCCCATGGCTTTTATTTTGAAAACTACCTCACACCGGATGTAATTCATGTTCTGCTTCCGGGGGTTACGAGTTGTTGTGTTGCGTTACGATTCCTGCTTTTAATATTGTTTCCATTTTCTTTTAAATGTTTTTACCAGCTAAGTCGGCTCAAAATTAACTAAACGCTTTCTAACACAGTAACTACGAGATACGTTTTCGGGAAGTTTAAAAACAGAAACGATAACGTACGGAGTTAGCTCATGTTGCTAACGTTAGCCGCTGACTTCACCTCCAGCTTTCCAGGTACAGCTGTTATAAACATGCTAAGCTAGAGAGCTGACATTAGCTTAACTGTGGTTACTAAACACGTGTTTGAAATATGTTTATTTGAAATTAATATTAATTAAACCGTGAACTATTATAAATGTTTAGCTTAGTTGAACACATAACCTTATTACATTGCAAACAAGCTGGTGAAATAACTGTACCAATATAACAACAACAGCTGTAAACTGTTACTTTTTCATTTTGGGTCTATTTTCCTTTTTAACACCACAGTACTGGTTGTGACCAGTTTATGATCAAGACAGCCAGCAATGATGTCACACAGCAGTGCTTGTGAAACATGATGATGCAACTGTTTACATACTGCCCCATTTGCAGAGGGTTGAGCACAGGTAGTCTACAGTCATCTCTTACCTGAAGTGACGTCTTATTTCAGGATGTCTAAACTTGAACGTTTGAATGCTCGTGTGGCCAAGCTACTGACCGAGGCGGTGCAGGAGGTTCTGGAGGTGGTGAAGGAGACAGTGTCAGAGTACCAGCAGAAAACTGCCAGGACACAGAGGGAGAACGAGAGTCTGAAGAGGAAGCTGCAGGAGCTACAGGACAAGATAACAAGAGAGAGCACAGGTGGGTTACAAGCATAGTCTTCTTGATCCTCATTTGTTACAGACCGAGGGGAAATGAGTATATATGGGCACATTTTAGTCCTGGTTCTGTTCACACTGCCTGATAGACAGCTCAAGAACACGACTGTCAGGTAGCTCGTTGATCGAACAGTATGGGCAATTGTCATCCTTATTGAGTAGTGTATCATCAGCATCCACTTGAGGAAATCAATTTCTGGTGACTGTTTAGTCAAAGTTTACGCACTCGCATACAAGCACCGTATGCGGTAATTCCATAATTAAGTTATATATGTGGCCGTATACAGATCTGAACACATTTCACGATAAGCAGATGGATTCATAAGAAGTGTAGCTTTTGAAATGATACCACAATAACATATCTGCTCACATAAAATGCTGTGGTTGGTTCATTTGCCTCCACGCCACAAACAAGCTCTACCAGAATCTACTTAAGAGCAGACTGAGCTTCACCTTTCAAGTCTGAGTTTGTTTCTTTTGGTACACAAAAGGGTTTTATTGACAGCTTTCCCCACAGCCCAAATGAGCTGTACTAACCAGTCAAACAGACCTGAGTTTGTTTTTACAGAGTCAAACAGGTTAGGTGTGAAAGCAACCTTGATTCTCACAGCTCTGTCTTTTGATCTTGATTTCACAGCTGCTCCACCCACAATCAGTCCATTACCTGAAGAAAAAGAAGACCCACAGATTCAAGAGCAGGATCTGGGGCTCGCTTTGTGGCAGGACTCAGACCTCCCTCTCGCAGAGCAAGCACCGATAAGCAGTCTCAAACCTGACCATGACGTGAAGCAGGAATTGAAACAACAGGAGAGCTTCAGTGATGTTGGATTACAAGTTGAGTGCAACTTGACACAGACAACAGAACAGTGCAAAGCACAACCCGAGGAGGTGACACACATTATCGAGGAGGCAGTGACAGTCCGCACATCACACAGTGCAGACAGCAACATCAGCGCTGTCTCATCCAATAATGCGTGCACCTCTCACTCCAGCACCTCACTTGGGGTAAACCTGGCTGGTATCAAAACAGAGTCAGAACTAGCAGACTGCACAACATCAGAGCCACCATCTCTTCCAGAACAATACAGTGGATGTGTGGATTTAAGCTGCAACTCTTCTCGTCAGAACACCGCTGAGACGCAGAGTTCACACGTTAGTGCTGAACCTCAAGGACGCGTCTTCATCCACTCAAATCACCCCGTCCCTCGGAGGCATGGCTTTGCAAAAAACAGCAGGGCTGCATTTGATGGGAGAAAAAACAGGATGGAGCACTTCAGGAGAGAAGACTCACACTTGTGTGTCGTGTGCGGAAAGACGTTCAGCAGGGTCGGGAACTTGAGAATCCACCAGCGTTGTCACACGGGAGAGAAGCCGTACGGCTGCATACAGTGCGGGAGGCGTTTTAGTCAGGCAGGAGACCTGAAGAAACACAAGAGGGTCCACACGGGGGAGAAACCGTACTACTGCAACCAGTGTGGAAAGAGCTTCAGTCGGGGGGAGAATCTGAAAAGACATCAGAAGATTCACATTGGAGAAATTTTACAATTACAGCAGGTGTGGAGGGAGCAACACAATGATTAATGTACAAGACTGACTGCAAAGCACATTGACTCTGTGGAGAATCTGTGAAGGATCATGTTTGGTCTGTGCCCTTAAGAAACAGCTGCAAGACACCTAAATTATTAGCTTGAGAATTTATTAAGGCTAGTCTTTTATAACTTATTGGGAATTGTTACAAGGATGTACTTACTGTTCTGCTATGGAGCCAATTGTGTGCTAGTTATGCTACTTTTTTTTGTCCCTCTGATCACAATGAAACAGGGCTGTAGTAGGTTATCACCCAACCAAAGAGGCTAAAGCTTTGCAGATGAAGAGACACTAATGTAAAGACCCACTATCAGTATATAACGATAAATCAAACAATTAGAGTAATATTAAAAAAAAGGACACAATAATCGAAGACAACACAAGATAAAACTATAAAATAATCAAACGAGACATATATAAAATAAACTGTGCTAAATTAAGAAAAGGCTTTTTGAACAGATAGGTTTTAGAAGTATTTTAAAAGATGTCACTGATTCAGCAAACCTCAAATCAGATATCACAATATTTATGACTAACTGCGACAATATTGCAGGGTTAACTATTTCTCAACTTTCACAAAATATTCACACAGTTAGATTTTTGATAATCATCAGTAATGTGCATGAAATGACTAAGTGGGTAAAGACAAACAAAAGAACAGCTGTAACAGTCAGGTAAGGAAAATACACTGATGATATTACAATATCCAAAATCTAAAGTGATACATGAGATCTAGTCTCATATCACAATATCAATGTAATATCAATGTACTGCGCAGCGCTAATATCTGTCAAATAGTGTTTTTGGCTAACACAGTTTGGTCAGTTGTGGAATTTTACCTCATAGAGCTGTTACATTAGAAGAAGAAGAAGAAGAAGAAAAGAAAAGAAATATACTTCAGAGGTCCTACAAAGCCATGGTATATTTATACAGGTTTTTAAAAAATATTATTTTGGCTGAGTCTATCCATTGTAGCTGTTTAGTGCGACAAAAAATACCTTTGCAATTCTTCTCAACCAGAGTGGAGGTCAAATCACGCAGGGGTGTGCTGGACTTTAAGGAGTTGCACATTTTATTAAGCACCTTCAGGTGTCAAAATGATTTTATTAGAATGTATAACATTATCAGTAATGTTTCAGACAGTGTAGAAAGGAAACTCAGATACTGACATGTGCTAAAAAACAATAAACAAAACATGATGGTGCAGCTCTACTTTGGATATAACAAATTTATATCCACTGAGCATTCGGTCTAAAGAGCAGGTTTAAACTTTCAAAGGTGACAGTGTGTCATATAGGAATATGATTTTAGTAATTTCCAGATCTGGATAAGTATGTGGGGGGGAAAAAGAGAATGGGAAAATATTTGTGTTTCCAGACTGTTGGCCCTTATTCTGTTTTTTAACATACACACTTAAGAATTTCTAGAATAAATTGATAGTACTTATAAACAGTGTTTCTCATGGTATTTGGAGCAGGCAGCCAGCACAGCCAAAATATTTGCCACTGTGTGAGCGAGTATGGGCCAGAGCTGGCTCCATGTCATTGAAAGCAAAGCTCCAAGTATGCCATGTCTAAGTGCTTGATAACTAAACCAAATCTGGACATCTGCCACCAAATTAGCCTGAAAGATAACGTGGCAATATCTTTGAATAGCATATATTCATAGCATCACAAATAACTGACTGTTTAGCTTGTCTAATATCTGTGAGTGATGCAGTGATGCAGATATCTGATGAGCAAACACTGTCTTGTCTGTGCAAAGGAAACCAAACCTTCATGGTTGCATTCATCGTTGTTTCCATGGACACAGTGAATAACCAAGGCTGCACAGGTGCTGTGAAAATTAAATTATTTAATTTTTTTCCAACTCATTTTTTAATTCTTATTTATGAAAGAGACTAAAACTATGGAGTAACAGTGATATAATTTATTCAACATGTTAAGAGAAAATAATCCAAGTAAAGGCAGCGTTGGTTCGCTTACTTCATCTTTGGACAGAAACATTACGAGACACTACATGAACTAGCTGCAGTCTCCTGGCAGTTATTGGGCAACATTAATATCATACATGGTCAGAAGGTAACGCACATGTTTATAGATGGATTTTAAAACCATTAATTTATTTTTAATTTTAATAAACATCTGGTTATTTGGACTCAGATGCTAAACATGGGCTGAAAATCTACCAAGAACTCTGGAAATGTGTGTCTGCAAAAGTCTGGAGTTGAATGTAAAATGTGTATGAACCCTGTGTGAAGTTGTTTCAGTCATGTACAGAGTGAGTTCTCTCATGTTAAATAAGTAAAGACTGAATGATAGAAAGTCTTTAATATCTGGACAGCATGATTGTCATGAAAACTGCCTGATGTTCCAGATTGATTGAAGCTTGCTGTATGCTGGATGTATTTATTGCAGATTTTATTTAGTTATTTAGGATATAAGCCAGGAAAATAGTTTGTACAGCAGAACAATAAATTAATTTATTACCACCACAAACGGCTCAGTGAGTGTCTGTTCCTCACTCATTAACATCACTCAAAGGCTCGTTGAAAAAGTAATAAAGGCAAACATCACCTCAACCCACCTGTGGATGTGTGTCATTTTCAAGTCATAAGTTATGTAAGGTGAGAATGTGTGAGAAATTATCAAGTGGCCACCTGACTTAACACACAAGACGCTGGGGATTTTCACAAAACAAGCAACACACACCACTGACTCACACTCACAGCCAAACACTGTATGTCAACATAATTTTTCTGTGACACTTGTTCACATGGTAGCATCTGATGAAACCACAGCTCCCTGTATAAGTTACATTTCAGGCCACAGAGCCGTCTCCATACCCGCCCCCCTCGCTCTAGACTGCACCGACCTCTCCTGATTCAAATCACTCATCAAAACTCATCTTTTCAAAACTGCTTTTAATGTGTGAGTGATGTTGTGTGTATCCTACTGTATTTCATGATCATTTTAATTAATGCAAAGTGTCTGAGTACTATGAAAAGCACTTTATAAATAAGAGATAATATTCAGTAGAGTACGTATAGGTTGTTCTACTTTAATTATCCCCCCCCTCACCAGCTGAAGCCAATCACAAATGTACATGGCGGGTTAACCTGTCGGGGCAAAAACCTACCGGCCACCATCCTCTGTGTGTTGTGTGTGTACTGTGTCATTAAGCACAGTATACACAACACAGCAGCTTCATCATATGACCAGGGGGCCAGGGGCCTACCAGTACTATGGAAATTCACTTTACACTTACTCTAGTAGAGTTATTAAATGTCATAATTTATGCTTAATATTGTCCTACTTTTCTATAGCCTTTAAACTATTACAAAAAAATTCTCTTTTATTTTTAGAAAGGTATTTAGATAAAATACAAAAACTAGTTTTTTAAACAGGGCCCCTCTATAAGTTCAAAAATGACCAAATGATGCAGGACTTGCATTAGTTGAACTTTATTGGTGCAATTTTCCAAACAAATTTGTAATGCATAATAAACCTGACAATATGGCTGCCGTGGGACGGATGTGAAGCTCTGGGTAGCCCTGCACTAAAATGATCAACTTTTCCATATTTATCACAGACTGATATTTAGGAGGAAGGTAAAGATATCCTTCAGCTGTGATTGGTCGTTCCTGGTCACATCACATTTGATGCGTGCTGCTGCATTCCAAAAGTTGCACTCTGTTTACCTTGGGGCGCAGCCATTGCACCCTGAAAAATGGGTGCTCGGGAACAAGTGCGCGTCAATCTGGCGTTTGAGCGCACATGCCGAACGGCTACATTGAAAACAACGAATTTGAGGGCGCAAAAAATGCAGGATTTGTGTACGACCCCTCAAGCTAGGTGCACAACCTAACGCATTGACGGATTGACGCTGGCCGGAAATCATTCATTCCAATGGAGGTGAAAATGACGGATAGTAACGGACTAGCGCGCAGCACGGCAGCAGTTCTGTTGACCATCGGACCGTGGAGGCGTTGAATTTTTCCTACATTTTGACAACATGGCAGAAACGGAGCGTTACGGTGCCGGAAGTAGGAAATAAATTGTAATCGCAGTTGTAAACAAACAATATCTCATTTATTTATGCAAAAGAAAAATAAGCATAAGCTTTTTTTTTTACCACTATTAAAAGTGATTTTTAACCATAGGTTGATTTCTATGCAGTTGATAATTAATCTATATTTTCGAATTTTGCGCTCATTTCCATAGCCCATTTTGCACCTATATATCAGCTCTTTCAATAGTACACTACTCAACTTGTCTCAGTTCAGTATTATATAGTTCAGTACCTGCATCTGGCCAGGTCCGTCAACGACGGAACCTCGCCACGTTGTTCTGGGGGTGGGGAATGCGTTGGGGAAACGCTCCGTTAAAACAGGAAATATAGGTTGTGTACCCGGCATTAGCTGAACAAAAACAATTTCCCCCCGGGGATTAATAAAGTATTCTGAATCTGAATCTGAATCTGAGCCTTCACAAGCACATCTATTTTCAGTGTGCAAAGTCATCCAGTGGGCCGGATTGGACCCTTTGACGGCCGGTTTTGGACCCCGGGCCATATGTTTGATACCCCTGCTCTATGCCTTGGCTTTTCTTTTTTCTTTATAATATGTAATCAGTTCGCGATGATACAAATAAATTTACACTTTCAATTTAAACAGATGTACAGGTAAATATATTAATGCAGATATGCCTGTGGTCAAATAAATAAATGAATAAATATAGATAGATAGATAGATAGATAGATAGATAGATAGATAGATAGATAGAAACTAAAATGAAGACATTAAAGTGGGAAGTATTGTGTTTACCCAGTGGGGTTGTGGTGTTGACGTGGAGCCGCCCTCAGCTCACCTACCTACCAGGAAGAGATTGATACACACACACACACCCACAGGAGGAAACACGGTTATTGCACACACTGCTTCTGAAAGGTGAGTAAACACCAACCATGTGGAAGTGAGAAGTTGTCTGTCCTCTCAGTTTCTCAACTTAAAGTAGAACATTATGTCAAAGGGAAAGTGAAATTAATGACTCAGTTGTTACAGACGGCGGGTTAAAGTCGTCACCGCCGTAAACACAGTTGGCGAGTTATTAATGGCGGTCAGTTTGGCTGCTCTCCAGCTACATATACACGACATTACACCGTCTGACTGCCTGTTGTACAAAGTATTTAATAAGGCATGTGAAGCATTTCCTTGTTTCAACAGGTAAAGGCGCGTTAATATTACATATCTATAGAGATACACAGCAGTAGTCTGATAAATGGGGAAGTAGTGTGAATAATGTCTGTGTGTGTGTGTGTGTGTGTGTGTGTGTGTGTGTGTGTGTGTGTGTGTTGCAGGTTCAGTCTGAGCAGCCTGAGATGTTGAAATGAAGATTGATGAGAAAGTTGTCACCTACTTTGAATCTTGCACCTCACCAGTGGACAAAGAGGGGTACCTCTACAAGAAGGTAGGACATGGTATTAATTAAACAGTATCTATATTTCAGAGGAGGTGAGAGAAAGTTTGTTTGCCTTGTAAATAATTAACACAAGTTAATGGAGGTCATTAAATCACACCCAACAGTAAATACTTTGCTTGTAATTATCTCAACAAAGGAATACTTCACCCTCTAAATAACTACTGTAAACTTAATTTAATGGCCCGGGCTATTATTTGCTTAAATCACTGAACTCAACAGGCCTATATTTGGGACAGGCGAGTTACGATACTCGAGGATTACAGCACCCTGCATACCAACACTACACCACTTTATCCTGTTGAAACAATACTCACAACTTGAGTCAACTCTGTTGATTATTTTGATGCAAAGACCAGTTACTAAAGGAACATAAATATCTTACAGGGTAATGGACACATAATTTGAGGTAGCCAACAGCCTGGTTTTATACATTGGAAGAAGTTGTATGTAAAAAATGTTGTGACTGGGCTTTTAATTAAATTTCTTTGGTATTTCTAAATCAATTATTCATGCCATGTTAATACATTTGTTAAGAAAACTGTGTTTTTCTGGCCTCTGTTGATTTAACAACAGCAAAACTATATCAAAGTATCACTTTACAAACCCTCACACAACTCTACTTCCCAAACACATGCATTTCACTCATGGATGGATTACTGAACAGGCTCAGGGGGCCAAAGCATCAGGGGGTCCCTTGGCTTTCACCTACAAAATGTCACTGTAAACTTTATTTCAGGAGGGAAGGTCATTGACAGCAAGTTGTCTTTTACGAGGACACCTTACAGTACTTCTAAAACAACAGAAGCCCATAAAAGTTACAGTTTACGCAACAAATTATAAAACAATAACAATAAAGTTAACAGTTACCGTCCAGGAAGAGACTCAAAGTGACTTCAAAGAGACACAAAATGTGTACAAAGAGACACAAAATGACTTCAAATAGGCTCAAAATGACCTCAAAGAGACACAAAATGACTTCAAATAGACTCAAAATGACTTCAAATAGACACAAATGACCCCAAAGAGACACAAAATGACCTCAAAGAGACACAAAATGTCTACAAAGAGACACAAAATGACCTCAAATAGACACAAATGACCCCAAAGAGACACAAAATGACCTCAAATGACCACAAAGAGACACAAAATGACTTCAAATAGACACAAAATGACCCCAATTACACTCAAAATGACCCCAAAGAGACACAAAATGACCCCAAAGAGACACAAAATGACCTCAAAGAGACACAAAATTACAAAGAGACACAAAATGACCTCAAATAGACTCAAAATGACCCCAAAGAGACACAAAATGACCTCAAATGACCACAAAGAGACACAGAATGACTTCAAATAGACACAAAATGACCCCAATTACACTCAAAATGACCTCAAATAGACTCAAAATGACCCCAAAGAGACACGAAATGACCTCAAAGAGACACAAAATTACGTATAGTCACAAAATGACCTCAGAGAGACATAAAATGACTACAAATAGATGCAAAATGACTACGAAGAGATACAAAACAGCCACAAGGAGACACAAAATGACCTCACACAAAACTATTACAAAAAGATATATAACGACTACAAAGCGACACGAAACAGCAACATCAAAAAGAGACAAACATGATTTTTGCTTTGAAGAGGACAAAGATGGGTTTCACTTTCAGTTCAGTTTTAAATAGTGAGGTTTCAGCCAAAATGCATGTGTTTGGGAAGCACCGAGCACATGACTGGATAAATGAGACATGGATTATACTGCACGAGTTGTGTGGGAGTTTGTAAACTGATGTTTTGAAATAGTCTGGCTGTTGTTAAAAACGACCCCCAATCAATCAAAATCACTTTGACTTTAAATGTTTTCCATTTTCCATGGAAGCATTCAAGACAAACAAAGCTTTATTCACAAATTCAAGGTAACACGTCAGGACTAATTGATATACAAATGGTCATTTCGTGAATGAAGTGTTCCTTAAACTATTTGCCTGAACAGATAGAAACAAAAACAATAAAAAAACTACTTCACGTTTTTGTGAGTTTCATCAAGCACTGTAACATTTAACCCCCCAGTAGGCCACTTATTTCCTCAAATTGTTGTGTAAGAAATTGAGTAAATGAGATGTTATGTAAGTGAGTCAGTAAACCGCAGATGGCACAATTGTCACACAGGGCGAGAGAAACACTTCCTATCAGAAGCGCTGGTGTGTGCTGAAGGGGAACCTCCTTTTCTACAAGGACCGTCCGGCTGACCGCGACGTGATAGGAGTGATTGTTCTGGAGGGCTGCACCATCCAGCTGTGCGAGTCCGAGGAGCAGTTTGCCTTCTCGCTTGTGTGGAGCGAGCCGGGACTGCGAACATACAAGTTTGCAGCCGAAGACCAGGCCAGTCAGGAGAGCTGGATCAAAGCCCTGCTGTCAGCCAACCACAGCTACCTGTCTCTGCTGGTGATGGACCTGGAGAAGAAGTACAGAGGTGAGAGACGGAGAGTCTGGGTGTCTGTTTTTATCTGTGGGTGACAGAGAGAGCTGCCTTTGTTCTAGAGAGCAGCTGTGTGAGGCGTCACTGTTTACAGCCTCCTCATCAGACACCATGTACATCGTGGTACATGGTATGCAGACAGTATAATCTCATAACATCCAGCTGTCGGCATGAGCAGGCACTGTGAACACAAAGTTTGAAATAATTTAAATTATGATGTATGCATCTACTGTTAGACTGTTTACCACATTATGTCATGATTAATATGTAATTTAGTTAATTAATGGCATTAACTGGTTATGTTTACAGTGGAAATACACACATTATTTGCTTTAAGTTATCATTGTGAGCTATATCTTGATTGTACAATGTAATGGCTATACAGTAATGACATCATCAGCGTTAGATAGGTTCCCTAAATGCTTTGCTTGCCACTGGGTACCATCGCTCAGAAAAATAAAGGCTCGTTTTACAGAACAAAGGAAGTGTGTCAAATAATACACAACCAAAACAAGAAGAGGATAGCGCTTTCGTTCCCCCCTGGTAGCTATCAGTGGCTATCTCCAGTTACCAATGAGTAACAGAGTAAGGTCTTTGCAGTTACAACCTGTAGTTGCGGGAATGGCGGATGGTGGAACAACCTAAGTAATGCAGTGTGTTCTGTAGGGCTGCCCCCTGAAAGTCGAAGGTTTTGATAATTAGTCTCAGACCCGTCAGTTGACTGAGATTCTTTAAGATGAGCAGTCGTGTCTGTTTTTTTGTCGGCTGTGCAGTTTAGCCTTCTTCTGAGGACGTTTTGGTCCCCAGATTTAGCTTCAGAGTGAGCCTTCTTTGCTCCAAGCTGCGCTCTGGTGCACAAATTTGAAAATCCTAGAATAGCGAAGGAATGATCCGCCCTACACTCCCTATGAATCGCTAGTTCTCGTTGCCTTCATTGGTTGTATTGGTTAGGTTTAGGCAAGAGGAGTGGGACTGGTTAGAGGCAGGGTAAGAATGCCAGGGTAAGCCAATCAGAGGCAGAGTAAGGTGGGCCATTCCTTTGCTATCTTACGATTCGCAAATTTGCCTCCGGTACAGGCAGCTGCACACCCAGACCCAGGGTGAGTCTGAGTGGGATGGAGGCAGCTGCCTGGAGAAAGAGAGGCTTTGCCCGGTCAGGCTCTGAGAGAACGTTATCTTCTGCTTTCTGCTTAGAAGTGGTGAATTTACAGCTCATGGCAACTTTATACGATACAGTCTCTTGCTTTAGTTTGATATCTAATGTTGGCAAAAATGGTTGTTGCACATCTCTGTTCTGTCGTTAGTGTGGATAGCACACATTAGCTGAGAGGGCTAATATTGCTTTTTTAAGATATTACCCTGAATGTCCCACCGAACTTCGATCAGACTCTTAAACTATGTGTGGAAACAAGGGAATGGATAGTCGAATATATGCACTGAACAGCCAACATAAGTTGGGTGCAGTATTAGTGTCCTGTGTTGTTGGTAACTGATAGGCTGTGAGGAAAACAGGAAGTGATCCGGTTGTCTTTGCAACAGCGGCGCCAACAATAATACCACTTTAAAATGCTGCGGGGAGAAGTGTTGGAAATTTGTCTCTTTCCACTTCATTATATATTGGAGATCTTATCAAATAATTACTAGTTGTCCACCTTTCTTGAAACAGTCTTCAGCTCCAGCTCAACTGTACTTTTAGGTTTAGAAAGAGACATTTAGTGCCAAGTGTGTCATGTAAGTCAAGAATGATGTTCGTCAAAGCTTAAGTGTTGATGTCGACATAAAAATTTAGCAAGCCACGCAGTTAAGCCAGTTTTCATTGTCAAATTTTGCAGCCCTTGCTGGAAAATAAAATGTCTACTCTGGGGGGAAATGAAATTGGGTAAACTGGGCAGTGTAATATAAGCACCTTTAGCCTCTCTGTTGATGCATGTTTCTGTTTGTCTTTTCTCAGATGCATTAGGTGAGTTCTCCAGTGAACCAACCAACCCTTTCGTGATGCCAAATTTCAGCACCGCAGAAGTGGCATATCCTGCAGCCTTTCAGAGTTCCAAGTCTTCAACACTACCTACATACCCAGGCACAGGTGTGGGAGCAGGACCCAGCCTGAGCTCCAGTCTGACGCTTCAAGCTCCGACCGTTTCGTCCAAATCATCCAGTAAAAGATCACCCAAACTGTGGCCCAAGAAGAGCTCTAACGTGGTGCCTGTTAACACTCCTGCTCCGCCTCTGATGGAGTGGTCAGCGGCCTGTTTAAGCACCAAGGAGGAATTCACTCAGCTGCATGAAGATTTTGGAAAAGAGGTGAAGGAACTGATTGCTGATTGGTCCAAGAGGGGACGAGGTGACGCCGTTGTTCAGGAAGAAAACTTGATAGATTTCGGATGATAACTGTGACGTTTACACAGTGTCTACACCTTGATTTCAGTACGTGGTCGCATTGCAAAGCTATTATGTATATAAGAATTACAACAATTACTGTTGAGATATATTTGTATATAATTGTTGTTTAAGAGCAAATTGTTTCTTTTGTACTTATTATACCATAGAGCCAATAAATGATCTCATGCTCCAGTGATATTAATTCCTTATTACAGTGAAGAGATTTCGTCATGTGAAGATTAAAAACAAGCCACATGCCATATTTTCTTTTAAGGACGTTAACACCAGCTGTGAATGTGGCCTTTATCTCACTGATGATTATGTACTTGACCAAGTCCATACAGTATATCATCAGTCGGGCTGTGTGTTGTTAAAGTTAGGCATGATACCTGACAAGTTTTACATTCCATGATGGCAGAAATTGTTGATTTGGAACTCAGCAGGTCTTAACGTTATGACTTAATGTTAGCTTGAAGATATAACAACGACAGAGGTCACCCTGTGTCCTTTTGGGTTTCCAGCACCTTATACTTCATTCTACTTAACATAGACCTGTTGGCCTCACTCGTGGACACTAACATGGACTAATAATGTTTGTATATGGCAACACATTTGACCAATTTTATCAACAGTAACAACCTAAGACACTGTTAATTAGGAAGTACTCGTCTTAGGACATTGGGACTTAATTGTCGTCTTGTCATATGAGGACATGATGTTTTTTCTAAACTACTTCCTGTTCAAAGACAATGTTTAGTTATACTGACCAGGTCCTACTGATCCCAAACAGCTTCGAGACATTAAAAATGTGTACCAAACAGAAGCTGAGGTCTCAGGAGGTGACCTGCATACACTGTAGATTCAAACATGCAGTATTAAAGTCATGACATTAAAATCACAAATGCAACTGTGTCATGCTATTTTCATTGTTAAGCACTCTTGCTGTTATTGGTAACTTTCGTGATTATTTTTGTGCCTTCCGTCAACTGCCAATGAGCTGTGATCTGTTTGTGGTCAGTCAATGTGACGTATCTTCCGCTGCACAGAGGATTGTGGGTCAGAATTGCCATATAAATCATGCTGGCTTGCATACTACAAAATGCGACCCGATGCAGTAGAACATCCTGGTATTTTTGGCACACTGCATTTGACATACTTTGTATTGGGACATACTAAATGTTATTCTGGCATATTAAATAGTTTGGTAGTATGGGTATTGAAATGCACCATATAAAAAAGTATAAGATTCAAAATGAGGCAAATATATTAAAATGGGAAGCTTATCAAATGTGCATAATACGATCAAGGGTTTAAGCAATGGGGAGTAAAAGGGAAAACAGCTTGGTGTGTTTTGGAAATGGATGTAGGGCTGGAGAGTTCTGAAAATCTGAGAGGAAAATACGATTCGGGAACGCATGAAAATAACTTCTTTTTTTTTTGTCAGTGTCACAAAAATTGTTTTAATAAAGATCTAAATGAAATGCATATTGTTTAATACTCGTGCAAACAAAGACCTGCATTTGTGTCTGTTCACACTGTTCACACTACCAGAAATGAACCCACTCCAAATGTTTTCTGGCCATTATTTAATACTTTAATACTGATTTTGGTGTCTAATTTTCTGTACAGATACCAAAATTATTCCTTTTTTTTTTTTTTTAAACCTTTAAGAAATAAAGCCATGAGTCTCTATAATCTTGTGTGCATGCGCTGAACATCCATGCAGCCTGCTGCAGTTGCTCCTGCTTGTTTTTTTTTTTTTTATATATTTTGACGTACTAATTATTTTCATACCTCTTTTTCTTCCTTACAGTTCTCTTTGTTATACATCAAGGCGATTGTAACGTATCACACTTCCTCCCTAAGGGATCAATAAATGTATTTCTGATTCTGAAAAGCTGTTAGAAAAAGATAAAATTGTCAGTAAATAAGCACAATAATGAGACAATTGATGTCAGCTGTCTTCCTTGACAAACACTTGTTATTGATACCAATCTGAGGTTTGATACCAAGCCCTGCTATTCAGTTATGAAATGTTATTGATTCCCTAGAAACCCCTTGGTCTGTATACCACTGAGTTAAACCACTTCCTTCACTTCAAAGCCAGCCAGTGAGTGTGGGTAAAAAAAGGACCAGCAGTTGTATGTGGGGGGGGGGGGCGAAGCCGGCCAAGAAGGGCGAAGTCTGTTGAATTTTAGAAGAGAGTCAAAATGGCTGACAAAGACAACGGTGGGGGCAGGCAACGCTATTTCAGTCCCTACAGCTGTCTTGTTTTATGGTCTTTGACAGAGCTTGGGCTCTGTCTCCCTCTGTCACCTTCAAGCACATACTTGAAGTGACTCCTCTGCTGCTTGCGCCCGTCTTCACAGAGCAATGAACTTTTGCTTCTCCGCAAATAACTCTGATTTTATGTAATCAGCGGCAGCATCTTGTGTCAGATAAAATATATAAACACCCAGAATATATAAGAAAAGACAAATTAGACCTATAAATAAGTAAAGTATCGGTCCGCACTGGTGCAGGATCCCGATACATACCTTAGCTGTACAGTGGCGTGATTGATGGCAGCCTATGGAGCTCATATATGGAGTTCAGTGGGTGGGCCTGTGTCTTCCTGTTCTACAGCAACTATACTGGGAACCTCAAGATGCAACCCAAATTAGTGCACCCATGGTGGGAAAGCTGCTTATTTAGGCCAGTCCTCATTTAACGTTTCCCATCACAGATGCGACCTATTGTCACAGAAACAGGTCCTCCTGTTACAGAGAGATTAATATTTGATATTTGCTTCTCTGGCTATGGAACGTATTTTCCAATATCTAAACTTTTTGTTGTTGTTGTTATTCCATCTGTGTGTGGCATTTCCCATGTCTACCAGTGCACAAAGCTACAAGGCATCATGAAAAACAAACCAGCTGGCTGCCTTGAGGAGTTTTTTCCCCCCTTTTTTACAACAAACACAATTTGAAAGTCAAACAAACAGTATTTCCACAAAGCATTTCCTGCCATCTGTGTCTGTATCACAGGACTGTTTACATTTCTGATTACTGCAAGGTCAGTGTCTATAGCGGCCGAGTAGTCGCGTGTCATTGCTGGATCCAGATCAGCGTCCATCAGCCAACTGTTTTCAAGTTTCATGACTGTTTATAAACCCTGCTGGCCACTACTGATCTAGTAGTGGGCTCAAACCATCATCTAGACAGGTGATGACTTCGGGATATGTTATCCCACGATTACATGTTGGCACCCCGAGTGGCTCGCGGCTGTTAATTACTGTTAATCCTGTATGCGTGTATTAAGGGAGTGAAGCAGCAACAGCATTTCGTCATATGCTGGATTTGTCCTCTCACAGTTAATATAAAAGAAGCCAAAACAGCCACAACAAAGCCTCTTCTCAAGAAGAAGAAGAAGAAAGGATGAAATCAGTTGTCTCTCAGCATGTCCAGTCTTGTCAGTTTGTCCATATTAGTCCATAGATGGCACCAAAGTCAGGCATGTGTGTTGGCATTGAATTCACCTCATTCCAAGACTCCTGGAGCCTATTTTGGAGCATCTGTAAGCCGATCCGTCCCGCCACCTCTTCGCTCCTCCCTGTTTCTCTTACTTTCCCCTCAGCTCTGTTTTCCCAGCCAAACCTGATGGTGTGGCTAAAGTTAGCCCCCCGTGGGCTAGTATATAAGGCCCCTAGGGTCCGATGCTTACATGTCAGTCACATCGGCTTGGCGTAGGCTTCTCTTCTTGACCACCAACAACCCCAGAAACTTGAGAGATGGTGAGTGTGGCCATGTTGTTTGGAAGAGCAGTCTCTAGGGACCTAAACTGATGAGAGCATCACTGATACAGTTGCTATCTGGATTACCAGCAGCCGATGAAGCTGAGCATCCCAAACTTTGGATTTGGACCCAGTCTAAATTTTTATCTGCTGGCTTGAGCCAAAGTTTGACTAACATCTCAAACCTTAATCATGATGAAATACTGAAATACTTAAGACTTTTGGATATGGCTTATTATTGATCCCCGAAGCCATTAAAAAGTATTTTAGATTCAAAATGGATGGGGAAAAAAGTCTGTGTGATCAAAATGTGTGATGTCTTTAGCAATTTGGCAAAAGCCTTCAGATACAGTGATTTAATTAGACTTTTTGGAGAGTTTTTTTCATTGATCTCAGCTTTAATAAGAATATAGATTTAACTGAAACAAACATTTTAGGACCCCAGTGTGTCCTTTTCCTTTTGACCTCAGGGCATCCTTGACTGTCCTTGTATTTTTTGCTTAGCCAGGATTGCTGTGTCTGCTAGTGAAGTCTGTGTGGTTGATGTTTTGCATGTTTAAAGTGTGTTTTACCTTCCATCATCTCCCAGGCACCCAAGAAGGCCAAGAGGAGGCAGCAGCAGGGTGAGGGTGGATCCTCCAATGTGTTCTCCATGTTTGAGCAGAGCCAGATCCAGGAGTACAAGGAGGTAAAATTTTCTTCATCACATCTCGCATACTTAGAGCTAAATCTTTCTAGCAGTATAGACGCGGGTCTTTGTCGGCCATGTGGGAAAAGGGACATTTTGTACTCCATTCATTTGACCTCGGAGGTAACTTGAGGAGGCTATAGACCTGATCAGGTGACTGCGTAAGAGCAAGAATGTCCTCGTCAGCAATGGCAGGACAGTAAATCAGTTTTTCCGATGACAGCAGCTACCTCTCCCCCTGGGGTAGCTCAGTAATTCTCCTTGGAGACTCGAAACACTCACTCTGTGACCCCATTGGAATTCAGCCCAACAGCTGGTGGGCAGTAATATTAATGAAAGCAGGAAAGAGGGGCTCGAGGTGGGAAGAACAAGAAACATTCAAGGTCCGAAAGTTGAGTCTGTATTTTGAAGGAAAAGAAAGAGCAACAACATATTTTTTGTTAATTCAAGTAAGTTTTTCCCAACAATTAGAGATGTAGCTCAGTTAGGAAATTAATGTTGCTATTAGCGTACAACAAAGCAGGAGTCTTTCTGGAGTTTTTCCTGTATTCAGGCAGAAAGAAAAGAGAATACAGTGGCGACAGTAGCTGAAATAACATTGGGGACAGGGTCATCAGATTTAGTCACAAGGCAGAAAAGGGGAGGGGGGTGACAGCTGTAATCAATGCCTCCTCCTTAAATGTCGCAAGGGGCTTGTCTCAGATTCCGAGACCATTTTAACACCTTAGAAAGACAAGTGGCCGGCCAGCTGCCAGGTCCCAAAAGGTTTGCAATGCCATCTTTGGTTTCACTGGATGCTACGCCCAGCTATGTGGGGCAAGAGGTGGAGACGGCCACCACATTTACACGTTTATGTTGGCAGGCAATCTCACGCAGACAATTATCATAAGCGAGTCTTATGACTAGGACTTGTGAGAAACGTGAGGATCTCAGTTTTCACTTTTAATTACTCGTGGTTAAGTTTGTAATTACGGGGCTCATGAATGTCACCTGAGGAGGTGTTGAACCTTTAATGTATCGAGAATAACTTTTTATTCCTTGATTCCTTACCTCACTGTCTCCGGCAGGCTTTCACAATCATCGACCAGAACAGAGATGGCATCATCAGCAAGGACGATCTGAGGGACGTGCTGGCCACCATGGGCCAACTGAATGTGAAGAATGAGGAGCTGGAGGCCATGGTGAAGGAGGCCAGCGGCCCCATCAACTTCACCGTCTTCCTGACCATGTTCGGCGAGAAGCTGAAGGGTGCGTCGACACATAGAACCTCCCTTGCTCATCACTTTTTGTCTTCTTCCGCACATTTTCCCCACATCACATGCTTGATATAATCAGGATTCTTTAACTTTTAAATTTTTACCTCTAAACAAATTAAAAATCATGGCCATATTTTTCCCCAGTACATTTTATTTGAAGGAGTCAGGTATCTGTCCACTACAGTGGACACTATGCATCAACAGTATAACAAGCGTTTCAATGGAACTCAATATAGGTCAGAAAAGCCCTCCCTCTCTTGATCCATGTTTTTTTTTTTTTTTTTTTTTTTACAAAGTCAATTTGCTTTCTTTCCTTTTTCTTCTTTTCTTATTTGGAACCCTAATTTCCCTTTCTTCAGGAAGACATTACAGCAGTCATTCACTCGGCTCTAGTTGCATTTAAAGTCAATCCAAGTGCAGTGGCGGACCAAACCATTTTTCATCTTTAAGGGGTGAGGGTGGGTTCAGAAAGCTTTTACTGTTTCTTTATATATAGTTCAGTCTTTCAACCGATTTATTCATACAATTTTAATTTAGTTACGGCACTTATTACTTAGAAATAAACAATTACAAACAAAAACAAACTTTTTATTTCAGGCTTTTTGAGTGCCCGCTTCCCATTGGAGCCCTGGGTAATCCCACTTTTCCCTCCACTACAATGCCCCTGGGTTTGAATACAGATAAGAGCATTAAATTACAACAGATGTAGTCGAGAAAGTTCATGAGCTCCATTGAATCGCTTTTTATACCGTCGGTGCATGGTGTCCTCTGCAGTGGACCGATTCGCATACCCTTTGGCACATGACTATTTCAGTCCCTGAAGTACTTCTATCCAGAATTTAGTAATTTTTTCCTTCACATTTTTGTAACATCTTATGTCTGGTTTCCTATAAATAGCAACAGTTATCCCTGGGTACTTGGTGCATCTCCTCTTCCCTACGCCATTTTGAAGTTATGGTGCCTCATCTCAAAATGCCAAAGAGATCTAAAGATAATAATCAAGTGGAATTGAAGACAACACTTTAGGGGTGTTTGGGACATGGTATTATAACCTAAATGTTTCAAAATGAATTAAACTAACAGGCTGCTTTTGCTGTTAGGTGCTGACCCCGAGGACGTCATCGTTAGCGCTTTCAAGGTCCTGGACCCCGAGGGCACTGGCGCCATCAAGAAGGAATTGTAAGGGCTTCTATCTTTAACTTACCCTCCATCACAACAGTCTTAGCTCTTAGTGGCACGATCATGAATCATGATGCACCATCTGTTATTCATTTTTATCCATTTCCCCTCTCCAGCCTCGAGGAGCTCCTGACCACCCAGTGCGACAGGTTCACCGCTGAGGAAGTGAGTTGATCCGTCTTTGGCTCGCTCATATTCTAGCTGTCTTCTAGTTGTTCAGGGTTGTAAGTATTTCTCTAATCTCCCTCTGCAGATGACCAACCTGTGGGCTGCTTTCCCCCCTGATGTGGCTGGCAATGTGGACTACAAGAACATCTGCTACGTCATCACACACGGAGAGGACAAGGAGGAGTAAAATCCACCTCTCTCAAGCTCTCTACCTCCGCTCAAACCCATACTCGACCCACCATCTACTCACTCCCCTCCTCTCCGATGACGCGGCTTCCTTGCACGCTTCCACACTTCTCCAGCCCGCTCTTTCCGCTTGCCAGCTCACTACAAAAAGACTTGTCTCCTTTATTGAGATCCTCAGTGAGAGGACTGAAGGCTGTGGAGGGTGTTTGTGTGTGAGTACCAACAGGGGGACATGGGATTATTTTCAATAAAAAATAATCTTGTGGCACCGAAACACTCTCTCCATCTCTGTCCCTGCCTCTTCTTCCTCCGTCTTTTCCGCCATCACTCATTCTGTCCTTCTGTGTTGAGGCCAACAGTGCATGCATCATACCTACATGCGGCGTGTATGCATAATGCAGTCCAGTGTATACAGCGGTCAGTTAAAAGTGTCTCTTGGGTGCTGTGGTGCATGCACAGTCACTTACTTGAAACAAGTAGCAGCCTGACACGAGTGGTCTGTTAGTCTCAACCTCACGCAGAGTGTTTTATGGATCTGTCCCTCTGTTTATAATAGAGGAGGTGCACAGTAAGAGTGAGGGTACTGCACTATAATAGTTTGCCTACCCCCTCTCTTTTGAATCTGTCCCTCCCTCTCTGAAACACAGGTACGAACGGAAAAGTTGCAGTGAAAAATAGGAAAGCATGGTCTTGTAAATAGAGAAAGAGATGGTGAAAGATGGTGAGCGGGAGGCAGGAAAGAAATGAACAAAAGTAAAACGTCTTTGTTTTTGGCTCTTCTTCCTCCCTCTCACTGCTGTTTCTCTCCTGTTGTTGTGATTGTGTCTGTAACAAATAAAGAAGTACAAATAAAATCCACTATCTTTCGTATGACACTGTGTCTGTTGGTTTAAGTGGGGATGTGGGTGATAAAGCACTGCTGGTGTAGAGCACTGACTGCACACTGACTGTAATATGCATATATCTCATGAGGCCCAGTAGGTAAGAATTGCAGATTGCAGCTGAAACTTCTCCCCGGTTAGGATTCCCTCAGTGTTCATTGGTCAAGACATTTTTACAGGGAGCCGAATTATCTAGAGGTCTCCTCCTCTCTAAAATAAACAGACCCAGTGAATCAAACCACTAAAAACACTGAGTAAAGCATGTTAAAAATCAGTGTATTTCTGACACTGCTCGTTGTAGAGGTGCTGCTAACCACAGTGGCCGGCGCAAAAACACCAATTGCCTATCTACATCTCTAGGTTACTATAGAAAGTGAATGAAGTTATTTTTTCTTCGACTCCAGCTGCTGCGAGAGGCAGTTTATTAATGTATGTAAAACTCTCCACGGTATGAACAGTGGTTACATGAGCTTCAAAACCAGCCACAACTCAGCCCTGAGCAGAGTGACCGTCCTCTATTGACCAATCAACAGACTGCAGTGTTCACAGCTCCACCTTTTAGTACCAGATCTGTGTGCTAGGTACCCCAACAGAAGGGGGACCAAAAATGGGGACGGTATGGAACGGTTCCATTGGTACCATCCACAACTTTTCACAGTGGAAATGGAAAAAAAAGACTGTACCGTACAGTACTGTATTGTTTGGTGGAAAATATAAGGAGGACTGGAAAGACAAACTCTCAACATCCCATTGGCGCCTTCGACCATCCGAGTGCACGTCCATAGAAAGGCAATTGGCATAAAAACATCACTTCATGTAACGTCATACACATATGGACGTGTCTCCACCCCAGTAACAACCTCCCTCTACTGCTGGTGACATCAGTGCCCTCATCTCCACGTCCCTGTCAAGACCCTCCAAACCACAACAGCTGATGAACATTATCAAACAACTGACTCTGGTCAATTCTGTTTAGGTTATTTTTTCACTCCCCTCATACCATTTGTTTCTTTTCAGCTGTTTTGTTTTACTTCAATTTTTTCCAAAGATTATGGACATCCCTTCAGAAAAGTACCCCCAGGGTTGCCCAAGAGAGGGAGAATGAGCACACCAAAAGGACAGAGTTCCCAGTTCGTCACTGAAGATGTGTCCAGGTTGCACCATATGGTGTTTGAGAAATTTCAGCGTATGACTTTATATAAATACATCCTTGTAGTTTCTGAGCTATAGCCACTTTCTTAGCATACTGTTTTGTCCTTAAATATAATGAAATATATAGTAATATCAGTTACTGTAATATCATGTGCTTAAAGCCTACATATACTGTAGTATAATGAGAAAAACTCACTTTTCAGCCAAACTGATCAGTTTTTTTCCACTTATCCTTTTTATTGATTTGTCCACAGAATACTTCTTACTATATAATGACGAAAACTCTGTCTGCGGGTGTGTGGGTGTGTCTGTTCCATGTTTTTCTCCTCCCTAACTTGGTCAATCCATGTGAAATTCCGCACAGTGGTAGAGGGTCATGGGAGGATGCGAATGAAGCAATATTACATCAATTGGCCAAAGGGGGGCGCTATAGCAACCGATTGAAATTGCAAACTTTGAATGGGCATATCTCATGCCCTGTATGTCGCAGAGACATGAAACTTTGCACAGAGATGCCTCTCCTCATGAGGAACAAATTTGCCTCAAGGACCCATAACTTCCGGTTATATAGATTTTCCGCCATTTAGATTTTTTTGAAAAACACTTAAATCAATCTCTTCCTAGGAAGTTTGACCGATCTGCATGAAACTC